>NC_142873.1:18391250-18705000 GCF_051225735.1 Oryctolagus cuniculus | reverse complement strand
CTGATCTGCCTCCACTGAAGCCAGGAATCTCTCCTTTGAGCATTTGACACTCAAAAACCATTACTATGCCAATCAGGAAAACTGATATGAAGAACAGGCCTCTCAGTGAAACAGGGCACAAACTCCAAAGAGATTGCTACCTTCTGAGATGCTCAATATCAGTCTTTTCTCTCCACGTGTTCAAAGACTCACAGCCTCTAAGTCAGGTGTTTTGTAGTTCAGGGATATGGCTCAGGTGTCATCACATGCCATAAAAGTGAGACTAGGTGGTGAGTTGTGTAGGATGCTAGGAAGAAAGCCTGCAGCTCATGGACGCTCTCTTAACCAGGTCTGCTCCTCCTGAGTGCCTCTCTTGACACCTGTGATGTATCTCACTGTGGAGAAGGAAGGCAGTGTACCCTCATCTCCATCAGCATTGACCCATAGACTCCTGATGTGTTGTGGAGCTGTCCATCTCAACTGTATCCTGTAGACCTATATGTGACTATGTCAGTGCCTTACAGGATAGGAGTAATTTTTCCCATGCGAAAGAGGCATTATCATAACTTATAGAGCAACAGGCATAAGACCGCATTAATCTGGGGGACACTGAGCAATCAGTTCGCACTTTTAAGGATGTTTTCCTAGAGGCAGGGACTTGGCCCAAGCCTGTGCCATAGTTGTATTTCTTGGAACCCTTCAAGCTCTCGTTCTCATTCTCCCAGGAGAGCTGTAGGGAGTGATGACAACAGTCCAAATGCAATGGCCAAAGTTCAGGTTTTCGAATATAATGAAAACACCAGGAAATATGCAAAAGCTGAAACTCTTATGACAGTCACTGATCCTGTTCATGATATTGCATTTGCTCCAAACTTGGGAAGATCTTTCCATATTCTAGCAATAGCAACCAAAGATGTGAGGATTTTTACACTAAAACCTGTGAGGAAAGAACTTACTTCATTTGGTGGACCAACAAAATTTGAAATCCATGTAGCGGCTCAGTTTGATAATCACAATTCTCAGGTCTGGAGAGTGAGCTGGAATATAATAGGAACAGTGCTAGCATCTTCAGGAGATGATGGTTGTGTACGACTATCGAAAGCTAATTATATAGACAATTGGAAGTGCACTGGTATTTTGAAAGGTAATGGGAGCCCAGTCAATGGGAGTTCTCAGCAGGGAAATGTGAATCCTTCCCTAGGTTCAAATATTACAAATCTTCAAAATTCATAAAATGGATCTTGTGCTGGCAGAAAGCACAGCTGAGTACAAGCTAACTGGAGTGACTTTGTTGTTTTGCTGCTTGTTGCATGCACACAGGAATGGAAAGCAAACTCCTTTTCCCCTTCCCCAGTGCCGTTTGACCTCTCCCAAGATACACCAGCAGCCTGCTTACTACTAACCACAGTCCAAAGGCCTTTAAAAGCACAGTGGATATCAATCTGTTTGTACTACTCAGTTTATTGACACTACTTGAAACTTTTGAGATATAAATGGAGAGGCTTTTTGTTGAGACATTGTCAGCAAAACAATTTTTTGAAATGTTCTTGAAACTAACTTGGCTTAAAAATTAGAAAAATCCTTACTATCCTTCTGAGTAGTGGGGAGAAAGGAAAATACCATTTTACTCCCTTTGGAGAATGTAGGCATGTTTTTTTTTGTTTTCTAAAACAGCAAAAATGATGAATTTTTATAAGTTTAATTTGAAGATTGAATAAATATCTTTCATAAACAGAACTTAGCAGTTATTTCTGATTAAATCCCAAAACGGATTTTCAAATGATGCAGTTTTGGCTGATCAGAGTTCATGCTAAAGGTAGGCTTTGTACCAACAAAGCAATTCAAACTTCCTGCTATTTTTGTGTCATATCTATGAGAAGAATTGCATTTAAAGAAAGGAAAAGAAAATGAATATTAATAGAATAAATGGGGGGTACTTTAAGTGAAAGAGAAAAATGTTCTTGATGTCCTTAAACAGGGTTGGTCAGAAGTCAACCATAAACATTAGAAAGTTAAATACTAAAAGAATAATTTCCAATTTATTCTATGAGGTCAACATTTAATTAAACAACAACAACAACAAAAATGGACAGGGGACGCCACTGTGGTGTAGTAGTTTAAGCCTCTGCCTGCAGAGCCAGCATCCCATATGGACATTGGTTTGTCTTGGCTGTTCCACTTCTGATCCAGCTCCCTGCTAATGCACCTGGGAAAGCAGTGGAAGATGGCCCAAGTGCTTGGGCCCCTGCACCCATGTGGGAGACCTGGAAGAAGCTCCTGGCTCCTGGCTTTGGATCGGTGCAGCTCTGGTCATTGCAGTCATTTGGGGAGTGAACCAGAGGATGAAAGACCTCTCCCTCCCTCCTTCTCTCTCTCTCTCTCCCTCTTTTTGTCTCCCTCTAGCTCTACTTCTCTCTGTAACTCTGTCTTTCAAATAAATAGAATAATTCTTTAAAAAAAAGATTCTCAGGAAGCAAGGAATAAAAAGATTTTCCTCAGTTTGAAAAGGACAGCTTGAAAACCCTCTTGTCAATGTTGCATTTAATGGGGAAAGCTTGAGTGTTAAGATCAAGAACAAAAGAAGGCCACCTACTCTCACTATTCCTATTCAAGACTGTATTGAAGGTTGTAGCCTGCTTAAGAAGCCAAGAAACAAAGCACCCAAACTGGAAAAGAAGAAGGAAAAAGCATCTTTATTTTCAGATGATATGCCCACATATGTAGACAATCCAATGGGATCTAAAACAAAAACCTCACAAACTACTGAAACTAATCAGGGAATTTTGCAAGGTTACAGGATGTAAGACCAATATACAACATTCAATCATATATCTACATATCAGCAACAGATAATTGGAGGATGAAATTTGAAAATATTATTTACAATGCCATCAAAATGTGAAATACTTAATCTGGTAAAAGACAGTTGAAGTCTTTTTTTTTTTTAAATAAAGATTTGGTTGTTTATTTTAAAGAGCTACAAACAGGGAGAAGGAGAGGGAGAGGAAGAGAGAGAGAATCTCCCATCCATTGATTCATTCCACAAGTGGCCACAATGGCCAGTGCTGGGCCAGGCTGAAGCCAGGAGCCAGGAGCTTCTTCCAGGTCTCCTACATGAGTGCAGAGGCCCAAGCACTTGGGCCATCCTCTACTGCTTTCCCAGGCACATTAGCAGGGAGCTGGATTGGAAGTAGATCAGCTGGGACTTGACCTGGTACCCACATGGGACATTGCAGGAGGCAGCTTTTACCTACTAAGCAACAACACCAGCCCCCAAAATTTAAGACTTGTACAATGAAATTAAAAAAAAAAAAAAACCTTGAGAGATATTTAAGGAGACCTATGTAAAAGAGAGATACCTAGTTCAGGGGTGAGAAGACTCAAATTATTAATATGTCAATTGTCAAATTGCACTAAGTGTAAACCCTATGAAAACTTACAGCAGGCTTGTGTGTGAGAACTGATAGATGATTCTAAAATTATATGGAAATGGATGGAACCTTAATATTGACTGAAAAATGTGTAGACAAACACTTTATGATTTCTAAGCTTGTTATAAGTTTGCAGTAATCAAGATAGTGTGGCATTGGCCTCAGAATAAATGAATAGAGGGGCTGGCATTGTTGTGCAGTGGATTAAGCTGTCTGTGACACCAGCATGCCATGTGAACATGGGTTTAAGTCCCACCTGCTCCACTTCCGATCTGCTTTCTGCTATGTCCTGGGAAAGCAGTAGAAGAAGGTCCATCTGCTTGGACCCCTGCACCTGCGTGGGAGACCTGGAAGAAGCTCCTGGCTCCTGGATTCAGATTGGCCCAGTTCTGGCCATTGTGGCCATTTGGGGAGTGAACCAGAGGATGGAAGACCTCTTTGTCTCTCTGCCTTTCAAATAAATAAACAAATCTTTTTTAAAAAAATCTTTATTTTATTTGAAAGAGTTACAGAGAGAGGATAGGCAGAGAGAGAGAGAGAGAGATTGAGACAGAGAGAGAGAGAGAAAGAGCGAGAGAGAAAGGTCTTCCATCCGCTGGTTCACTCTCCAGTTGGCCACAAAGACCAGAGCTCTGCCGATCTAAAGCCAGGAGCCAGGAGCTTCGTCCAGGTCTCCCACACGGGTGAGGGGCCCAAGGACTTAGGCCATCTTCTACTGCTTTCTCAGGCCATAGCAGAGAGTGGGAATGGAAGCAGAGCAGCCGGGTCTTGAATCAGCACCCATATAGGATGCCGGTGCTTCAGGCTAGGGCGTTAACCTGCTGCACCACAGTGCCAGCTCCAATAAACAAATCTTAAAAAAAAAAAATGCACACAAGATGCATTTAGGACAGGAGTTTCACCTGGCAGTTAAGATGCCCATGCCCACACTAAAATACCTTGGTTCAACATCTGGCTCTGGCTCCTGACTCCAGCTTCTTCTTGCTAATGCAGACCCTGGGAGGCAGCAGGGATGGCTCAAGAAACTGGGCTAGGCCAGCGCCATGGCTCAACAGGCTAATCCTTTGCCTAGCCGCACCGGCACACCGGGTTCTAGTCCCAGTCGGGGCGCTGGATTCTGTCCCGGTTGCCCCTCTTCCAGGCCAGCTCTCTGCTGTGGCCCGGGAGTGCAGTGGAGGATGGCCCAAGTGCTTGGGCCCTGCACCCCATGGGAGACCAGGAGAAGCACCTGGCTCCTGCCATCGGATCAGCGCGGTGCACCGGCCGCAGCGCGCCAGTCGCGGTGGCCATTGGAGGGTGAACCAACGGCAAAGGAAGACCTTTCTCTCTCTCTCTCACTGTCCACTCTGCCTGTCAAAAAAAAAATTTTTAATTAAATTAAAAAAATAAAAAAAGGAAGACCTTTCTCTCTGTCTCTCTCTCTCACTGCCCACTCTTCCTGTCAAAGAAAGAAAGAAAGAAAGAAAGAAAGAAAGAAAGAAAGAAAGAAAGAAACTGGTCTCTGGGCTCCTGCAACCTCCAAGGGAGACCTGACTGAGTTCTAACTCATTGGCCCAGCCCAGTCCTGGCCATTGTGGGAGGCACAGGGGAGAAAACCAGGAAAGGGAAGTGCTTTGATTTGTCTTTCTCTGCCTTCAAATATAAATCATTTCAAAAGATTAATTTTGACCCTGAATTCACATCATATACAAAACTTAACTCAAAATAGACTATAAACCTAAAGGAAAGATGGAAACCATAGTACTTCTACAAGGAAATACATGAGAAGTATTTGTGATTTTGGATCAGGCAAAAGTAAAATTAAAATTACAAATAATTTTAATTAAATACAAATAAAATTATAAATAATCAAATTACTATGCTGGATGTCATCAAAATGAAAAACTTCTGCTTTTCAAAAGTCACTGTTTATAACATGTAAAAAAGCAGCCACAGAGACTATTTCCAATCATATATCTGGGTCTGTTTCTGACTACATGAAGAATTTTCCAAACCCAGTAACAAGAACACAATCTAACCGAAAAAAAATGGGCAAAATGTTTGAACTCAACAAAGAAGATATGCAGGTGGAAAACAGATACATAAAATAATGGCCACACCATCAGCCATTGGTTGGCAAAGATGTGGAGGAGCCGGGAATCCCACTGCCAAGGAGACGGTGAGATGGAGCCATCACTTTTTCTATGTATGGTAGTTTTCTTCTTGGCCATCCCATTTGCTGGCACACAACTGTTCCTAGTAGTCTCTTAGGATCCTGTACGTCTGTGGTACCAACTTTCAGTCCTTCATTTCTGACTCATTTGTATTTTCGATCTTTTTTTCTTAATCTACTTAAAATTTCCCAAATTTGTTTATTTTTTCAAAGTCAACTCTTACTTCTTGTTCTCTATTGTTTCCTGTTTCCCAGTTTCTATTTCATTTACTTTGCCCTGATCTGTTTTAAAGTCTAATTAATTAATTCAGTTGAAAGGGAGAGAGAGAGAGAGGAACCTTCAACTCACTGATTCACTCCTCAAATGCCTGCAACAGCCAAGTCTGGGCCAGGCTGAAGCCAGGAACCTGGAACTCCATATGGATCATCCATGTGGGTGGCAGGGACCCAAGCACTTGGGCCATCTTCCACTGCTTTCCCAGGCCATAGCAGAGAGCTGGATGGAAAATGGAGCAGCCTGGATTTGAACCGGCACCTATATGGGATGCTGGCACTTCAGTCCAGGGTTTTAACCCACTGTGCCTCAGTGCCAGCCTCCCATTTAGTTCTGATCTTAATTTTTTCCTTCCTTTTGGCATCTTGAGTTTAATTTGTTCTTTTCCTAGTTTTCTAAGCTGTTAACATTAAGTTGTTTATTTGGGGTCTTTTTTGATGTATGTGTTTTGTCTCGTGAATTTCCCTTTTCAAACTGTTTCTGCTATATCCCATAAGCTCAGTATGTTGAGTTTCTATTTTCAATTTTATCAAGATATTTTTAGTTTAAATTTTAATTCCTTCATTGACCATTGGGTGCATAATAACACATTTAATTTCCACAGATCTACGACTATTTGGACAATCTTTTTATTATTGATTTCTAGTTTCATACCATTGTGGTCAGAAAAGGGATTTGAATTCAATTATTGTCAGTTTGTTCAGATTTGTAGTGTGGGGTGGCACTGTGGTGCAATGTGTTAAGCTGTTGCTAAGGATACCCACTTTCTTGGGGTCAGTGCTGTGGCTAAGTGGGTAAAGCCGCTGCCTGCAGGGACAGTATCCCATGTGGGTGCTGGTTTGAGTCCCAGCTGCTCCACTTCCAGTCCACCTCTCTGCTACAGCATGGGAAAGCAGTAGAGGATGGGCCCAAGTCCTTGGGTCCCTGCACCCATGTGGGAAACCCAGAAGAAGCTCCTGGCTCCTGGCTTCAGATCAGTGCAGCTCCCACCATTGTGGCCAACTGGGGAGTGAACCAGCGGATGGAAGACCTCTCTCTCTCTGTCTCTCCTTTTCTCTCTGTGTAACTCTGACTTTCAAGTAAATAAATAAATCTTTTTAAAAAAAGAGAGAGAGAGAGGGGAAGGATGTCCACTTTCCATTTTGGAAGGTCTGGTTTGACTGTCAGTTATTCTGAGCTTCCCACCCAACTTCTGAATACTAATGTACCTGGGAGGTGGTGAATGATGGCCCAAGTACTTGGGTTCCTGCCACCCATGTGGGAGACAGGATGGAGTTCCTGGCTTCTGGGTTCTGCATGGCTTGCCTCTGACTATTGTGGCCATTTCTGGGATTGAACCAGCAGATAGAAAATCTCTCTCTCTTTCACTCTGCCTTTCAAATATATAAATAAATGAACAAATAAATAATATTTTTTAAATGGTATTTCTGGGGCCAGCGCTGTGGCGCAGTAGGTTAATCCTCCACCAGCATCCCATATGGGCGATGGTTCTACTCCCGGCTGCTCCTCTTCCGATCCAGCTCTCTGCTAATGTCCTGGGGAAGTGGTGGAGGATGCCCAAGCCTTTGGGCCCCTGAACCCACGTGGGAGACCTGGAGGAGGCTCCAGGCTCCTGGCTTCAGATCGGCACAGCTCCGGCCGTGGCGGCCAACTGGGGAGTGAACCTGGTCTCCCATGTGGGTGCAGGGCCCAAGGACTTGGGCCATCCTCCTCTGCACTCCTGGGCCACAGCAGAGAGCTGGACTGGAAGAGGAGTAACCGGGACAGAATCCGGTGCCCCGACCAGGATTAGAACCCAGGGTGCCGGCGCCGCAAGGCGAAAATCTAGTTAGTAACTTTTAAAAAAATATATAGAAGAAACATACATTTTATCCCTCGTATCTGGCACATCTCTCCTGATGCCCACACTTTTACTGATATGGATGTTAATCCATATTTGAAAAATCCACTATAAAATTTCAGATCAGAATGGTTAAAATTGCCAACTGCAAGAAAATATAATTAGAGTCACATAAGTAAAGACTTATCACAACACATGGAGCAGATCAACAGGGACAACACTGTGCTGGCCTCAATTCTTTTACAAGGAGACACAATCATTTTCTTGGAATCTAAAGAGCCCACCATTGACAAGGTTAAAGATGTCAGCACAGAGCATTGACACAAATCAAAGTGGATTCTCTAGCAAAGTGTAGTCAGCATTGGGTCTTCCAGTGAAGGAATCCTTAGGATACTTGGTGCACTGGTGATTCTCGACTGTAGTGTGACATTATAGTGACAAAGGGATTTACGGCAGGCAGAGGGATGAGCGTGGAAATCCCTCTCCAAAGTTCCATATCCAGAGAACAAGGTGAGAGAATCAGACGGCAGCCCAGATAAATCAGTCACAGTAATAAGTGAAGCTGGGGGCGATTCCCCTTTCAAAGGTAAAAACTTTTTTTAAATTTTTTTGACAGGCAGAAAGGTCTTCCCTCCATTGGTTCACCCCCCAAATGGCTGCTGTGGCTGGTGGACAGCGCCGATCCGAAGCCAGGAGCCAGGTGCCTCCCCCCAGTCTCCCATGCAGGTGCAGGACCCAAGCACTTGGGCCATCCTCCACTGCCATCCCAGGCCACAGCAGAGAGCTGGACTGGAAGAGGAGCAACTGGGACAGAATCCAGCACCCCAACTGGGACTAGAACCCGGGGTGCCAGAGCTGCAGGCTGAGGATCAGCCTAATGAATCCCAGCACCAGCCTCAAAGGTAAAAATTCTTAAGTGGAAGTAGAAACCAAAACATAGTCATAAAAGGTAAAATGCTTCACAGTGAAAGGACGGTCAAAGAATCCAAGAGGCAAAATATCATCACAAAAAGGTATACAATTTCACTGGCAGAAGCACGCAGAGAGCCATTTTATACTAAGAGTTATACTAAGAGTTATGTCTCAGAGAGATTTCATAGCAGTGTGCTTGTAGGAGTGTTTAGTAACACCACACAATGACACAACAAAGCCCTGCAGAAACATGGTTTGAAATACTAACATGTACTTCCAGGAATAAATAGCCATAGAATTAGAAAAAAAAAAGATTTATTTATTTGAAAGAGTTACAGAGAAAGAGAGAGAGAGAGAGAGAGAGAGAGAGAGAGAGAGAGAGGTCTTCCATCTGCTGGTTTACTCCCCAAATGGCTACTACGGCTGGGGCTGGGCCAGGCCAATGCCAGGAGCCAGAAGCTTCTTCCAGGTGCCCCATGTGAGTGCAGGGGCCCAAACACTTGGGCCATCTTCTGCTGCTTTCCCAGGCACACTAGCAAGGAGCTGGGTGGAAAGTAGAGCAGCCAGTATTTGAACTGGTGCCCATATAGGATGCTGGCATTGCAGTGGCTTAACCCACTATGCTTAAACTATTCCAACAATGGAATATTTGAAGTACAACTTTGAATCTGAGGAAACAGTTGGGAGGAATAAGCTAAGCAAAACCTAAGCCTCCACTGGGCAGAGGCAGGCAGAGCCTGGATATCCTTCTGGGTGGTGTTGGCTGCTGCTGGTGGGGGGTGGAGGGTTGGTCTTTTACAATCTGAACCTGGTGGGAGCAGGTGTATCCTTTCTCGGCCTTTTGGCTGAGATCAAGAATGGAGAGCGGGTGATACTCCAAGTCTCTTGGTGGCATGTTGAATTTGCAGCTCCACCTGGCAGCAACAAGAATTAATGAAGTGAGGTGGGGCTTATCAGCAGGTCTCACACTGAGGTCCCCTGCTTCGGCCCCGCTGGCCTTTGCTGTCGCTGGGAGGCCCTGTGGGGAACAGAATCTTCACTCTCCCTGGGCAGTAACAAGAGAGACACTGGTCAGGGTGGTTGACCCTCCTGGTCGCTCCTGCCCTTGTGCCAGTGAGGCCTCCTGGGGAGCTGAGCCTCTCCTGTCTGGTGTTAGTGAGTTCAGCAGAATGAGGGAGGAGAGGCACGGCTGGTGGGCAGTTCACCTTCCTCCACCACTCCTGCCCCGAGTCTCCTCCCTGGTGTCAGGAGGGAGCGACATTCAGAACGAGGTTCCTATAAGTCAGTGTCTCATTCCACCAGGAAGAGCCTCACTTCTGCTGCTTTCACCTGCTGTGAGGCCAGGGACATGTCTGGGTGGTGTCTTTGGGCCCACTGGTAGCTGGATAAACACATTCTTCTGGTCCTGGTGCTACATCTCAACAGGGGTCTGCCGACTGGAAAACAGAAGGTCACAGAGGATCCAGAGTCTCCCAGCACCCGAGATGTTCAGGGTACAGTGGAAAATGCCTTGTCATACCAAGAACCAGGAAGATCTCAGGTTGAATGAAAAAGAGAGCTAAGATGCCAACCCCCAAATGAGTCAGAGGCTGAACTCTGACTAGGATGTTAAAGCAGCCAACACAGCAATGCTGGAAAAACATGAAAAAGGGGGAAATCCCAGCACAAGAGACAGAAGCTGTAGAACAATAACCCAGTGGAAATGATAGGACTAAAACACGCAGTAAGCTTAATAAACTTGCTGAGTGGGCCAGGTGGTCGAGTGGTGATGATGTAGGAAGGAGCTGGTGATCTCAAGGACCCCTCAGTAGAATGTAACCAATCAGAACAACAGAGAGAAAATAGGCTGAAACAAAAATGAAGAGAATCTCATGGCTCTGTGGTTTAATAAGGTAAATTTATATAAAAATTATAGAAGGAGAGGAGAAGAGAGTAGGATTGAAAACCTATCTAGGGGCCAGCGCTATGGCATAGCAGGTAAAGACGCAGTTTGCAGTGCCAGCATCCCATATGGGTGCCGGTTCAAGTCCCGGATGCTCCACTTCCCATCCAGCTCTCTGCTACAGACTAGGAATAGCAGTGGAAGATGGCCCAAGTCCTTGGGCTCCTGCACCTGCATGGGAGACCTAGAAGAAGCTCTTGGCTCCTGGCTTCGGATAGGCTCAGCTCTGGTGGGGGTCGCAGAGGGGCAGGGCCAGCAGGGGCTGGGGCGCGGGGGGGGGGGGGGGGGGCTGCGCCTGGCCCTGAGAGAGCTTCCCGGGCAGCCCTGGGTGCTGCACGGCCTGCACCCACCCACCCATCCGTCCATTATCCATCACCCACCCATCTGTCCACCCCGCCCCCGCCCTGCCGGGCGGACCACCCAGGCGCCCGGGCTCAGCCCCCACCCTGGCCAGGACATCCGCGGGGTCCCCTCCTGCTGCTGGGGGACCCCCAGGTAGGACCCTCGCCCCAGCCTCCCTGCCCCCGCTGCCTCCGGGACCCTCAGCCCTGCCCCCTGGACCCCCGCCGCCCGCGGACCGCCCCCCCCCCTTGCCTGGCTCAGCCCCGCCCCCCAGCGCGGCGTCTGAGGCCTCATGCGCCAGGCTCCCTCGCTTCCTCCTGCCCCGCCATGGCCACGGCCATGACCCCGGCCCCGAGCCCCGTCCACCAGGCGCAGGCGGCCAAGCCGGCCCGGCCAAGCCCAGAGCCCCCAGAGAGCTCCTGGGTGCGACCCCCAGGGGCCGCTGCCCCTCTCTGAGCGCCCTGGGAGGGGTGGACACCCAGCCGCTGGCCTGGGAGAAGGCGGGGCCGGAGGCGCCAACTGACCAAGTCCTCACTGGGGCGGGCCACTCATTCATTCATTCACTCATTCATTCATTCACTCAATCGCCCGTCCAGGAGCCCAGCCCCCCTCCGCGTAACGTCCGGGGAGGGGCCGAGGAGGCGCCCAAGGCTCCACGGGCCCCCGCCTGACCCGACCCGACCCGGCCCCCCCCCCCCCGACATTCCCGCCCGGCTCCGGGACACATTCCATGGTTTGCAGCAGACTGGCCAGCTCCTCAGAGCCTCAGATGTGGGTACAGTGGGCGGCGGCCGAGGGCCGGGAGACAGAGCACCCCGACCCCCACCCCAGTGCCAGCACACAGCAGGGGAGGCGGCGGGTGGCACTCAGAGGGGCATGGGGGTGCCCACCCGCCTAAACCCCGACGTGGCTCCCTAGGGCCCTGCCCCCCCCACCCTAAGCTCCATCCCACCCCAGGGCCTTTGCACAGCCACGCCCTCGGCCCCCAGACCTCAGACCCTCCGCCAGTGTCCCCTCCTCAGCACCGGGCCCGTGCCCACGAGCCCCCGGCCTGGCTGCAGATTCACGGCAGAGCCTCCTGGGGGTCTGACCACAGCCGCCCCTGCGTGCCCGTCCTGCAGTTCCAGCCTGGGCAGCGGCCTCGCGGCGGGCAGGGGAGACCGAGGCTGGCGACCGGCGCCTGTCCTTAGCCCCGCGCGCCCGTGCTCCTAGTTCCTCCGTGGGTCCCCCCACGGAAGGGACAAAGCCACAGAAGCGGCTCTCACAGCCACGCTGGCTATGGGTCCTGTTTTTCCGCCCTGGATCCCTGCTGGCCCAGTGTAGATGCTGCTCCTGTAGATGCCGCGGCCCCACTGGGCTCAGATGCCTCCCGTGATGGGGACGCACAGCGAGGCCGGCGTGGCCCTGGCAGGCACGTGGCCCCATCCCCGGCTCCAGGGCGGCTGCGCTGTGCTGGGGGCCTGGGGGGGGGGTGATGCGGCTCATGGCTCCTGCTGAGGGCTGGGAAGGGGCGAGCACCCAGGTGCCCCCAGGCCACACCTCTGCAGGAACCCCCGCTGACGTGGGCCCCTGGCTCGCTGGAGGGGGGCATAACCCTCTTGAACTGGAGCCTGGGCCTCTGCTGTGCGGCCGCCCCCCCACCCCCGCTCCAGCCACGCTGGCCTCCTGGCTCCATGCTGCCCCAGGGCCTTTGCACCGGCCCTATCCTCAGCTCCCTTTTCTCTTTGTCCATTTTGCCAGCTGCTGGGACTCCACTCTGTGGCCACCCAGGCCCACGCGGGCCCCTGCCCCCTGCTGCCCCCATCTGCCCTTCTCTTGAGCACCCGAGACGGGGCGGGGATACAGTAGGCACATGATAAATGCTGGGCAAGGGGAGACCAAGAGCTGAAGCTGACCCCGGAACTCGGCACCAGGGACTGGGGATCCCCACCCCCACCCGGCAGCTGCAGGGGACAGGGCCCCGGAGCCACGGCCGTGAGACCCAGGCCGGTTCCTGGAGGGGGACGAGACCTGGCCCCCGGCCGCAGCTCCGAGTCCCTGGTGGATGGCCTGGGCCTCTCCCAGCCCCCAGCCCGACCGGGAATCTCTCCCCCCCCCACGTCACGGTCCCAGCCCCGAGGGCCATGGCCTGGCACCCTAGAAGCTTCTGGAAGGGCACCCAAGCTTAGCAGAGCTGCCCCAGCCCTGCTCCACGCGGCCGCCTCCGGCCCTGCCTGGAACCCCCGGGAGCCGCCTGCCCACAGACACCCCCCCGGGGGGGCTCAGGGGCCCAGCTGAGCTGGCCACATGGCCCCGGGGCCACAACGCTGGCCCACGTGGGCCCAGCGCCCACTCACCATCCACCACATCTTGGCTGTCATGTGGTAGCACAGCTGCCACTTCACCGCGGCCTCGCCAGCTTTGCTGGCACCGGGGCGCCCAGCACCTCCATGCTGGCGCAGGGCGCCCGGCCAACCCTACCCCCGCCGGGCCACGGGCTCGGAGTGCGCGGCCCTCATGGCCTGGGACCCATGGAGCTGGAGGGGGAGAGGGAGAGAGAGATGGAGGGGGCGGCTGCGAAGGGAGCTCCAGCTGATTGGTGAGTGGCCACCCAAGCCCAAGGCACCCGGCCGCAGGGGCGGCCGCGGCTCTGATTGGGAGCAGCCCCCCGCCCCCGCCCCCCCCCCCCCCGGAGGAGCAGCTGCTCCCAGCCCCGCCGCCTGTTCACCAGCTCCTGTGTCAGTCGGGCTCACAGGGCCTGTGGAGCCGCCGGACACCTCCCACCACCTTCCAGGGCCCCTTCCTGGAGGCCAAGGTCCGGGGCCGGGGGAGGGGGGGAGGAGGGGCCAGGACCCCGGGCTGCAGGCGCTGAGGTGGCCTTGCACGCATGGGGCGCCAAGGGTGTGCTCGGCCTGCAGGACAGGACCTCAGGGGACCCCGGGGCTCTGAAGCGGCCTTGGCTGCCTCTGCTTTGGGCAGCGGGGCAGCCACGGGGCTGGTAGGGGTGCGGCTGGCAGCTGGAGGGTGCCCCCTCCTCCAGTACCCACCCCGCATCGTGTCTCCCCCAGGAGGGCGCTTCCTCCCTCGGGCCCCGGGGACTCCCACGGGAGCTCCAGAGCCGGCCCGAGGGCCCAGGAGGCAGCGCCCAGCCAGCACCCTGCCCCAGCACCTGGACCGCACCCGGCCCTGGCGAGGAAAAGCCTGGCGAGCCGCTGGTGCCCGGGACAGCGCGGACGCGGCGCCTGTGGGACTCCTTGCGGAGGCCCCGCCCCGCGCCGTCATTTGCCTCTGAGCCTCGTGGTCGCTGCGGAGGACGACTCCAGGGCTGTGCAGGACTCAGGGCTGTGCGGGACCCAGGGCTGTGCGGGACACAGGGCTGTGCGGGTCCCGGGGAGGCAGGGCCAAGGCGGGAAGCGGACGCGGTGGGTGGGAGAGGAGGGGAGAAGGGCGGAGGCCGCGGCCGCCCCCTCTCACCCAAAGCCCCCCCTCCCCGGGCGCATTTCCACCCGCGGAGGCCGAGACCCAGCGGCCAGGCCGGGCAGGGTGAGGACCCAGGCCCGGGGCGTTGCCCACGCTGCGCCGCGCGTTCCCCGGCGTCTGGGCTACCGCATGCTCCCCGGGGAGACCGCAAGCAGTGTTTGGTAGGGAGGTGGGGGGCGGGACCACACTCTGCTGCCTGAAGCCCTCAAGGGGCGGAACCCACGAACCGGGGCGGAGCCCCCAGGGCCACGCTCAAGGCCGGGGTTTCTAATGACGCCCAGACCAAACGCGGGCACAGAGCAGAGCTCAGGGCGGGCGGAGGTCCCATTAAAGAGACAACAGCGCCGGGTGCATCCCACATGGGCGCGGGTTCCAGTCCCAGCCGCTCTTCTTCAGGCCCAGCTCCTTGCTGTGGCCTGGGAAAGCAGTGGAAGATGGCCCAGGTCCTTGGGCCCCTGCACCCGCGTGGGAGACCTGGAAGAAGCTCCTGGACCCTGGCTCCTGATCGGCGCAGCTGCGGACCGCTGGGGAGTGAACCAGCGGATGGAAGATCTTTCTCTCTGTCTCTCTCTCAACTCCCACTTCCAAATCAATCTCTTTTTGGTTAATGTTAAATTTGTCCACACTCTCCGGCGGACAGGGCCCGACTCCGACGCTCGCGCGCCCTCTGCCGGCCACTGCGGGGAGCACAGGCGAAGCCTGGCAGGTGCGCGCCCAGGGGAGGGGAGAAGGGGCGCGCTCTGGACCGAGTGCGGCCACAGAGCGACGGAATCTGGCGGTGGACTGGACCTGGAGCTGATTCGGAACCAGAGGCGCCCCGGACAGCAGCCCCGATGCTGTGACGGGCAGAGATCAGCGCTTGCCTCTGGGGGCGGGCTGAAGGCCTGAACAGGTTCCCAGGCTCCCTGGAGCTGTCCGCGACCCCCGGAACTGAATACTTTGGCGGGCAGGGTGCGCCCATCGAGTCTGCCAGGATTTCACTCAGGGCGGCAAAGCCATCTCGGGGTCAGGGAGGGTACTGCACCTTTAAGGATAACTTCAGACGTCACTCCTGACGTCACAATCGCCTAGGCTCTGAAGAGGAAGGCAAGTTCTGGCTGTAGGTCAGCTGGCGGCCTCAGGAATATGTAGATCATCCCCACCTCTGCGCTCTGATAGGCTCGGGAAACAGAGGGGGCGGAGAGGAAGCGGGGCTGGGTGGAGGGATGGGGCGGGGCGAGGCGCTGGGGCCTCAGCTCCTGATACCAGCTTCCAGCCTATGCAGAGCCTGGGAAGCTCAAGTAGGTGGATTCCTGCTACTCAAGTGGGAGATCTAGAGTGATTTCCCGGCTCCCAGCTTCAGCTGTTGCGGGCATTTGGGGAGTAGACCGACAGATGGGAGGTTTCTCTCTCTCCCTCCCCTGCTCCTCCTCTCTTCCTCTCCTTCTCTCTCTAATAAAATAAAAATCTAAAGAGAAATAAAACCTGAAAAATTCCCAAATTTGGTCAAAGCTTTAAGAGGCTTGATACAGTTTCAAACAGGAGAAACCAAAGACATCCATGTCAAGAAACAGCATAATTAATCTGAAAACTGAAGCCAAAGAAAAAATTTTGAAAGCAACCAGAGTAAAGATCACATATTTATAAAGGAACACCCAAGTGAATACTGTGGATTTCTCTTCTAAAACCATGGAGGCTTAGAAGAAGTTGCAAAACATGTTCTAGTGTGGAACGGAAAGAACTATCAACAGTGAACTGAAAATATCCTTCAGGAATCATGGGAAAATAAAGAAAATAGGGGGCCGGTGCCACGGCTCACTTGGCTAATCATCCGCCTGCGGCACCGGCACCCCAGGTTCTAGTCCTGGTTGGGGTGTCGGATTCTGTCCTGGTCGCTCCTCTTCCTGTCCAGCTCTCTGCTGTGGCCAGGGCAGGCAGTGGAGGATGGCCCAGTTCCTTGGGCCCTACAGCTGCTGGGAGACCAGGAGGAAGCACCTGGCTCCTGGCTTCGGATCGGCTGCAACACACCGGCCATAGCGGCCACTTGGGATGTGAACCAACGGAAAAAGGAAGACCTTTCTCTCTCTCTCTCTCACTAACTCTGCCTGTCAAAAAAAGAAAAAGAAAAGAAAAGAAAAAAAATAAAAAGAAAACGAACCTTTAAAGAACAGAAGGAAATGCTTAGAATTATAAAAGAAGGCTTAGAACTTCAGAAAACAACCCCAAAATGGGCAAAAACAGGAATAAATATAATTGTCTATCTGTCTATCACTCGTTCTCTGTGTACATACAAGAAATACTAAGGATAATTGAATTTTAAAATTGGAGAGGTTAAGAACTTCATTTCTTACACTTGAAGTGGCAAAACAGTGGTTCAAGGAGACTCTGATAAATTATGTATATGGCATAACATCTAAAGCAATCACTAAGGAAATTATACAAAGCAGTATGTTAAAAAGTACTGTAGGGGGCAGGTGTTGTGGCACAGTGGGCTAAGCCACAGCTTAAATCACCTGCATGCCTTTAACTGTTGAAGTGCCAGTTGACTACTCTGCTTCTGATCCAGCTTCCTGCTAATATGCCTAGGAAGGTGGTGGGTAACGGCTGTTGTACCTGGATCCCTGCCACCCACTTGGGATACCTGGGTGAAATTCCAGGCTCCTGCCTTTCCTGGCTTTGGCATGGCACAGACCTGGCCATTATGGGCATTTGGAGAGTAGAACCAGTAAGATCTCTGTCTCTGTCTGTGTCTGTCTCTGTCACTCTGCCTCTAAATAAATAAACCTTTTAAAACATACTATAAACAAATCAATATGGAATTGTGAAAATTGTCCAAGTAACCACCAGGAAGTTAAGATGCAGAGCACTGAGAAACAGAAGAAACATACACACATAGAAAAATAACAAAATGGTTTACCTAAGCCCTAATATATCAACAATTTTATTAAATGCAGATGACATAAGTTGCCAACTGAATCACAGATTGGCAAGTTGGATTAAAAATGATCCAACATTATGTTGTCTCTGAGAAATTCACTTCAACGTGATACAGGTAGATTGAAAATAAAGAGTTTAGGAAAGATAGGCCATGCAACTATTCATCAAAAAAGCAGGAGTGGCTGTGTTTATAGCAGATAAAAAATGCTTCAGAGCCAAGAAAATCACCAGAGTCAGAGGGAGATACTACATAATGACAAAAGGATCAAGCTACCAGAAAGACATAATGATGCTGAAAATAAATATGCCATACACAGACCCTAAAAAATGAAATGAAATGAATGAAAGGAAATGAAATAAAATAAAACATGAAACAAAAAACAGAGTTGCAAGGGGACCAAGTGAACTTCAGAATTATAGTTGAGGCTTTCAAAAACCCACTGTTAGTGACTGACAGGACTATTGGTCCCCAAATCAGCAAGGATACAGGGTGAACTGTGAACAAGATTTAACTGAAATATATAGAGAACACTCAACCTGACAGTAGCAGAATATACTTTTGATTTTCAAGCATCCATGGAACATTCCCCATAATCTGGATTATAAAACACACCTCAAAAATGTAAAAGAATTGAGTGATGGAGTATATTTTATAAGCATAATATGATCAAATAGGGGATCAGTGACCAACAGACAACAGAAGTATCTGGATATTTGGAAACCCGACAATAAACTTCAGAATAATCCAGAGAGAAGATCCCAGAGGAAATATGAAAACAGAACCAAATGAGAATGAACACACAACACACTCAATTATGTGGGATGCAGTTAAAGCAATATGAAGAAGATGTCAGTTCCCAAATTAACCTATAGATTCAATGCCATGCCATTCAAAATTCCTGCAGGGTTTTTTTTTTTTTTTTTTGGAGGGGGGTAGAAATGAATAAGTATTTCCAAGAGTTTTATGGGTAAGCAAAAGATCTAGAATAACCAGCATGATTTTTTAAAAGAGCCAAATAGAGTCCAGACCTGGAGCCACACGTGAATGGTCAATTGGTTTTGACAAAGGTGCCGAGATGGGAAAAGGCAAAGTTCCCACACATGGTGCTGTGTCACCTGATGTCCAAGGGCAAACACGGCCATGAGCCCTTACCTCACGGCCTCACACACGCTAACTCACCATGGATCCTGGCCCTTAGGTAAAATCCCAAACTTGTACTTTCTAAAAGGAAACATACTCATCGAATGTAATCTTTGTATACTTGAGACAGGCAAAGATTACTTGGATAAAACATAAAAGACATGAACCAGCTGTTTCACCCCGAGAAAGGGCACCCTCCACTCAGAGAGCACTGTTCTCCTGGGCCCTCACCCCTGATCACTTCCTCTTGTGCTGTCACCACGGGAGCAGTGAGACTAAGATCAAACACCAGGGTGTGGCCCAGGGGAACCAGCTGTTGGATGTCAGCCAGCACCTGCCATGCAGAGTAGGGCCAAGCCGAGCTGAGATCCACAACACAGAGGCCTGGTCATGGCTTTCATTTCTCCTTGTTCTTATTCTTTTCCTGTCTCTCTAGGTTTATTTTGTTAAGTTAGGTCTTCACGGGAGTAAACATTGAAGGTAAACTACCTTTTTTTTTCTTTTAATTAATTTATTTATTTAAAGTCAGAGTTACAGAGAGAGAGGGAGAGACAGAGATGGAGAGATCTTCCATCCACTGGTTTACTCTCCAGATGGCCATAAAGGCCAATGCTGGGCCAGGCCAAAGCCGGGCCAGGCCAAAGCCAGGAGCCAGGAACTGGGAGCCAGGAGCCAGGAGCCAGGAGCTTCTTCTGGGTCTCCCACATGGGTGGCAGGGGCCCAACTACTTGGGCCATCTCTCCTTGCTTTTCCCAGGCCATTAACAGAGAGCTGGTTGGGAAGTGGAGAAGCCAGGACACAAACTGGTACCCATTTGGGATGCTGTTGTCACAGCTGGTGGCTTTACCTGCTACGCCACAATGCTGGCCCAAGTGGAAAATATCTTACAAAGATGTGTGGGGAATGCAAGTTCCAAAAGGATATGCACAGCAGGGTATATTAAAACCATATACTGCCAGATTTTGCTTAGGAATAGTAAGGGAGTGGAAAAGGCAGAGATGAGAAAATGCCCCCCAAAGTGTATTGGCAGCTACCTCCACACTTGGAAAGAAGGAAAGGAGAGTGTGTGCATGGGGGAACTCTTAATTTATTTCTTTGAAAAAAAAGTTATGTAAAGCAGATATAGGTTATGTAAATCATGTTTAAGTGGTAAATACACACATGCCTGTTTTACTATTTTCTGTGTATAAATATACACATATAAGTGAACCATTTCCTAATTTAAAAATTGCTCTAAAAGGACATTTTCTTACACTTCCAGCTATCAAATTTGTACTGCATTCTTCCCTTGAAATGGCGAACAGAGAAAATGAAAATACTTACTTGGCTCACAATATGACTTCAGATGTTCAAATGCAGGTTCATCATTGATATTTTGCAATGAGCCATGGTTAATTTGCTGAGGCATATCTTTTTCAAGAGACCAAATTGATGCTGATTCCCGAATTGTCTTCTGCTCGTTTTTCACATTGTGGTGGAAATATCTGAATAACAGAGCTTCCACTATCCCAAATGTCAAGAATCCACATAATAAACATTGAATTATAGGTTTTCTCATTGTAGACCTAGCATTTTTGAAGATCCACTTTTCAGCTTTCTAAGTCAGGAACAATTTAAGAGATGCAGTATTAGATAATTCAATATATGTAGATCAGTTACATAGCTTAAATTCAATTGTCAATGTTTCATAAACTATCACTTTATATCAGTCCTCACCATATACAAGCACACAATTAATATTTTTTCTACTAGAAAAAAACTCTTACAAGCTGATATTTATAAGATTATCTAATATAAAAATATATAACATGCTTATAAAACATACAATATGGTTTAAAGTCATTGGCCCATACTCCTGAGCATACAGTTCAAGGTACTATGAAAGAAGGCAACCCATCTTGGAGTAACAGTACAGTCTCTAAAAATTCTGATTGAATACAAGTCAGGTTGTTAAAAATTTAAAAACAGGGGCCAGCATTCTGGCATAGTAGGTTGGACCTCAGCCTGCGGCACCGACATCCCATATGTACACTGGTTCATGTCCTGGCTGCTCCTCTTCTGATCCAGCTCTCTGCTTGGGGCCTGAGAAGGCAGCATAGAATGGCCCAAGTCCTTGGGCCCCTGCACCTGCATGGAGACATGGAGAAGGCTCCTGGCCCCTGGCTTCATATTGGCCCAGCTCTGGCCATCGCAGCCATTTTGGGAGTGAATGAGCAGATAGAAGACCTTTCTCTCTGTCTCTCCCTCTGTCTGTAACTCTACCTCTCATATAAATAGATAAAATATTTTTAAAAATTGTAAAAACATGTGAGGTTACATGCTGGAGAAAACGCAGGCAATGAGACCTAGGGTTTCCTGCTGATAGTACTATAAATTGGTACAATCATTTTGGAATTATCTAGCTAAATTTAAGATATAGTGGCTGGAGCTTTGGCGCAGCAGGTTAAAACCCTGACCTGAAGTGCCAGCATCCCATATGGGCGCCGGTTCAAGGCCTGGCTGCTCTATTTCCAGTCCAGCTCTCTGCTATGTCCTGGGAAAGCAGTAGAGAAAGGCCCAAGTGTTTGGGTCCCTGCACCCATATGGAAGACCCAAAAGAAGCTCCTGGCTCCTGGCTTTGGATCAGCACAGCCCCAGCCATTGCGGCCAGTTGGAGAGTGAACCATTGGATGGAAGACCTCTCTCTCTCTCTGTGTGTGTCTCTGTCTCTCTCTCTGTCTCTCTCTCTCTGTCTCTCCTCTCTCTGTGTAACTCTGACTTTCAAATAGATAAATCTTAAAAAAAAGGTATATAAGAGTACCTCCAAAAATTCAGACTCTTCCATCAACTCTTACTTCTCTCCAAGGCAAAGTCAAAGCAAAGCCTTTGAATGCAGAGGAGGCAGTGCTGAAAGGTGTTCACAGCGCACACACACACACACACACAACACGATCTACAGGTCACCCACCTTCTGGTGGCCCAACACACTAAAGCTTGGGCAGCAGCTCAGATCTCCTCGGAAGAGTACCCCCAGGAGAAACAAGCTTAACCGCCACACCATCATCAAGTTCCCGCTGACCACAGAGTCCGCCATGATGAAGACAGAGACAACAACATCCTGGTGTTTGTCGTGGATGTCAAGGCCAACAAGCACCACGTGAAATGGGTGTGAAGAAACTCTAGGACACCCATGTGGCCAAGGTCAAGACACTGGTCAGGCCGGATGGGTAGAAGAAGCCATGCACTTGACTGGCTCCTGATTGTGATGCTTTGGGCATTGTCCACAAACTTATGATTATCTTAACTTACTTCAGCTGGCCAATTCCAAATACATATTTTATCACCATAAAAAGTTCATAGAAAAATGGAATTAAAAGATAAATTTATTTTTGTGCAAACATTTTTTGAATTTCATGCAGTTTTTCATAATATGCATTCTCTGTGAACTTTTTGAAGACCCCCCATGAATATATATATCCCATGTATATGATGTGGTGAAGCAGTTCCATCCCTAGGGATGTATTCTAAAAAGACTGCCAATGAATTGGATGCATCTCTCATCTAAAGATGTATAATGGGATTATGTACAAGAATTTTTATTGAAGCATTGGTTATAATGGTGAAACACTGGACACTAAAGTTTCAACAGGTGCATTGACAAAATGAGACTCTTCTATCAATGATAGAAATGCATCAACTAGAAATATATTTAAAAATATTGTAAAATCTAAAAAAACAAATGCTGTGCAAAGAAGGAACAAAATAGGATGTGAATTTGTAAAGCATGAAAAACAATGCCATTGTGTGTGGATACATGCATATGTGGCTAAAACATGGAAAAACCATGCATGTGAATGACATGCAGTTAAATGGTGATTATCTCCACCAGAGAGGGCACTGGGGAAAACATGCGGCTCCTACTGTATTTTCAATGGTGTTTCTTTCTTTTTTAAAGATTTATTTTATTTATTTATTTGAAAGAGTTACAGAGAGAGGCAGAGAGAGAGGTCTTCCATCTGCTGGTTTACTCTCCAGATGCCTGCAATGGCCGGAGCTGCGTCGATCAAAGCCAGGAGCTTCTTCCAGGTCTCCCATGTGGCTGCAGGGGCCGAAGGACTTGGGCCATCTTCTACTGCTTTCCCAGGCCTCAGGAGAAATCTGGATCAGAAGTGGAGCAGGCCCACACCTCAGCTCACTAGGCTAATCCTCTGCCTTGCGGCCCCGGCACACCAGGTTCTAGTATCAGTCGGGGCGCCAGATTCTGTCCCAGTTGCCCCTCTTCCAGGTGAGCTCTCTGCTGTGGCCAGGGAGTGCAGTGGAGGATGGCCCAAGTGCTTGGGCCCTGCACCCCATGGGAGACCAGGATAAGTACCTGGCTCCTGCCATCAGATCAGTGCGGTTCGCCCGCCGCAGCACGCCAGCCGTGGCAGCCATTGGAGGGTGAACCAATGGCCAAAGGAAGACCTTTCTCTCTCTGTCTCTCTCTCACTGTCCACTCTGCCTGTCAAAAAATAAAAAAAAAAAAGTGGAGCAGCTGGGACTCAAACTGGCGCCAACATGGGATGCCAGCACTGCAGACAGCGGCTTTAACTGCTATGCTACAACGCCGGCCCAGAGGCCTCTGTCTTTTAATTAAACTTGTTTCTAACTGACATGATGAAAGTTGTGGTAGAGGCCTTCCCAAGGTCAGAAGAAGAAAGGAAGGCATCTGTCCTGGGAATGAAATGTGGCCATATCTGTTTGCCTATGAATGCTTCCAGTATAGTCCCTATCTGCTTGTGTGCAACCATTTCAGGTTCTGCTTGTTAGTACAGAACAATGATGCTAACCTTTGCCAGAGAGCTTACAGCCCAGTCAGTATGTGTGCAGGAAAAAAATCTTCAGTAACTATGTTCTCATGCTGCTACGTAACATTAGAATATCCAATCGAATGTATGCAGGTAACCATGTAGGGGACACAAAGAGGCTAAAACCATATAAAAGGAAAAACTCTTCTTTGTTCTGAGATCAGGATTTTGGGTAAGAAATTCCACCTGATAAAAGACTACTTTCTGTTAAATGGCCTTGGTGTCTTGTTTCAGTATGTAAATCCTTATAGTGGCTTAACCCGCTGAGCTACAGGGTCCATTCCACTACTGCATCTCTTTTTTTCTTTTTAAGATTTTATTTATTTATTTTAAAGTCAGAGGTGCACAGAGAGAGGAGAGGCAGAGAGAGAGAGAGAGAGAGAGAGAGAGAGAGAGAGAGAGGTTTTCCATCTGCTGGTTCACTCCCCAGTTGGACACAATGGCCGGAGCTGCGCCAATCTGAAGCCAGGAGCCAGGAGCTTCTTCTGGGTCTCCCATGTGGGTGCAGGGGCCCAAGGACTTGGGCCATCTTCTGCTGCTTTCCCATGGCATAGCAGAGAGCAGGACTGGAAGTGGAGCAGCCAGGCCTTGAACCGGTGCCCATATGGGATCTTTACCCACTATACCACAGTGCTGGCCCCCCATTACTTCACTTCTAATGAAGACTGTGGCTGACCACTTTGGAACTCTTGTGGGCTCTTTTTTGCCTTGCTCATGCTGAAGGAAACCAGCTCCCACGTCTTGAGGAAGCCCAGTGGAGGGGCCTAATGAGTAAGGCTGGAAGTGGATCTTTTGAGGCTTTACAAAAAAACCATGTGAATGAGCTTGGAAGAAGTTTCTCCCCCATTGAATGCTGAAATGACTACAGTTTCTGCCAGCCTCAGTGTCATAAATGACCCCAAGCAGAACCACCTTGGCTGAGAGACTCCTGGATTCCTGACTCGCAAACATTGTGAGATAGCACATGTTCTGTTTACAATCTTTTGAGTTGGTGTTGCATAGCAATTGATAATGAATGCACTGAGCTTTGCCATTTTCCTGCCCAGGCCATGTACATCTCTGAGTCTCTGTCTTCTTACCTTTATCATGAGGGAGTTTTTACCCAGATGGGAAGTAACACATGGGGAGGACCTAGTCCAATGCCTTATACCAAAAGGTCTGGTTAAACCCCAGGTGTGCTATCATAATTTTCATAAGAATACTGCTATATGATTGTCACTTTGCAGATGTGGAAATCTGTTTAAAGATGAACTATATGTAGAACCATGTCATCTACAAATAGGGATAGTTTGACTTCCTCCTTCCTAATTTGTATCTCTTTGATTTCTTTGTCTTGCCTAATGGCTCTGGAGAAAACTTCCAGGGCTATACTGAATAGCAATGGTGAGGTGGGCATCCTTGTCTGGTTCCAGATCTCAGTGGGAATGCTTCCAACTTTTCCCCAGTCAATAGGATGCTGGCCATGGGTTTGTCATAAATTGCCTTGATTGTATTGAGGAATATTCTCTCTATACCCAATTTACTTAGAGTTTTCATCATGAAAGGGTGTTGTATTTTATCAAATGCTTTCTCTGCCTCTTCTGAGATAATCATATGGTTTTTTTCTTCAATTCGTTAAGGTGATGTATCACATTGATTGATTTGTGAATGTTGAACCATCCCTGGATACCTGGGATAAATCCCACTTGGTCCAGATGAATGATCTTTCTAATGTGTTGTTGGCTAGGATTGTATTGAGGATTTGGGCATCTATACTAAGCAGGGAAATTGGTCTGTAGTTCTCTTTTTTTGTTGTATCTTTTTCAGGTTTAGGAATTAAGGTGATGCGGGCTTCACAGAAGGAGTTTGGGAGGATTCCCTTCCTTCAATTGTTTTGAATAGCTTGAGAAGAATTGGAGTGAGTTGTCCTTTAAATGTCTGGTAGAATTCGGCAGTGAAGCAGTCCGGTCCTGGGCTTTTCTTTGCTGGGAGGGTGTTTCCATCTTGGTTATTGGTCTGTTTAGGTTTTCTGAGTCTTCATGGTTCAATTTAGGTATGCTGTATGTGTCCAGAAATCTATCCATTTCTTCCAAGTTTTCCAATTTATTGGCATACAGCTCTTTGTAGTGAGTTCTGATTATTTTCTATACAGGGGATTCAAGAGACTCCACTAAGAAACTATTGGCCCTCAGAAGAGTTTGGTAAAGTAGAAGGATATAAAATCAACACACAAAAATCAAAACTATGTTCCTAAAGTTGTATTTATGAAATGCATGTAGTCTGTATTCCATAAATAAAAGGTTTCTGGGGAAAATTTGCATATCAATATTGGTACATTAGTTTTAACAAAGGTACAACATTTATGTAAATTGTCATTAATGGAGGACATTGTGCAAGGTGAGGCTAAAATGGGATCAATCTGATTAGTGCCTCAATTTTCTATAAATGTACTATTTTTTGTTGTTTGGTTGTCATCCATATTTTTTAAAATTTTTATTAAGGAATACAAACTTCTATTTTTTAGAATAATTCATTGATTTTTTAAATGGTTCAATAATTTGCATTCATAATAAAACTATCATTATCATTTTAATCACATGTCTTTAACTGATATGTGAGAAAATGAGCAAGCATATACCACAACATCACAAAGTGAATGCTGAAAAAAATCTAATATCAGGACTGGCACTGTGATGCAGGGGTTAATGCCCTGGCCTGAGGTGCCGGCATCCTATATGGGCCCTGATTTGAGACCTGGCTGCCTCACTTCCAGTCCAGCTCTCTGCTATGGCCTGGGAAAGCAGTAGAAGATGGCCCAAGTCGTTGGGTACCTGTATCCCCATGGGAAACCCAGAGGGAGCTCCTGGCTCTTGGCTTCAGATCAGCCCAGCTCCGGCCATTGTGGCCAACTGGGGAGTGAACCAGCTGATGGACAGAACTCTCTCTCTCTCTCTATTTCTGCCTCTCCTCTCTCTGTGTAACTCTGACTTTCAAATAAATAAATATTGAAAAAAATCTAATAGCAATGTGCTCTTTTCACAACTAAGTCTATTTCCTTGTGTAGTCAAATTAAAATGTACTTATAGGAATTTTCGATCCTATGCAGTTATATACTTGGCCTAAAGTGATCATAAGACCACACTCCTGGTACTGATTTGGGATCCTTACATTGTGTATAGTCAGCAACTGTACTGCAGGTACATTAATGTTTACTGTTAAAATTGTTTTTCATACACTCTAATATTATGAGATTTAATTCTTTTGAAAACTTTTTTCCTTCAAGAAGCTGAGAATATTTCTGAAAGAAAACTGAAAACAAAAATAAAGATAATTGAGGCTGGCGCTGTGGCTCACTTGATTATTCTTCTGCCTGTGGTGCCAGCATAACATACGGGCGCCGGATTCTGTCCCAGTTGTTCCTCTTCCAGCCCAGCTTTCTGCTGTGGCCCGGGAGGGCAGTGGAGGATGGCCCGAGTACATGGGCCCCTGCACCCGCATGGGAGACCAGAAGGAAGCACCTGGCTCCTGAATTCGGATTGGCACAGCTCTGACCATAGCAGCCATTTGGGGGGTGAACCAACAGAAGGAAGACCGTTTTCTCTGTCTCTGTCTGTCTATAACTCTAGCTGTAAAATAAATAATGAAAAGAAAAAAAAGAAATATCATTCACTTTGCTGATTAAAAAAAAAGATGAACTGTTAATTACATTGTGGAGCTGTCACATTTTTGGAATTGCGCTGATTAATATAAGCAACTGGGGCTTCGAGACCATCAATGAAGGAGGTGCTAGACCAGCAATGCAATTGGTGACTTCTCTGAATCTGACACTGAGAGGAGCTGCCAGTCTGCTCCTACCTAGGCTCACAGCCACTGACTGGCAGAGTCGGAAGGGCACAGGTGGGGACTCCTTGCATTCTGGCGTCCTGTTTATGGCTGTGTGACCTCAGGCACCTTGGCTGACCTCTCTGAGCCTTGGTTTCCTCCTATGCAAAATGAGGACAATCTAGCTCACAGAGCTGTAGTGAAGATGAAACCAAGGGAGACGTGTATGATAAGTCTTTGTAGCAGTTCCACAAGAACTGTAACAAAGAAACACCCCTCTTCCTGCTTCCCGCAGAGCCTGCCTGGGTAGAATTTCTCTGCTCTCAGGATCATGCAAACAGGAAGGGCAACACATAAACAGAAACAGGGCACACCAGAGGACTGAGTGCTGGTCACTCTTGTGCAGATTGTCAGTTATGCCAAAAGCCTGGAAGAAGGCACATTGCCGCCAGTGGTGTGGCTCACTAGGCTAATCTCAGGGGTATGTGCATTCACAGAAACAGGCGTGTTGCAGAGTGGGAGCAGTAGGAGAAGGCCGGGATGAGCTATGCCAGGATATCTGTACTTTTGTCCCTGGGAAAGTAAGAGCCCTGAGGGTAGGGGGGGCTTGTATCCTCCCCTTAGCCACAGCAGGACAACAGGGACTCTGTAAATGGTCCAAAGACATCAGGGAGACCTTAGAGACCTTAGTCCCCTCTGTGGTGGCTTGGCTGATAATGCAGAATGGTTCGAGTCTGTTCCACTTTATTATACCCAAGGGTCTGTTAGCAGGACCTGTTAGCAGGTCTGGTATTACCATCTGCACGTAGATATCATGTGATTAAGCTGCCACAAATAGTCTGTTCCCATAAGAACTCTTTCAATATTACTCCTAGTCTGTCAAATAGAATAATCTTGAAGGCCACTATCTACCAATTGTACCATTCTTAACATATGTGCAAAATTAGTTCAGTTTGGGGAGAAAGAAAGCCCAGAACTGGATGGCTGAATTCTACCAAACTTTTAAAGAACTAATCTCAAAAATTCTCAAACTATTCAAAACAATCGAAAGGGAGAGAATTGTCCCAAACTGCTTCTATGAAGTCAGCATCACATTAACTACAAAACCAGAAAAAGATACAAGAAAGAAAGAGATCAATACAATAATGTCCCTGATGAACATAGATGCAAAAAAATGATCAATAAAGTACTAGCAAATAAAATCCAACAACACATCAGAAATATCATTCACCTGGACAAAGTGGGACCCATCCCTGGTATGCAGGGATGGTTCAACATATGCAAATCAATAAATGTGATATTTTACACTAACAAACTGAAGAATTAAAATGATATGATTATCTCAATAGATGCAGAGAAAGCATTCAATAAACCACAATGTCCTTTCATGATAAAAACATTAAGCAAATTGGGTATAGAAGGAACATCCCTCAACACAATCCAGGTAATTTACGACAAACCCACAGGCAGCATCATATTGAATGGGGAAAGTTGGAAGTATTTCCACCCAAGATCCAGAACCAGACAAAGATGCTCACTCTCACCACTACTATTCAAATGGAAGTTTTAGCCAGAGCCATCAGGCAAGAAAAAGAAATTGAAGGTATACAAATGGGAAAAGAGGAAGTCAAATTATCCCTGTTTGCAGATGACATGATCCTATATGTAAGGGAACTAAAAAACCTGCTAAGAGATTATTGGAACTCTTAAGAGAGTTTGGTAAAGTTGCAGGATATAAAATTAACAAAATCAATTGCATTTGTATACACAAAGAATACCATCGCATTGAATTGAGCTTGTAAGATCAGTACCATTCACAATAGCTACAAAAAATTTAAATACCTTGGGATAAGTTGAACCAAGGATGTGAAAAATCTCCACAATGAAAATTACAAAATATTAAGGAAAGAAACAGAAGAAGACACTGAAAAATAGGAAAATCTTCCGCACTTTTGGATTGGAAGAATTAACATCATCACAATGTCACCGGGTTCTAGTCCCGGTTGGGGCACCGGATTCTGTCCCAGTTGCTCCTCTTCAGTCCAGCTCTCTGCTGTGCCTAGGAAGGCAGTGAAGGATGGCTCAGGTGCTTGGGCCCTGCACCTGCATGGGAGGCCAGGAGGAAGCACCTGGCTCCTGGCTTTGGATTGACACAGCACACTGGTGTGGCGGCCATTTGGGGAGTGACCCAATGGAAGGAAGACCTTTCTCTCTGTCTCTCTCTCTCACTAACTCTGCCTGTCAAAAAAAGAAAGAAAGAAAGAAAGAAAGAAAGAAAGAAAGAAAGAAAGAAAGAAAGAAAGAAAGAAAGAAAGGGAACAGAAAATACATTTGAATAAATAGTAGCTAAACTATTTCTAAATTTCATGAGAAACATGAATACAGACATCTGAGAAGCCCAGTTAATTTCATTTAAAATAAATGTGAGAAGCTATTATTGGCATATCATAGTCAAGATCTCTGAACAGAATTTCTAAACAAAATCTTGAAATCAATAAAGGAAAATGTGATTCATGTATAAGGCAGCCTGAATAAGGTTAACAGCTGACTTTTCATCAGAAATCATGGAAACCAGAGGGCAATAAGACATAATCAAATCTACGATGATATAAATACCACTGCATACATACCCAGATACCTATAATTGAAAAGAGACAATAAAAAGTTTTGGGAAAAAATTCAAGTAAACTTAGAAACAACATATTGTTGGTGGGAATGTAAAAATGTACCTTTTATAGAAACCACCTGGGCAGATTATCAAAATTTGAACATCAAGTTACCATAAGGTCCAGAAATTGTACTCCTAGGTTCATACCCAAAAGAACTGAAAACACATATACATAACAATTTCTGCATATATATTCTTAATAGTATTAATCAAAATATAAAAAAGCAATCTACTGATGAATGGATAAACAAATTGTGGCATATCCATAAATAGAATATTATTAGCCATAATGCAGATAGAAGCACTGATACATGATGCAACATGAAAGAACCTTGAAAAGATGCTAAGTGAACAAAGAAACAAAAATCCACATATTGTGTGAATCTTCTTATGTGAAATATCCAAAATAAGCAAACACACAGATAGAAAGTAGTCTCCAAGCAGCAGTAATAAGTGCTATTTGGCAGGGGGGGGGTTTCTTCAGGAGGCTAAGGAAAATGTTCTGAAATTATATATTGTATTTCCACAAATATATATGTGTATAACTTTATTGTATACTTCAAAGGTGAAAGTTTTATGCTTCAATTTTTCAAATGAGGCAAAACATCTTCCTAGATAAATATGAACTGAGAAAATACATTGCTAGCAGATCCACCTTATAGTAAGCACTAAAACAAAATCTTCAGACTGAAAGTAAGAGACACCAGACAATGATTTTAAATGCACAAAACCACACACACACACACACACACACACACGAATCAAGAAAGCTAATTCTGTAAGTAATTGGAAAATACAGTATAGTTGTGCATTTCTTTTTTCCCTATAATAACTTTAAAAGAAGTTCCAAGATGGCTGAATAGGATATAACCACAATTACTTAAGCTGCCCTAAGGCATGAAAAGAACAAAGGAAGGACTGCATTACAAGTGGTCTAATGGAACTTTTCAGCAAAGAAGTGAAAAATAGATAGATAAACCCAAGACTCTGTGAAACAAGATAAGACAAAGACATTGGTGCAGCCAGCCATGTGGCACAGCCAGACTCAGGCTACGAGCCAGCATCTTACCATGCCAAGGTAGGAAGCTATCACTGCACATCTTGCAGCTTGCAGTTTTAGCTGAGAGGGAATTCCACAGTCATCCACTGACTTTTACTTCAGCCTGAAGAGCTGACTGGGGTCTGAGCAATTGCTGGGCTTGGAGCAGGGAAGCCAACTTGCTCCTTTCCCCTCCCTCACTCCCCCAGAACACTATACTTGGCATCAGAAAGTCACACAGTGTGTCTCTTCTACTGGCTGCATCACAGAGTCAGGGCATTGTGTAGGGCAGAGGACAAATCCCCTGAATTCTGCAACAGTGGGAGTTTTGGGCAATTGATGTCACAAGTCCCAGCATCACTCAGGCTTGCCAATAGGACAAGGGGGCAGTCACCCCTGTCTGCATCAGCACCAGGAACAAGACCTGGACTGTCACAGTCACCAGGCAAATTGTCAATGAACTCTCTGTGGACTAAAGACACACACACCAAAGGAAACTCTTATTCATATCTCTAAACTGCAGCAGTCTACTATGTCACTTATAGACACAGCAGTCCCTGATCAATACAAAAGAAATCACTGAGAATACACTCCTGGGCTCGCCTAGAACCAAAGCCAAATCATCAAGCCAAGGTATGCCTTATATATTAGCTAAACCATAAACTCTTACAACAAAATTTACTCCATAGAGAAGAAGGCACAAAAACACCAGACAGACATCAATGTAGGGACACGGGAGATGTGAACAAACAAAGTAGTATGACGCCTCCAAAAGAACACAATACTCTTGCAGAACTAGATCTTTAGCTGAAGGAAATCTATGAAATTACAGCTATAGAATTTAAGATAATGATTGTAAGCAAACAATGAAATGTAAGAGAATACAGATACACTACAGAAATGAGGAAAGGGGCTAGTGCCATAGCTCACTTGGTTTATCCTCCACCTGCAGTGCCAGCATCCCATATGGGTGCCAGGTTCTAGTTCTGGTTGCTCCTATTCCAGTACAGCTTTCTGCTGTGGCCTGGAAGGGCAATGGAGGATGGCCCAGTGCTTGGGCCCCTGCATCTGCATGGGAGACCAGGAAGAAGCACCTGGCTCCTGGCTTCAGATTGGCACAGGGCTGGCTGTTGTGGCCATTTGGGGAGTGAACCAACAGAAGGAAGACCTTTCTCTCCATCTCTCCCTCTCACTGTCTATAGCTCTACCTGTCAAATTAAAAAATTAAAAAGAAATAAGGAAATTCATAATTGACATGAATGAAAATATTACTAAGGAGATAGAACCCATTTAGAAGAACCAAATAGAAATTTTGGAGATGAAATCTTCACTCAGTGAAGTATAAAAATATGATTAAGAGCTTTAATAGCAGAAAAGACCAAATAGAGGAAAGAATTTGGACCTTAAGGACAAGAATTTTGAAATAACTCAAACCAAAATAAAGAGAAAAGAATTTAAAATGAAGAAAACCTACATGAAATATGAGGCAGAATTAAATGAAGAAATATTCACATTAGAGGTAATACTGAATTACAAGAAAAAGAAAAAGGCATTGAGAACCTGCTAAATGAAGTAGTTGAAAACTTTCCAATCTTTAAAGATATGTGGGCATCTAGATATAAGAAACTCAAAGAACCCCAAGCAAACTCAACCAAAAAAGGTCTTCTCCAAGGCATATTGTCATCCTTGATGTGTTGTACTATGTGAATTAACGGTATAATTAGTACTCAAACAGTACTTTGTATTTTGTGTTTCTGTGTAGGTGCAAACTGCTGAAATCTTTACTTAGTATATACTAAATTGATCTTCTGTATATAAAGATAATTGAAAATGAATCTTGATGAAGAATGGGATGGGAGAGGGAGTGGAAGATGAGATGGTTGTGGGTGGGAGGGTGGTTATGGGGGGAAAAAGCCACTATAATCCATGAGTTGTACTTTGTAAATTTATATTTATTAAATAAAAGTTAAAAAAGTTAAAGACAATGAGAGAATACAAATCATAAAGACTAAGAGAAAAGCATCAAGTTACACAGAAGGAAGACCAATTAGATTAACATCAGACTTCTCAGCAGATGCCCTAGAGGCCAGAAGAGTGAGATCAGAGTCAAGGTCTTAACAGGAAAAAAAAAGAACACTTCCAACCAAAAATATTGTATCCAACCAAGCTATCCTTTAAAAGTGAGGGAGAAATACAGTATTTTCTAGATAGGCAAAAATAGAATTTACCACAAGACCAGCCTTTCTAGGAAGTCTAAAGGATGTCCTGCATTGGAAGTAATCATCATTCCAAGATAGTTGAAAAGGGAAAATATTGCTTTTGAGGAGGGAAAAATAGAAAAAAGGCAGAGGAAGTGCATTCCCAGGGGAGAGTTGGAGAGAAATTTGCAGTAGAAGTTCTACAGAAGGAAGAGGGATACCACGGAACAGCATGTGAAGTGCAGACATGTAGAAATGAGTGAGGACACCACAGCCCTCACATGACCCCACAGCCAAGAGCTGGAGGATACACCAGCTTTGGAGAGTGAGGTGAGAACAAACTGTGGCAGCCCATTTCACTAGCCCTATTGCAAGACAGAGAGCCTGGCAGATTACGCTGTCTTCACGTCAAACCCTAAAGTGAGCAGGGTACCCACCTAATCCAGTGAAAGAAAAGCACATTTCTTTATCCCCATTCTCCTACAAAGGCTCCAAGCACTGGAGTGAGAAGATGCCATTTGGAAAACTGTAGCAGCTCTTGGGCACATTGGTGATCACGGGATTTTACAAGAAGAAAAATTCCATTTGCCCCATTAGTTTGAGCCTAGCTGGGAAGCTGACAGGGGCTGAGCACCCAGAGAAGACTGTGAGGCACCCCCATCTTCTAAACATATCACAGGCTCTGGAGTTAGAACTGCCTAGGTGGAGCAACACAGGCAGTTGACTCTGGGTACACAGCTACTCTCTCCAAGGATGGGACAGGTCTGCAGGGCAGAGTCAGCACCCCATGACTGTGGGAGCCTTGCATGCTGTGACTGTAGGAATTCTGACTGCATGTTAGGGTTCAGGGTGTGCTGAATCTCTGAGCAATCACTGTGTCCAGTACACAGGCTCAGAGCTCCCTGAATACTTGAGGTAGGACATGGTAGAGGGATCCATGCTCACACTGAAGATTGCACAGATCCTTTGTGCAGTTCATGCTGCAGGCCAGGTGAGTGCTTTACCTACTGTGGGCTAAACTTAGGCTTTGATCACCTTAGAAGAGAGGAGGTGAGGGAGTGATGATGTCAACAGAGGTGACCATACCCTTCCCCCTCTGAAAATAGAGATCTACCATGCACATCTTAGGAGGCACACTGGATACTCACCCCAAACTAGAATGCTGACCAGAGCTCCCTGGCCAGACCCAGCATGCCTCTGGATATTCAGTGAAAAATATTCTGCACAAAATTGCAGAAACAGAGTTCAAATAAAAATCTATCATAGGATAAAACCAACAAGTATTTCCACAAATGCCTAAATATGTGGAAATTGAAGAAATAAGATTAAGGAAGACAACATGATACCCCAAAAGTGAAAAAAAAAACCCTTAATTATTAGAATGTGAAGATGAAGAGTTTGACAGGCCAGAGCCACGGCTCACTAGGCTAATCCTCCACCTAGGGGCGCCCGCACATGGGGTTCTAGTCCCGGTCGGGGAACTGTATTCTTTCCTGGTTGCCACTCTTCCAGGCCAGCTCTCTGCTGTGGCCCGGGAAGGCAGTGGAGGATGGCCCAAGTGCTTGGGCCCTGCACCCCATGGGAGACCAGGAGAAGCAACTGGGTCCTGCCTTCGGATCAGCACGGTGCGCCGGCCGCAGCGCACCAGCCGTGGTGGCCTTTGGAGGGTGAATCAAAGGCAAAAGGAAGACCTTTCTCTCTATCGCACTCTCTCACTATCCACTCTGCCTGTCAAAAAAAAAAAAAAAAAAAAAAAGAGTTTGACAAAATGCCTGAAAAGGAATTCAAAAGAACACTCATAGGATTACTCAGAAGCAAAAAGAAGTAAATTCACGAGTTAAAAATTTGCATGCATGGCATGGAAAAAAGTTTCCCATGAGATTGAGATTGAGATTTTGAACAGAAATCAAACTGAAATGATTGAAATGAAGGATTCAGGAGATAGTGCTGTGGTATAGTGGGTAAAACTATGTCCTGCAGTGCTGACATCCCACATGGGCACCAGTGTGAGTCCCAGCTGCTCCACTTTGGATCCATCTCCCTGCTAATGTGCCTGGGAAATCAGAAGATGGCCCAAGTCCTTGGGCCCCTGCACTCCACATGGGGAGCTTCTGGTACCTGGCTTTAGATAGGTTCAGCTCAAGGCAATTTATTACAAACCCACTGCCAGCATGGTATTGAATGGGAAAAAGTTGGAGGTATTCCCACTAAGATCTGGAACAAGACAAGGATGCCCACTCTCACTAGGCTAACCCTATGCCTGCGGCGCCGGTACTCTGGGTTCAAGTCCCAGTTGGTGTGCTGGTTCTGTCCCAGTTGCTCCTCTTCCAGTCCAGCTCTCTGCTGTGGCCCAGGAAGGCAGTGGAGAATGGCCCAAGTGAACCCGCATGGGACACCCAAGAGGAAGCACCTGGCGCCTGGCTTTGGATCAGTGCAGCACGGCAGCCATGGGGGCCATTTGGGGAGTGAACCAACGGAAGGGAGACCTTTCTCTCTGTCTCTCTCACTGTCTAACTCTGCCTGTAAAAAAACACAGCCTGGTATTGGCACAAAAATACACATATAAGCCAATGGAACAGAATATAAACTCCAAAAATTAACCTACACATCTACAACCAACTTATCTTTAACAAAGGAGCTAAAAATCAGTCACTGGAGTAAGGACAGTCTCTTCAACAAATGGCGCTGGAAAAACTGGATCTAAACATGCAGAATTATGAAACAAGATATATATCTTACACCTTACACAAAAATCCACTCAAAATTGATCAAAGACCTGAATCTCTGATACAATCAAATATTAGAAAACATCGATGATATTGGCATAGACTTCTTGGAAAAGACCCCAGAAGCACAGGAAATAAAAGCCAAAATTGACAAATGGGATTACATCAAACTGAGAAGCTTCTACACTGCAAAACAAACAGCAAGGTGAAGAGGCACCGACAGAGTTGGAGGAATTATTTGCAAACTCTGAAACTGATAAAGGATTAATATCCAGAACCTAGCGGCGCCAGCACACCGGGTTCTAGTATCGGTCGGGGCGCCGGATTCTGTCCCGGTTGCCCCTCTTCCAGGCCAGCTCTCTGCTGTGGCCAGGGAGTGCAGTGGAGGATGGCCCAGGTGCTTAGGCCCTGCACCCCATGGGAGACCAGGAAAAGACCCGGCTCCTGGCTCCTGCCATCAGATCAGCGCCACGGCGGCCATTGGAGGGTGAACCAACGGCAAAGGAATACCTTTCTCTCTGTCTCTCTCTCTCACTGTCCACTCTGCCTGTCCAAAAAAAAAAAAAAAAAAAAAGCAGAGGATGGGATAGAATCATTCTAACAATTAAGTGGTTTTCCTCCAAATTTAACTCTTACCAGTACAACAAAATCTAAACAAAGAATGTGAAAGTATAGCTCATATCTTTTCTAGTGGTACAGTTAAGTGTAAATGTGATTTTCAAAATATATACATCTCATTTTTGTGTTTATATTTTATAGGTTCTTTTAAATTTAGCTTTAGTCTTTTAAAATGCAGGTATTCAGCCTAGTGGTTATTATGCCCGTGTCCCCTCTCAGAGTACCTAGGTGAGATGCCCAGCTCCAGTTCCTCACTCCAGATTCCTGCTAATCGCAATCTGAGAGGCAACAGTGTTGCTTGAGTAATTGGGTTCCTGCCACCCACATGGGAGACCTGGACTGAGTTCCTGTCTGCCTTCTTTGGCCCCAGCCCAGCCCTAGTCATTAGAGACACTTGAGGACTGAACTAGCAGATAGAAATCCATCTCTCTGCCACTCTGCCTTTCAAATAAATAAATCTTAAAAAAAAATGTAGACATCAGCAATGAAGGCCAGCGCTGTGGCTCACTAGGCTAATCCTCCACCTGCGACGCTGGCACACCGGGTTCTAGTCCCAGTCAGGGCGCTGGAGTCTGTCCTGGTTGCTCCTCTTCCAGTCCAGCTCTCTGCTGTGGCCCGGGAGTACAGTTGAGGATGGTCCAAGTGCTTGGGCCCTGCACCTGCATGGGAGACCAGGAGAAGCACCTGGCTCCTGCCTTCAGATCAGTGTGGTGCGCTGGCCGCAGAGGCCAATGGGGGGGGTGAACCAATGGAAAAGGAAGACCTTTCTCTCTGTCTCTCTCTCACTGTCCACTCTGCCTGTGGAAAAAAAAAATCAGCAATGAAGCCATCTGCCCTTGGGTGTTTGTTGGGAGAATCTTTGGTAATGATTCAATGTCCATGTTGAACCTATTTCAGTTGCATATATCTTCATGATTCAATGATGGTAGATTATGTATTTCCAGAAATCTAGCCATCCATTGTATATTTTCCAATTTGTTAACATATAGCTATTGGTAGTAATTCCTGATGATTCTTTTTATTTCTGTGCTATACATTGTAACATCTCCTTTTTCATTTCTGATTTTATTAATTTGAGTCTTCTCCCCTTTTTGTTTGATTAAACAAAACTGATACACCATTGGCCCAACTATTTTTTCAAAAAAAAAAAAAATCAGCCCTTTATTTCATTGATCTTTTGTACAATCTTGGGAGGATTCAATTTTGTTTGTTTATTCTCTACTCTTTATATTAGCTCACCTATATGCATATGCATTCAATATTAATATATAAAGGTAATATTATTTTTATATCAATATATGTACAATAAATAATGAGATATCTTTAATTCAAATGTTTTAAAAAGTAATAAATTAAGGTTAAAGTAGCCATAAAAGACAGAATAACACTTCATACCCATTACGATGACTATTATTAAAAAAAGACAGTAATAAATGTCAATGAAAATTTAGAGAAACTGTAACCTTTTTTCTTTGTTAGTATGAATGTAAAATAGTAAAGCTTTTGTGGTGGATACCAGCATATCAATTCCCCAAACAATTTAAAACACAGAAATATGTGATCCACCAATTTTGATTTATGCCAGAAAGAACTGAAAGCAAGGGCTCAAATAGATGTCTGTACATTTGTGTTCATAGCAGCATGATTGGGAAGAGCAAAAAGTGAAAACAACCCAAGTCTCCATCAATAGATGAGTGGATAATATAATGTGCTATATACATACAGTGAAATATTAATCAGACTTGAAAAGTTAGGAAAGTATGATATATCCTTGAAGATGGATGAACCTTAGGGCATGAGGCTAAGTGAAGTAAGATAGAATTGTGGCTCTTTCTGCAATGCCCACAACCCCAGTCTGAATACTTGATTCAAGACCTGCCTACCATACTTCTAATACAACTTCCTGTTGATGTACCTAGGAGGCAGCAGATGATGGCCCAACTATTGGGCTCTTGCTACACACATGGAAGACCCAAATCAAGTTTCTTGTTTCTGACTTTAGCCTGACTCATTCGTGAACATCGCAGCCACATTGAGAGTAAACCTTTTTTCTCTCCCTATCTCTGTCTCTCTGCCTTTCAAATAAATAAATCTTTTTCAGGGCCAGCATTGTGGAATACAGATTATGCTGCCACCTGCAGAGCTGGCATCCCATATGGATACATTTTCAAGTCCCAGTTGCTCTACTTCCAGTCCAGTTCCATGTTAATATGCCTGGTAATCTCAAGTACTTGGGCCCATGCACCCATATGGGAGATGTGGAAGAAGCTCCTGGCTTGTGGCTTTGGCTTGGCCCAGCCACAGTGCTTGTGGACATCTGGGGAGTCAACCAGTGGATAGAAGGTCTCTGTCTCTCTCTCTATCTCTTGTTGTCTCTCTCTCTGGCTCTGTGTGTGTGTGTGTTTGTCTCTCTCTCTCTCTCTCTGGTTCTTTCTGTGTGTGCATCTGTGTCTCTGTGTGTGTGTGTGTGTGTCTCTCCCTCTGTGTGTGTGTGTCTGTCTCTCCTTCTGTGTATATGTGTGTGTGTCTGTGTCTTTCCCTCTCTCTCCCTCTCTCTGTCTCTCCCTCTGTGTGTCTCTCCCTCTCTGTGTCTCCTTTTTCTTCTAATAAATATTTCCAGGTGAAATGTCAAAACAATGATTATGACTGTCGCTCCCCCTCTTCATGGAGGAACGACACTAAACCCTGCCTAGGCTTCACATCCGAGTCACGAGTCACGGCACCATTATGTCGCTCCCCCTCTTCATGGAGGAACGACACAGGACCCTGCGCTGTTCTTTCGTCTGCTCGGCCCTCCCCGGGTTTGCTGCTGGTTCTTCCCGGGTTGGCTACCGTCCCTTCCACCTCCGTGGAAGGGCGGTTCCCCCTGCCACATTCCCCACTTCCGCGGGGGAGCGGCACACCGCCGGCTGGCTCTCTCGGGGGCTGCTCAGGTGTTCCTCATAGATGTTCCTGGTGCATGTTGTCTCTCTCCTCCTTTATAGTCCTCTTCCACCAATCCCAACTCTGCTACCCACATGCCGAGTATGCTGCTCTCCTCCAATCAGGAGCAGGTCCTGCTGTTTATTGGTTGAACTGGAGGCAGCTGTGTAGAAGCTATTTCCTCCTCTCCCAGCGCCATATTGTGGGAGAGCAGATGCATAGAATCAGTCTTAATTCCAGTAACAGTCTAATCTGAGTTGCTCCCAGTTGCTCCCCACAATGACATGTCATGTAATCATAGTTAAGAATAGTGCAATACAGTGTGAACAACCAAATGCCATTTCTGTGGTCTACATACAAGGTTAAATACCTTTCTGAAGACATGTAATCAAAATTGCAGATACTAATAAAGTACCTAAAATGTAATTTATTGGAGTGAAATTGACATCTTTATATCCCTTGTCTCTATTGAAGAATAGTGTTTTTTTTCTTCATACTAAATGTTGAACTCTGAACTTAGTATAATCTTATGAGTATAAAGTAACCTGAAATAGGTCTTTGTCAAAATTAAGAGTGGGAATGGGAGAAAGAGGAAGAAGAAGGGTGGGATCATGGGCAAGAAGGAGGATAGGGTGGAAAGTATCATTATACTTGTAAATCAGCACATACAAAATACATGAAATTTTAAAAAAATTATTTAAGGTATAAAAAAGAAATCAATAAGAAAAAACTGATGAAGAGAGGAGAAGAAGGGAGGGGGCTTTGGGACGAGATGGGGAAGGAGGGAAATATGGTCGTCTTCTTAGAACTGTAGGTATTTCTGGTGCCGCGGCTCAATAGGCTAATCCTCTGCCTAGCAGCGCCGGCACACCGGGTTCTAGTGCCTGTCAGGGCACCGGATTCTGTCCTGGTTGTCCCCCTTCTAGGCCAGCTCTCTGCTGTGTCCCGGGAGTGCAGTGGAGGATGGCTCAAGTGCTTGGGCCCTGCATCCCATGGGAGACCAGGAGAAGCACCTGGCTCCTGGCTTCAGATCAGTACGATGTGCTGGCCGCAGAAGCCATTGGAGGGTGAACCAACAGCAAAGGAAGACCTTTCTCTCTGTCTCTCACTATCCACTCTGCCTGTCAAAAAAAAAAAAACTGTAGGTATGGAACGCATGAAATCTTCATCTTTTTTATTAATATAAAGAGAACAAAGTGAAAATGTACCTACAAACTGTAATGAATGTTAGATTAAAATTGTTTTAAATCAACTTTAAAAATTGCAGATGCATACTTTGAGGATATTAATTATTAATTAATTACACATTATTAAATTGTCTCAGCAAATAGCAGCCATGACAGCAGGTGGTAGCCCAAGGAGTTCCTGCCATCCACCTGGAAGACTTGTAATGAGTTTGGTGCTCCTGGTTTTGGCCTGCTCCAGCCTCCTCCAGCCATTGCAGATGTTTGGGAAGTGAGCCAACATATGGAATATACCCATCTGTCTAACCATCTGTCATGTATCTGTCATTGCTTTATAAAATAAAAACAAATAACTTTTAAAAGGAGCCATGAGAGTCAGTAGCAGATAAAGGAAACCTGAGCTGCATTAACTTCAGGGATGAGAAAAGTACTTTCCAACTAACAGATGTTTTTTCAATACTTGTAGCACATTTGAAAACTATTATACAAGTGCATCTACCATATCCTGTGTCAGGTAAAACTTCATTAGAAGCATCTCTCTTATTTGAATAGTTTACAATAATTAAATCTATACTTTGAAAAGCCCATCTCATCTCAGTTAAAGGTGTAAAGCCCTACAACTTGGCAGGATGCAAAATCCCAAACTCTACAAAGAGGGGAAAGTGATATCAATTTCCTTATTTGGCATAGTCAGCACATCACACATGAGCAAGCCTAAATTATATCCACAGAGCAATTTTGTATGAACACTGAAGAATATAGAAGATTTGCCCCAAGTTAAACCCAGATGAGACTGTACTTACTTTTGCCCACTTTATTCTCACTCTTCCATTCTTATTTTACCTACATCAAAGTACTTATCTTTGTTTTACATGTGCAGGCTCTAATTTTCCTCCATGGGTCACCCTACACATTTTGTTCTTAATTTTGCACACAGTGGCCAGACAGAAAGCAATGGTTCACCTGGAAGCTTTAGCCCAGTCCTCTCTCCCCACAATAAGATACCTACAACCACAAATAAACATCATAAAAATAGCCAAAACTCATTAAGCAGATTTATCTTAGCCCTGTTTTAAGTGCTTCACATGTATCAACTCCTTGTATCCCTGTATAACATTTACACAAAATAATTGTCACTATCACCTCCACAATAAAAAAAAAAAAAACTGAGGTACAGAGAACTAGGAAACTTGCCTGATGTCCAACCACTAGGATAGTAATACTGGAATTTGAACTGGCATTACAAATTGTATTCATTTTTTTTAAAATGTTACCAAGAAATGCATGTAAGTACACAGATGGATGAGTTTTTGTCCTCTGAGTACATTCATAACACACAAATTAAAAATATTACTAGTACCCCCAAGAGTTCTCACTGTTCATTATTCTAAATGAAATACCAGATCCAAAAAGACAAATATAATATTTTCTCTTAACTGTGGAAATTAATAGAGTACAAAAATGGTGTAGATGTCATATCATTTGGCATTTAGCTATAATTGCTTTCCTGAGTCATACCATGAATGCCAATATACCCTTTTTTAACCATGTTAAAAAAAAAAAACAGAAACCATATTCTTAGTATCTATTCTATTAACTAAAAAAAGTACTTATTATTCAAGCACACTGTTAAATCATGGGAAATCAATTTAAATGGTGTTAAAACAACATACTTGGTATGCAAAAACAACTCCAAGACAAATTCTTGTCCTTACTTTCCTAGTAGGTTGTTTCCTACTAGGTTTCCTAGTAGGTTGTTCCTAGATACCAAATTGCTATGAAATGTGAAGTTAATGAAATATGCTTTTATCTATAGTAACAACATCAAGAACTCAATAGTACTGAATTAAACCTTTAAAATAAGATCTCAAAATTATTTGAATACATTCTTTTTTTTCTTTTGGTGATTCATTGGTATTGAGGACACTCAAAGAAATATGAGTAAACTTGTGACACTAAAAAAAAAAGAAGTCTAGTTAATTCTGTCATTTCTCATAGATTTGTGTACTCCATTTACACTAAATTCTGAAGGTTACTGTGGTCATTTGCTATTCATCCCAGTGATGAAAGTATGGTTCAGCACAAGTAAATCATAAAACCATGATAAAGTCCATCAACAAAAGCACAAAAATCATTTGATCATCTCAATAGGTGCATAAAAGCTGTTTGAAAAATTCTGTATTCTTTCACAAAAAAAACTCAATAAATTGTGTGTAGAAGGAATATAACTCAACATAATAAAGGTCATATAGAACAAGCCAAACAGCTAACATCATATTAAATGAGAAAAACCTGAAGCATTTTTCCCTAGGATCTGGGACAAGGATGCTCACTTTAATTCCACATAGTACTGAAGTTCTAGCTGGAGTTATTAAGAAAAAGAAAAATAAAGGGCATCTAAATTGGAAATGAATAAGTTGTCAGTGAGTAAATTGTGAGTGCGTGAGTAAATTATAATGAGTAAATTGCCAGTTTTTAGATGACATATTATACATAGGAAACTCCAATGATCATACCAAAAGGCTGTCATAACTAATAAGTCAATCAAAGATGAGGATACAAAGGCAATGCACAAGAATCAGTAGTGTTGTTTTACACCAAAAGTGAATCATCTGAAAAAGACAAAGAAAATAATTCCATATCCAATGACTGCCAAAAAATAAAATACTTAGGAATGAATTTAACCAAACAGATGAGTGATCTCTATAATGAAAAACTTCAAGTAACTGATTAAAGAAATTGAATAAGATACAAAGAAATGGAAACCATCTCATGTTAATGAATAGGAAGAATCTATATTGTTGAAATATGTATACAACCCAAAGCAATTTATAAATTCAATACAATTCCTATCAAAATTCCAATGAGACTTGTCACAAAATTAGAGAAAACACTTCTAAAACTTTTATGGACCCACAAAAGATTTTGACAAAGGTGCTATGAAAATGCATTGGGAAAATGCAGTCTTTCTGATAAATTATGCTGAGAAAACAGGGTATCCACATACAAAAGAAATAAACTAGACCCTTGTCTCTCACTACCTACAAGCATCAACTCAAAATCGAATAAAGATCTAAATGTAAGACATGACATGTTGAACTGACTACAAAAAAACTTAGAGGAGGCACAGCGAGACATTAAAATCTGTGCTCATTTCATGGGTCAGTTTCCAAAAGGCCAGGAAACAAAAGCAAAAATAGGCAAATCAGATTTTATCAAACTGAAGAGCTTCTGCACAGCAAAGGAAGCAAGCAACAGAATGAAGATTCAACCTACAGAATGGGAGAAAATATTTCCAAGCTGTATGTCTAACAATGGGTCAATATCCATAATGTGTAAAGAACTCAAAAACTCAATAGCAAAAAAAATTAAAAAACAAAAAATGTAATATAATTTTTTTTGACAGGCAGAGTGGACAGTGAGAGAGAGAGACAGAGAGAAAGGTCTTCCTTTTTGCCGTTGGTTCACACTCCAGTGGCCGCCGCACTGCGCTGATCCAATGGCAGGAGCCAGGTACTTCTCCTGGTCTCCCATGGGGTGCAGGGCCCAAGGACTTGGGCCATCCTCCACTGCACTCCCTGGCCACAGCAGAGAGCTGGCCTGGAAGAGGGGCAACCGGGACAGAATCCAGCACCCTGACCGGGACTAGAACCTGGTGTGCCGGCATCGCAAGGTGGAGGATTAGCCTAGTGAGCCATGGCACCGGCCTTGTAATCTAATTTTTAAAGTGGGCAGTAGAACTGAACAGACATGTCTCAAAGAAAGACATGCAAATGGCCAACATGGAAAAAATGCTCAACACCAAAAATAATCAGGGAAATGCCACAAAACTATAATGAGATATTGCCTCACTCGAGTTTGTTTTGCTATTTTTCAAAAGATAAAAGATAACAAATGCTAGCAAAGAGATAAAGGAAACCCCTGCATGCTATTGGTGGGAATGTAAACTAGCATAGCCATTGTAGAAAGCAGAATGGAGGTTCCTCAAAATACTAAAAATAGAACTATCATCTGATTCAGAAATCCCACTACGAAGTATATACTCAAGGGAAATAAAATCCATCTGCTGAAGACATATCTGTACTCCCACATATATTGCAGTATTATTCACAATAGTCAAGAAAAGTAAATAACCCAAGGGTGCAACCAATGATAAGTGGACAAAGAAAATGTGATACATATACATAATGGAATACTACTCAGTCATATAAAGGATAAATCTGATCATTTGCAACAGCATTGGTAGAACTGGAGGTTTTTGTGTTAAGCAAAATCAGCCATTCATCTCTGTAGTCTAAAAAAAGCTGATCTGATAGAAGCTGAAAGTGTAATAGTAGATATCAGATGCTGTGTAAGGGATGCAGGGGTAGTTGACAAAGATTAATAGGCCCCAACAGTTGCAACACCACATTGGACACCCACATCTCATATTAGAATGCCTAAGTTCAAGCCTCATCACTACTTCTAATTCAAGCTTCCTACTAATATGCACTCTGGAAGGTAGTGTGTGACAGCCAGATACTTGGCTCCCTTCCATTAATGTGGCAAACTCAGGTTGAGTTACAGACTCCTGACATCTGCCTGGGCCAGGCCTGGTTGTTGCAGGCATTTGGGAGTGAAGCAGCAGAAAAAAAAATTGTCTCTCCAAGCCTGTTTGCCACTCTCGTTCTCCCTCTCCCTCTCTTGTTGTCTCATTAATTAATAATTTTTAGAGCATATGTAATTGGCAAAATATGAACCAGATGAACTGATGGTTGACTGATTACCCTTGCAGAGTTCTACTATCTCACTTTTTTAAATCAATACTAGATGTCTCCTAAAAACAAACAGGAATGGACTGTAATATGTAATTATCAGTTCTATAAGGATAGAATAAATCAAGGATATTTTTCAATGCTTCAGAATGTAGGAGCTCCATGGTGCTAATAACTAGCATCAACTCAAGGAAACATCAAGAGAGAACTCGCTGTATCAACCTGTGCTAAGAAAACACAGTGATGCTCAATACACTTGGTCACATGCAAAGCAGATCATGAAGAGCTTGTTATTATGGAGAAAGCAATGGCCAAGGGGCTGAGAATCAGGTTCTAGTTAGTTACAGGTCACCAAAACGGTATGTAATCTGAGTGGTCTTTATCCAGACTGGGCCTGTTTCCTCACTAGTGATAATGAGACGACTCATACTAAATAAGCTCTGAAATATTTTCCATTTTCTTTAAAATGGTTATTATAGATGTAAAAATGAGGGCTCAACTTTTTTTAACTGCATACATTGCCCCCAAAATTATTTATGCTGATCACATTTTCAGCCAAGATAAATTTCATTTTCTCAGAGAAGTCCTTGTGACAACTTAACTAATGAATCTTTTTTCCTGTCATCTTTTATCCTGTTACTCCATGTTATTTTCCCTAGCACTTTCCAAGTAGATGCTTGTCTATACTCTATCTTCCTCTTGAAAAGGGCATGAACTCAGATCTCTTTTGTTATGATTTATCTTCACTATGTGGGACAGTGCCTAGTATTGATTAAAACAGTGAAATTTATCCCATCCTAGTTATTACTTTGATTTGAGCAGTCTGATTTTTAATATGACCTCTTCCAAATAACAATCTAATTTAACTGAAAACATTGCAATCTCTTGATTATACATATTTCATTCCCAAAGGTCAAATCAAATATAATTTGATAAAAATGAAAAGATACCAACTTCTATATAAAGTATAAAAATATTTTCAATGGAATACAGTTGGCGATAAAAAAGATTTGAAGTTAGAAAAATACTGCTTAGCCCTACTCTTCAAGTTTGGCTTCTTCCTTCAAAGTCAACCATGAGGTTGATGCTAGAAGGTCAAAGATGACTAAGATACGATCCATGTTGGAAAAAAATGGCTGAGTATGGTAGGGAAAACAAAGAGGTAACTTATACTACCTCAGGAGCAGACAAAAGGCAAATCTGAAATACATGGAAATTTCTTCGTACACGTGTCATTCCTGAAACATAACCAGTCCAGCTGGCACCGTGGCTCAATAGGTTAATCCTCTGCCTTGCGGTGCTGGCACACCAGGTTCTAGTCCCAGTCAGGGCGCCGGATTCTGTCCCGGTTGCTCCTCTTCCAGGCCAGCTCTCTGCTGTGGCCCAGGAGTGCAGTGGAGGATGGCCCAAGTCCTTGAGCCCTGCACCCGCATGGGAGACCAGGAGAAGCACCTGGCTCCTGGCTTCGGATCAGCATGGTGTGCCGGCCATGGCGGCCATTGGAGGGCGAACCAAAGGCAAAAGGAAGACCTTTCTCTCTGTCTCTCTCTCTCACTGTCCACTCTGCCTGTCAAAAAAAAAAAAAAAAAGAAACATAACCAGTCCATTTCACAAAACTGACATAAAGGAGCTAGTGTTGTAACACAGTGGTTTGCAATGCCAGTCTAATATCACAGTACCATTGCACCATTTCTGACAATGTGCCTGGGAAGAAAGCAGATGATGGCCCAGGTACTTGGGCCCCTGCCACCCATGTGGCACACAGGATGGAGTTTTTGGTATACCTGACTGTTGTGGCAATTTAGGTGTAAATCAGCAGACAAAAGATTTCTCTTTCTTTCCCCTTTCTCTCTTTCCCTTTTCCTTTTTCTCAGCCTTTTAAATAAATAATTATTTTTAAACAAACTGATGTAAGATTTTCTTCCTCTACTGGATACATGAAACCTCAAGTAGAAAAGTTATTTAAAATTCTCTTTTGTATCTGTATATGGTCTTTATTATGCACTTTAGCATCCAGTTGTTAACTTCAGTTTTACTCCCATTAGCCTTGTAGGGGGCCGTCAATGTTGCAGTAACTGCCATACTGGGAGAACACAAAAAATTGAAGGACAAGCACTCCTGTCAATTCAGATGATTTCTCCCCAGCTTTTTGAATTTTGAGGATGTTCCTCAAGACACCTGCCAGATACTGTTCAAGAGGAAATTTTCTCAAGTACACTCAGTATTTTGCCACTTAGGCATTCAAGTAAAACAGACAATTGAGCTCCTTCTAAGATTATGAATTTGACTATTTGTGAATTTCAATTTTCCTTCTACAATTATCATAAATTGAAAAAAAAAGATCTAGGAATTCTAGTACTAGGTAACTAGTAAAGTCCACTTAGATGGGCCTGTTAATTTCTCTTGGCCTAAGGTTCAATATCTGAAATAAAAACCAAATGAACCACATAATTTCTATGGTTTCTTCAAGCTCTAAGATGTCTACGCATGTGTCATGAATAATTTAAAGTGTGCTATTAGCTTTCCAAATTATTGAAGTATAAACCACCACTTGTAGCCCGTGAATAATCCAGTATTTTTCCCTGTGTAAACATCTTCAGCAATAATATTCCATGCAAGCTACTTCATGTAGAGACACAAAGCTTACAGCATCACTGAGAATGTTTTTTAAAACATGAAAAATTGTTTATCAGTACAACTTAAATATAACCAAAGGATATCAGAAGACTGGCATAAACCAGCGTTATCCAAATATGAAAAGTTATTTGAATCATCAGGTATTTTTAAAAACAAAATAAAAATTTCATAACCTATGGAATCTCAGTATTTCAGCATGGGATCCAGGATTTTTTTCTTATTTCCTCCTGTGATTTCGATGTGTTGCCAAGTGTGAAATCCATTATTATAAACAATAAATGTTATGAGTTCTGAACACTGAGGGACCTCTGTGTTCTAAATTAGTTTGGGAAAGCTAATAATAACATGCATTATTGAAATTGATTCATATTTTTTCCTTGATCAGCCAGTAATTGAACAAAATTGACAGTAGTGATTCCTTAGGGGTATAATAATCAACCAAGCTTTTCATATAGCAGGTGAATTGCATTCAAATAGACTCATGCACTCTCAAATCTCCAAACAATAATCATTATTATACCTTATATTTGTAAATTGTTTAATGGATCATGTTCCACATGAATTCTCATTTGAACCTCACTTAGTTATATTATCCCCCTCTAAAAAATAAGGAAATTAAAGTTTACAGAGATAGCAATTCAAGGATCACACAAGTACATGATTGAATATAAAAGGTAGAAGTTTTTTTTTTTTTTTACTCCAAGTCCTTTTTATCTAATCTCATAAACAGAAGTTGCTCTTGACATTCAACATACTATCTAAAGCCATTTGTAAGTTTGTATAACTTAAACTACTTTCATTTAGTTAGGCAGGTTAAAAATTTTGACTAGTGAGAAGATTTGCAGATATTTTTAATTTATATGACTCCTGAGTTAGACTTGCTCTATTCCAACAATTTGTATTAATATTTAGAGTTACCTTACTTCCAAATTGTAAGCTGCATCCAAAACCCAAAGAAAACTTTCACTAGGCATGGCAGTTAGGTGGAAACTAGTTCTTCTACTAGGAATCAAACAAATCAGAATGTAACAGAAGAAAGAAAAAACAGAAAACTAAAAACTTTAGCTACCATCAAAGGGAAAAAACATCCTCCACTAAAAGCAGAGTTCCCGAAACAGAGCAGAATAACCAACTTTGGATCAAATCAACCTGGGTTTAAACAAAAGCTGGGGCTCTCCATGGTCATGGCAACTTCAGCAAGTTATTTCACAAAAGGAGCTACCCAGGATAAATCCTGTGTACTAGGTTTTCATTGCCGTTATAATATAGTATAATGAACTGCCACAAACTAGGGAGCTAAAAACAACACAAATTTATCTTACAGTTCTGGAGATTAGAAGTAGGATGTGAGTCTCATCAGATTAAAATCAGAGTGGTCAGAGCTTCACTCCTTCTAAAGCTCCAAGGAGGAGTTTTCTTGATCTTTCTAGTTTCTAGCAGCTGACTGCATTCCTTGGCATGCGGCCCTTTCTGTCTTTGAAGCAGCCATGACAGTCAAGTCCGTCTCCTCCCGTGACACTCTGACACTGACTCTCCGCCCTCTCCACTGCCCTTTTAAGGACTGTTCTAATTACATTGAACACATCTGGATAACACAGTGCACTCTCCTTACATCAAGGACAGCTGATAAGCAACCTTTACCTTCTTCCTTAATTCCCCTTTCTCATATAACGTTGCAAATTCATTCCCAGGTTCCAGGTGATTAAAATGATTAAGATGCCCAAGCAGAGCAAGGAGAGGTTTAAAGAATTTTCTGGTGGCTGGCGCCGCAGCTCACTAGGCTAATCCTCCGCCTTGTGGCGCCGGCACACTGGGTGCCGGATTTTGTCCCAGTTGCCCCTCTTCCAGGCCAGCTCTCTGCTGTGGCCAGGGAGTGCAGTGGAGGATGGCCCAAGTGCTTGGGCCCTGCACCCCATGGGAGACCAGGAGAAGCACCTGGCTCCTGCCATAGGATCAGTGTGGTGCGCAGGCCGCAGCACACTGGCTGTGGCGGCCATTGGAGGGTGAACCAATGGCAAAGGAAGACCTTTCCATCTCTCTGTCTCTCACTGTCCACTCTGTCTGTCAAAAAAAAAATTTTTCTGGTTCACTGGGTTCGTCCTTGCTGTTTTGGACATGTGCTCTCTGGTCTAGAAAAACAGATGAAATCTCTAAAATCATTCCGCATACTAGAGTTCGTTTAAATTATGAAATGTCTGCATTTTATACCACATTTATCAGAAAACCATGACACAGAAATCCATATTTGTTGGTTTACCATAAGCAATCCCAAACCAGGGATAACCCACTCAAGACATCCTTAGATTATGAATATCTGCCTACAACATACCATTAATCTATTTACCTGGAGGTCCATTTTGTTACATAAGAGTATACTGGGCCACTTCCCTTCTCTTTCTCTTCAGGAGGCTTCATCAAGTAATTTGGGAAGACTGGATTACAGGCCAGATACTTCAACTGCTTTCTCCCAAGCAGGATATTATGGAATGAAAAATAATTCACATAAAGTGCCTAACATGATGTCATATGTATAACAAATGCTCAACATGGTATTATAATTATTACCACTTCTTCTTATTACCATTACACATATGGATTATTATTATTTGCATCTATTATTATTACCAATATTATTACCAATGATCACACTTGATGAGAATCTACTACTTAAATTATTCATTGAATAAACTTTTTATGCAGTCATGTATAAGAAAAGGTATTTAAGATAGACTCCTTTCTTCCATAGATATAAACTCTAGTGGTACAGTATATATATATATATATATGTATTATATGTAATATATATAACATGTGAGAATATTAGTATACATATGTAATATATATTACAATTGGCAATAATATGTTGAGACATGTAAGAAATGTAAACTTGGAAAACAACAAAATTTAAAAAAATGAAGCACATGAGGAATGTTTCACAAAGATGGTGGTGAAGCTTGTGGTGATGGCTTGTGGAGGGAAGAGGAAAGAGAAAAGCAGAGTGACAGGTCAGGACACAGTGGCTTGCTAGTGGAGAGGGAAGTGGAGGGGAGGGGAGGGGAGTGGAGGGGAGAGGAGAGGAGAGGGGAGGAGAGGGGAGGGGAGGGGAGGAGAGGGGAGGAGGGGAGGAGAGGGGAGGGGAGGGGAGAGGAGAGGGGAGGGGAGAGGAGAGGAGGAGAGGGGGGAGGGGAGGAGAGGGGAGGGGAGGGGAGAGGAGAGGGGAGGGGAGAGGAGAGGAGGAGAGGGGGGAGGGGAGGGGAGGAGAAAGGAGGGGAAGAGAGGTGGAGGGGAAGAAAGGAGGAGAGAAGGGGAGGAGAAGGAAGCAGAAGGGAAGGGAGAGGAGGAGAGTGGAGGAGAGGAAGGCAGAGGAGGGGAGCACAGCATAGGATAGCAGAGGAGGATAAGATAGGTCCACATTCAGAATCTGAGTTCATTTAGGCTAAGGGCTTCTAAGGCCAATCTAAATAGTGTAGACATCCTCCTAAAGGGGAATCACTGAATATTATTGATTGAAGCATCATTTAATACACTGGGTTTTCATTTCATTTACTAGCAAATAATGAGAAAATCTCTCTAGGCTTTAATTTCCTGCTCTATAAATAGAAATAAGACTACCTATATTGTAAGATTTTGATGAGGACAGAAATAGTGTTGTTTCCTAACACCATTCTCAGCACATATTGGCAGACAATAAACGATGGCCATTACCTTCCCCTATGAAATAGATCATTAGTCCTTTGAGGCTGTCCCACTTGGCTTCAGTTTTATTATCTCCAGTTAATCTAACCATACCTAAGTACAGAGCCTCCAGAAATACCACCCTCACATTCGTTGAGGAATAGAAACCTTCCGAACTCCTTTAGATTTTACCTTCTGCCCTTAAGAACAAGACACCAAATCAATGACTAGATGTTAAATGAAAGTGAGCTTCTTTAAAACTAGTCTGGTATTGCTTTTCCTAAGAACTATTCCTTGCTCTTTCAAAGGGTTCACAGGGCTTTTTGTATTGCATTGCGTTTCTCTTGAACACAAATAGATGAGGTTAGAAAAATTGCCTTAGAATGCCTTGACAGCCACCATCCCAAATCCAGTTTCATTCTAAGCATATTGAAAAACTAGCTTACCTGAGACCTCTTAATAAGTTTTCTAGGAATGAACATATGCTTCTTGCATGTAGAAAACTCAAGTCTCTTACCCAAGTGATTTTAGCCTCTTAAACTCACAACTGTTATTAGAGAGAAGAAAAGTCAGTGAGATATTGAGACAGGGAAATATGTTAAATTATCAAATATTGGAAAATATGAGGAAATATTTATTGTTGCTTTTTGTTCCCCAATTTCTTGTGCCTAAATTGTTTTTAATAATGTACTAATCATTGGTTCATATAATAATAATTGGTTCATATAATTATTTTGAGTTAGAATTTGACCAATGTTAAGCCACAGTTCCAACACAGCCACTAGCCTGAATTCTTCATGGCTATATTCAGAGCCATTGGTCACTGCCAATTGGCTGGTCTAGAATTCCTAGAAAGAGAATTTGTCCATTATCAATGCATTTAGTGGCTTTGGGTCAGGAATCCATCTTGGTCCACTACTGAATTTTAAAAGTGAAACTAGAGGAGACAGACATTACAAAAAAAGAAAAAGACTTTAGAATCATAGACTTAAAATTGTCTGAAAAAATAAGATTAAATAAAATAAATTGAATATAAAGAGTAACTCATACAGTAGGTAATGATTGAACTGATAATGCTTAAATTGCAAAAATGGTCAACAGTTTTTTGATCCTGGTAGCACAGTGTACCATGAATGCTTAAAAGTAAAGAAGCTATTTCCATGTACTAGGATAAATCACAAGTTTTTCCTGAAGGAGTTAGTTTTCCATGTGATAGTTTCAGAAAATCTTTCCCTGTCAAAAGTTATTGGCTACCCATAACATTTAAATATTACCACCCACTCCCACCATTACACCAGGTGCTCAGTCAGAGGAGCCACCAAACAGATGACACAGCTGTGTAGGAAGCCACCACAGAATCGAGGATAGCCCCCACATTAACCCAGAAGGGAGGGTCTAGCAAAACCCTGGTAACAAAGAAGTGATCTAAAAGGATCCACAAGAATATTAAACTCCCTACAATTTTTTCTATCAACATAAATCACAATTCTCTAGAGGCCAAAAGCTAAAGTTTCAAAAGAAATAGCTCAAGACATTGTGGAATGTATGGTATAGAGGAATATCCCAGAGAAGTGAGCCAACAAAGCATGTGCTCCATTGAGGAAGACTGGCTACTTGGAGACAGGCCAAATTTCTGTATAAGGTCTGAAAGTTTCACAAGGCAAACAAGGTCATGGTATTATTGGACAGCTTCATAATCCTCCACGAAGTGTGTGAGTCAAGTAAGTTTCATACAAACCCTCTTGCTGATAAGCACTGCCTCAAGTATCTTGTCAGGATTGTGGACATAATACAGCTAAACCTAAGTGGACCTGATCAGCAGTATCCTTTCTAGGGTGGTGTGCACGGAAAAACTGAATCATCCTAGTTGACTCTACCTCCACTTCCATCTCCTGGGTTTGTAAAGATAGAAAAGTCATCCAAGAAAATGTTTTGTCTCTCTTCCTAGTAACTAAAAAACAGGTGCCTATAATTTCTTGCACTAATGTTTTTCAGCTTGGGTTATTTTGGTTAATAGGAATCACTGCTGAGTGCTTTGCACAATGTATTTCTGTGAAATAAAACATCACTTATAACCTTGAATAGCATTTCTTAACTACATTGTGAGTTACATTTCTAAGAAATATAACAACAAAAACTAGCCCAGGTGGGTGTGATAAAGTTATTGCCTCATGAATGTCATTTTTCAATCTCGTCTGTTGCCACTAAGAAACTGTTGATTGTTTTTTATCTACTAACTGTGTATGCATGAGGCAGAACACTTACAAGCATTGTTTAAATATTTTCAGATAAATAACTCCCTAACACCTTTATCCTAGCACATGCCTCCTCTTGCTTGTTTTCATTAACAAGCACACTTTAGAGAATGCTTTCTACAAATGCATGCCTGAAGCTTGAGAGACATGGGGAAGATAGCAGGGAGGATATTGCTAATACAAGTTGAATATATAAATACATTAATCACACAGACCACACTCACTTACTCAGGAACTGAAATTATACTGTGAGATTAGCTCAGCCCCTGGTTTTGTCCCTGTCAGCGGAGCACCCATTTATGAAGCTCTTACCCTACACCTAGCAGTGGTCAGTGGTGACATGCTCAGTGGGGGCAGGGAAAGAGAAAGACCACTACCAAAGGGGAGAAGATCAGACGTGCACAAGAAAACAACTGAACGGCCGGTGCCATGGCTCACTAGGCTAATCCTCCACCTGTGGCAAGGCACTCCGGGTTCTAGTCCCATTCGGGGTGCCGGTTCTGTTCCAGTTGCTCCTCTTCCAGTCCAGCTCTCTGCTATGGCCCAGGAAGGCAGTGGAGGATGGCCCAAGTGCTTGGGATCTGCACCTGCATGGGAGACCAGGAGGAAGCACCTGGCTCCTGGCTTCAGATCAGTGCAGCACACTGGCTGTAGCAGCCATTTGGGGAGTGAACCAATGGAAGGAAGACCTTTCTCTCTGTCTAACTCTGCCTGCCAAAGAAGGAAGGAAGGAAGGAAGGAAGGAAGGAAGGAAGGAAGGAAGGAAGGAAGGAAGGAAGGAAGGAAGGAAGGAAGGAAGGAAGGAAGGAAGGAAGGAAGGAAGGAAGGAAGGAAGGAAGGAAGGAAGGAAGGAAGGAAGGAAGGAAGGAAGGAAGGAAGGAAGGAAGGAAGGAAGGAGGGAAGGAGGGAGGAGGGAGGGAGGAGGGAGGGAGGGAGGGAGGGAGGGAGGGAGGGAAAGAAGGAAGGAAAGGAAAGGAAAGGAAAGGAAAGGAAAGGAAAGGAAAGGAAAGGAAAGGAAAGGAAAGGAAAGGAAAGGAAAGGAAAGGAAAGGAAAGGAAAAGGAAAGGAAAGGAAAGGAAAGGAAAGGAAAGGAAAGGAAAGGAAAGGAAAGGAAAGGAAAGGAAAGGAAAGGAAAGGAAAGGAAAGGAAAAGGAAAGGAAAGGAAAGGAAAGGAAAGAAGGAAAGGAAAGGAAAGGAAAGGAAAGGAAAGGAAAGGAAAGGAAAGGAAAGGAAAGGAAAGAAAGGAAGGAAAGGAAAGGAAAGGAAAGGAAAGGAAAGGAAAGGAAAGGAAAGGAAAGGAAAGGAAAGGAAAGGAAAGGAAAGGAAAGGAAAGGAAAGGAAAGGAAAGGAAAGGAAAGGAAAGGAAAGGAAAGGAAAGGAAAGGAAAGGAAAGAAAGGAAAGGAAAGAAGGAAAGGAAAGGAAAGGAAAGGAAAGGAAAGGAAAGGAAAGGAAAGGAAAGGAAGGAAAGGAAAGGAAAGAAAGGAAAGGAAAGGAAAGGAAAGGAAGGAAAGGAAAGAGGAAAGGAAAGGAAAGGAAGAGAAAGGAAAGGAAAGGAAAGGAAAGGAAAGGAAAGGAAAGGAAAGAAAGGAAAGGAAAGGAAGGAAAGGAAAGGAAAGGAAAGGAAAGGAGGAAAGGAAGGAAAGGAAAGGAAAGGAACAACTGAACAACATGGCCCAGTATCACTGTGTGCCTAATTCTGTGCCAGTAACTTTTTAGGGGAGTTCATTTTCTCTCATTACTGCTACCACAGGCATTTAAGAGAATTGGGACTTGCATAAGTTTTTCTCCTAGGTAATAAATCTGGGAAAAAATTTAATGGGAAGGATGGGAAGAGAATAAAACTATTGGCAAAAAGAAAGTATGAAATTATGTACAAATGTCCCCTCCTACATCATAGCATTGCCACATTAGCACAGAAAATCTATCACTTTATTGAACACTAACATATTAAAACATGATATATGAAATGTGATATATATATACATGATCTAATATTCAAAACTCACTTTTCGAAGCTCTAATTCTCTTTAAGAATTACATATTGAGAATATGGTAAAAACACATGGTCTTTCCTATGGGGCAAGCCTCAGTGTGAATAATGATTCCTGGCGTTCCATAATTACGACTGTGGGGTCCAGGGGAGATACATTAACATTCCTTAGCCTCAATTTTTCTCTTCTGTCAAACAAGGATAACTGCTTGACTCAAGAAAATAATGAAGATTAAAGCAAATGATATGAATAATTTCACCTATAGCAGTGCCAGGCACATAAAAATTTACCTGTCCTGCAGGTGTTAAGAACTGTTTTTCTTTGGACATTTATAACATCACTTGTGGGCCATACAAAATTATCCACTTAAATATTAGCCCACTGGGGTCAGCACTGTGGTGTAGCAGATAAGGCCACTGCCTGCAACTTTGGCATCCATGTATATGTTAATGTCCCAGCTGCTCCACTTCTGATCCAGCTCCCTGCTAATGGCTTAGGAAAAAAGGAAAGATGGCCATGTGCTTGGGCCCCTGCACCTATTTGGGAAACTCAGAAGAAGCACCTGGCTCCTGGCTTTGGTCTGGCCCAGCCCTGGCCTTTGTGGTCATGTGGGGAGTGAACCAGTGGCTGGGAGAGCAAATTCTGTCTATCTTTCTCTCTTCCCCTGCCCCATAAGTCTGACTTTCAAATAAATAGTTATTCTTAAAAAAGCTTTAAAAATTCAAAATTAGCCTGCTATTGCTTTGTTGATTTCATATTCTGTCTGTAGTTGCCTTATGAGAGCCAGCCCAGTAATTTTACAGGCCATACACCAGCTACTCCCTACCCTTGGAAGAGGTAAGAAATCATGTAATCTACAACTTATGGTTACAGATATTAATGAGAATTAATAATTCATCCAAAATGAAGTGTTTATGGTATGAAAAATTAAGAAAAGAACACAACCATATTTATTTTAAAATAATCATTCTCCAACAAGCCATTTAGTTTTAGTAAAAATTCATAGGTTGTTCTCTCACTGTATTCATAATGATTGGCCTAGATCTCTGTTAGAATACTTATTATTCTCTTTTTGTTGTTAATTATATGCATGTGCATCTCTTTCACCTCATGATGAGAGTAACATCTGATCCTTAAATACAGCCTTGCATTGTTAGCAATAACTGCTGCACCTATAATTGTATATGGATGAGGTGCTAGGAATCCTGAAACCATCCCTATATGAAAAAATGCACTGCCATACAGCAAATAAGTTCCTACAAATTTACTATTTATTCCACAAAAACTAAATAAAATGTAAATTAAAAATAAAGTAATTTCAATAATGAGTAAAATTCTGTGTTAAAAATATTACATGGCTGGATTTCATTCTTTTTTACTGCTGTATAATATTCTATAGAGTACATGTCCCATAATTTCTTTTTTTTTAACTTTTATTTAGTGAATATAAATTTCCAAAGTACAGCATATGGATTACAATGGCTTTCCCCCCCCATAACTTCCCTCCCACCCGCAACCCTCTCCTCTCCTGCTCCCTCTCCCCTTCCATTCACATCAATTCATTTTCAATTCTCTTTGTATACAGAAGATCAGTTTAGTATATATTAAGTAAAGATTTCAGTTTGCACCCACACAGAAACAAAGTGAAAAATACTGTTGGAGTACTAGCTATAGCATTAAATCACAATGTACAGCACATTAAGGACAGAGATAGTACATGAGGAGTAAGTGCACAGTGACTCCTGTTGTTGACTTAACAAATTGACACTCTTGTTTATGGCATCAGTAATCACCCTAGGCTCTTGTCATGAGTTGCCAAGGCTATGGAAGCCTTTTGAGTTCACCGACTCTGATCATATTTAGACAAGGTCATAGTCAAAGTGGAAGTTCTCTCCTCCCTTCAGAGAAAGGTACCTCCTTCTTTGATGACCTGTTATTTCCACTAGATCTCACTTGCAGAGTTCATTCATTTAGGTCATTTTTTTTTGCCAGACTGTCTTGGCTTTCCAAGCCTGAAATACTCTCATGGGCTTTTCAGCTGGATCTGAAAGCCTTAAGGGCTTATTCTGAGGCCATTTAGGTCTTTAATCCATGTTGAGTGGATTTTTGTGTAAGGTGAAAGATAGGGGTCTTGCTTCATGATTCTGCACGTGGAAATCCAGTTTTCCCAGCACCATTTATTGAATAGACTGTCCTTTCTCCATGAATTGGTTTTAGATCCTTGATCAAAGATAAGTTGGCTGTTTGGATGTTTGGATTGATTTCTGGTGCTTTTGTTCTGTTCCAATGGTCTATCCATCTGTTTCTGTACCAGTACCATGATGTTTTGATTACAACTGCCCTGTAGTATGTCCTGAAATGTGGTATTGTGATGCCTCCTGCTTCGTTTTTGTTGTGCAAGACTGCTTTACCTATTCAACGTCTCTTGTGTCTCCATATGAATTTCAGCATCATTTTTCCAGATCTGAGAAGAATGTCTTTGGTATTTTGATTGGTATCACATTGAATCTATAAATTGCTTTTGGGAGAATGGACATTTTGATGATATTGATTCTCCCAATCCATGAGCATGGAAGATTTTTCTATTTCTTGGTATCCTCTTCTATTTCTTTCTTTAAGATTTTGTAATTCTCATTGTAGAGATCTTTCATGTCCTTAGTTAAGTTTATTCCAAGGTATTTAATTTTTTTGTGGCTATTGTGAATGGGATTGATCTCAGCAATTCTTTCCTAGCCATGTCATTGCCTGTGTACACAAAGACTGTTGATTTTTGTGCATTGATTTTATATCCTGCTACTTTGCCAAACTCTTCTATGAGTTCCAATAATCTCTTAGTAAAGTTATTTGGATCCCCTAAATAAAGAATCATATCATCTACAAAGAGGGATAGTTTAAGTTCTTCCTTCCCAATATGTATCCCTTTAATTTCTTTTTCTTGCCTAATAGCTCTTGCTAGAACTTCCAGAACTATATTGAATAGCAGTGGCGAGAGTGGACATCCCTGTCTGGTACCAGATCTCAGTGGAAATGCCTCCAACTTTTCCCCATTCAATAGGATCTGGCCATGGGTTTTTCATAAATTGCTTTGATTGTATTGAGGGATGCTCCTTGTATACCCAATTTGCTTAGAGTTTTCATCATGAAAGGGTGTTGTATTTTATCGAATGCTTTCTCTGCATCTATTGAGATAATCATATGGTTTTTCTTCTGCAGTTTGTTAAGGTGGTTTTGGATTGTTCCTTAATCCATTCAGCCAGTCTGTCTTTTAACTGGAGAGTTGAGGCCGTTAACGTTCAATGTGACTATTGAAGTAGTAATTTTGCCCTGCCATTTTCCCAAAGATATTTTCCTGTAATCTTTTACTGTGAGGTTTTCTTCCTTTACCTTCTTTCATATTGATGTCTGTGTTTCTGTGTTTCTGTGTGTAACACATCTTTAAGCATTTTTTGCAGGGCTGGACGAGTGGTGACAAATTCTTTCAATTTCTGTTTGCTATGAAAGGTCTTTATTTCACCTTCATTCACAAATGAGAGCTTTGCAAGATATAATATTCTGGGTTGGCACTTTTTCTCTCTTAGTACCTGGACTATGTCTTGCCATAGGGTTTTTGATGAGAAGTCAGCTGTGAGTCTAATTGGAGATCCTCTGAGAGTAATCTGACGTCTCTGTTGTACATTTTAGAATCTTTTCTTTATTTTTCACTGTGGTGAGTTTGATTACAATGTGTCGTGGTGAGGATCTCTTTTGGTCATGTTTATTAGGGGTTCTATGAGCTTCCTCTACTAGGATGTCTCTGTCCTTCTCCAAACCCGGGAAGTTTTCTACTAGTATCTCACTAAAAAGCCTTCTAATTCTTTCTCTCTCTCTCCATGCCTTCAGGAACTCCTAGAACCCAAATGTTGGTTTTTTTAATAGTATACTGTAGATCCCCAAGAATATTTTTTAGATTTCTAATTTCCTCTTCTTTATTTTGGTTTGACAGTATACTTTCCTGTACTCTGTCTTCTTTTTTTTAACTTTTATTTAATGAATATAAATTTCCAAAGTACGATTTATGGATTACAATGGCTTCCCCCACATACCATCCCTCCCACCCACTACCCTCCCCTTTCCCACTCCCTCTCCCCTTCCATTCACATCAAGATTAATTTTCGATTATCTTAATATACAGAAGATCAGCTTAGTATACATTAAGTAAGGATTTCAACAGTTTGCTCCCACACAGAAACATAAAGTGAAAAATAATAGATGATTTTTTTAAAATGATGATGAAATCAGATCAGACCTATTGTCATGTTTAATCCCAGTGAGAGTCAAGTTGGGAGTTGACAATTTCTTTTCTTTTCTTTTTTTTTTTTTTTTTACAGAGGATCAGTTTAGTATACATTAGATAAAGATTTCAACAGTTTGCACCCCCATAAAAACACAAAGTGAAATATATTGTTTGAGTACTCGTTATAGCATTAAATCTCAATACACAGCACATTAAGGACAGAGATCCTACATGAGGAGTAAGTGCACAATGACTCCTGTTGTTGACTTTACCAATTGACACTCCTGTATATGGCATCAGTAGTCTCCCTATGCTCCGGTCATGAGTTTCCAAGGCTATGGAAGCCCTCTGAGTTCTCCGATTCTTATCTTGTTTAGACAAGGTCATAGTCAAAGTGGAGGTTCTCTCCTCCCTTCAGAGAAAGGTACCTCCTTCTTTGAAGACCTGTTCTTTCCACTGGGATCTCACTCGCAGAGATCTTTTGCCAGAGTGTCTTGGCTTTCCATGCCTGAAATACTCTCATGGGCTTTTCAGCCAGATCGGAATGCCTGTAGGGCTGATTCTGAGGCCAGAGTGCTATTTAGGACATCTGCCATTCTATGAGTCTGCTGAGTATCTCACTTCCCATGTTGGATCACTCTCCCCTTTATTTATTCTATCGGTTAGTGTTAGCAAGTACTAGACTTGTTTATGTGCTCCCTTTGACTCTTAGTCCTTTCATTATGATCAATTATGAACTGAAATTGATCACTAGGAATAGTGAGATGGCATTGGTACATGCCACCTTGATGGGATTGAATTGGAATCCCCTGGTATGTTTTTAACTCTACCATTTGGGGCAAGTCAGCTTGAGCATGTCCCAAATTATACATCTCTTCCCTCTCTTATTCCCACTCTTATGTTTAACAGGGATCACATTTCAGTTAATTTTTAACACTTAAGAATAACTGTGTATTAATTACAGAATTAAACCAGTCATATTAAGTAGAACAGACAAAAAAACTACTAAGAGGGATAATGTATTAAGTTGTTCATTAACAGTCAGGGCTATGCTGATCAAGTCACCGTTTCCCATAGTGTCCGTTTCCCTTCAACAGGTTTCCTTTTTGGTGTTCAGTCAGTTGTCACCGATCAGGGAGAACATATGGTATTTGTCCCTTTGGGCCTGGCTTATTTCACTCAGCATGATGTGTTCCAGATTCCTCCATTTTGTTGCAAATGACTGGAATTCGTTGTTTCTTACTGCGGTATAGTATTCTAAAGAGTACATATCCCATAATTTCTTTATCCAGTCTACCGTTGATGGGCATTTAGGTCGGTTCCAGGTCTTAGCTATTGTGAATTGAGCTGCAATAAACATTAGGCTGCAGACCACTTTTTTGTTTGCCAATTTAAATTCCTTTGGGTAAATTCCAAGGAGTGGGATGGCTGGGTCGAACGGTAGGGTTATCTTCAGGTTTCTGAGGAATCTCCAGACTGACTTCCATAGTGGTTTGACCAGTTTGCATTCCCACCAACAGTGGGTTAGTGTCCCTGTGCTCTGTCTTCTAAGTCTGATATTCTCTCTTCTATCTCACTGATTCTTTTTTTAAGGCCCTTAAATGTGTTTGTCATTTGTTCCATTGAATTCTTCATTTCATTTTGATTTCTTTTCAATATCACAATTTCATGTTCTTCTAAATTCCTCGTTTCATTTTGATTCCTCCTTAAGATTTCATTTTCACGAGCAAGATTTTCTTTCCTGTCCAGTAAGGATTTCTGTAGTTCATGAATTTGTTTTTGAGAACTTCTAAATGTTCTTATCATAAATTTTTTGAAATCTGTATCTTGTATTTCTTCCATCTCATCATCTTCATAATCTTGTATTGGCGTGTCATGTTCATTTGGGGGCATCATAATGTCTTCCTTGTTCTTGTTTTCTCGGTTTCTGTATTTATTGTTTGGCATTGTGGAGATACATTGTGCCGCTCCCTTGCCTTCAAAGGAACGACACTGTTCGCAGCTTATCGGTCTTCAGCAGACTTTTAATGGGAAAATAACAGGGACAGAGAAAGAATGAAAGGAGGAGAGTGGACAGAAAAGCCCCCTCCTTCCTCAGCACACAGCTTATATACAAAATCTGGCCAATTGCAAGCGGGCTCAAGTCCATGCACGGAACACTCCAATCCGCTGTCTGTTCACGCAGTGTGCACGCGTTCTTGGGCCAATCAGATGAGGTGTCACGCAGCAGGCAGGCTCACCGCGCGGTCCTCGGCGCCATCATGTTGTTTACAACATTCTCAACTCCTCTGGAAAGTCCTGACCGTGGGAAAGCATTGCCCTAACCGAAACTAGCAACATCCGCCTTGTGATAAAGACACAGCAACAGCTATCAGACCGACCTTGACGTGGGGGCTCCATGGTTGCGCATCCCATGGAGCCCCACACATTGTGGAGATATTCTTTGATTTTTTTTTTTTTTGGACAGGCAGAGTGGACAGTGAGAGAGAGAGACAGAGAGAAAGGTCTTCCTTTTCCGTTGGTTCACCCTCCAATGGCCGCCGCGGCTGGCGCGCTGCAGCCGGCGCACCGCACTGATCCGATGGCAGGAGCCAGGAGCCAGGTGCTTTTCCTGGTCTCCCATGGGGTGCAGGGCCCAAGCACCTGGGCCATCCTCCACTGCACTCCCTGGCCACAGCAGAGGGCTGGCCTGGAAGAGGGGCAACCGGGACAGAATCCGGCGCCCCGACCGGGACTAGAACCCGGTGTGCCGGCGCCGCTAGGCGGAGGATTAGCCTAGTGAAACGCGGCGCCGGCCCTGATTTATTTTTTTCCCTCTCTGTGGTGGCTTTTTTTGTTATACTATGACTCTAGATTAAGTGCTTTTGGTGAATCTCTAGAGGCTTGTGGTGGGTGTGGCTAGAGAGCTCTGTTCAATTCTTTTGACACACCCAGGTTTGGCTTGGTAAATAGAGGGCTCTCTCTCTCTCTCTCTCTCTCTTTTTATTCAGAAGGGAAGTTTTCCACACTGCTGAGCTATTCTCCTTGAAGGTAATCAGTGCCTGAGCACTAGCCCCAGTGGGTATAATATTCGTCTACTCTGTCCCAAGGACCGCATAAAGCATCTGTGCAGCCCTCAATGTAAGCTCAGATTCCCCTGCAATGCCTCCCACCGGGTTGCCAAGCTTACCGAGTTTGTGGTGTCTCCCACTGAGAGTACTCACATATCAGGCACTCTGTGAGTTCTCCCACGCACCCTTAGTGTTTTTTTTTTTTTTTTTCACAGTCCCAGTTCATGAGCTCCACACATTCACTAGGTCTTAAGCTCCTATTATTTCTCCCCACCAGAGTCAGGTTTTTCTACTTGGCTGAGGGCGGGCACCGCCCTGAGCTGGCGCAGCTGTTACGTATGTCCAAAATGGTGCCTGCTGTATTGTTTTCCCCACTTTTGTAAGGTGAGTGGAGATAGAGAATTGTATCCACACCAGTCCCTTTTATTTTTTTTTCTCTCCTTTAGTTAGCCTGATGAACTTTCTCCCACAGGGATTCAAGCCTCATTCCCTCTAGGCTCTTTCTGCTGCTTTTCCACCAGTGTCTTGGGCTACTGCAGTTTTGCCTCACCTCCCTTTCCAGCATTGGTGAGTAGACTCGGTGGCTGGGGTCCCGAGCCATGGGCGCCCGTGCCTCCACATAGTTCCAGCATGTCCTACTAGTTCTGGAAGAGTTTCCTCTGCAGTTTTTTCTCTAACTCTTCTCTGAGACTACAGTATCTCCACTTTTATTAAACTATCTTTTCCCGGACTATCAGTGCACTCCCTCCCTATTCCGCCATTTTGGAGCACCCACCATTGCTTTTTAGTATTAACCCACTTCTTCTTTCTAGAACAAAACTCACTTGGTCAAGGTTCTTATTTTTTTTTAAAGATTTATTTTATTTATTTGAAAGAGTTGTCTTCCATCCACTGGTTCACTCCCCAGATGGTCACAATGGTCGGAGCTGCGCCTATCCGAAGCCAGGAGCCTGGAGCTTCTTCTAGGTCTCTCATGCAGATGCAAGGGCCCAAGCACTTGGGCCATCTTCTACTACTATCCAGGGCCATGATTGGAAGAGGAGCAGCTGGGAACAGAACTGGTACCCATATGGGATGCTGGAGCTTCAGGCCAGGACATTAACCCACTGAGCCACAGTGCCAGCCCTAAGGTTCATCTTTTTTATGTATTAGGGGATTGGATTTGCTTATATTTTGCTAAATAATTTTTGTTTTAAATTCATGTGTAACTTGATGAAGTTTTCTTGAATGCACTGGCAAATCTTTAGTATGTTATAATAAGAAAACTTCTAGCTTCTGTAAATTTGGTGCTTTAAAATGTAGCATATGCTACATGCATATGCTAAATAAGCCTTGTTATGGACAACCTAATAATAGGCCTGCATCACCTTGCCGCATGCATCTGCATCCCTTGTCCCTCCTTCCCTTCTCAGGAAGGTTTGCCCCTGGCAGGGGCAAATTTGCCAGATACAAGCTATCCAATATTTCAGACATTTCCTAACAGTCCACTGTATCAGCCTTCCACTCTTGGGCACTATCCTACTTCCGTACTCACTCAAGGACAGGTACCAGACAACAATGACAATCTCTATGCCCCCAGTGTCCACTGACATTATTCAAACTAGCTATTCCCAAACCTGCTTTTCCTACCTTACTGGTTCCTTCCTGCAGAAACTATAACAAAGCTGTTACCCACACCTCCTCCCTCTCCCTCTGCCACCAAACCTCAGTGCTTCCCCATCTTCCTACCTCCGTGGTGAGGCGAGCTCCCCTCCTTTTTGGAATTGTAACAAGTTATCTCTTCATTGGGAAATATCTCTTCATCTACTGATATTGCTATACTTTACATTTTCTTATTGTATTTTAAAACACAGCATATTGGTAGGGAATTAAAAGTTCTCTATTTTCTAAGAGGGAGCACATCTAATCTCTATCATGGCTAGGAGGAAAGAAAGAAACTACTTTACCACCACTTCAAAGTTCAAGAAAGTGATGCTCAGAGATTTTTGAACTATCAAAGTTATCAAACCACTATGTTTTATATTCATCTATGAGCATATTTTTCAGTTTCTTATTTTAAAAAGCAATCTGTCTACCACAGATTCATTTATACTGCTGTTTTAGCTTCCTGAATCTGTTGCAATAAACTTTCTTAAATTTGTCACTTAAATGCCACACATTCATTCTCTTACAAGTCTGGATTCCAGGAATCTGAAATTAGTGTTAGTGGATCCAAATAAAGGTGCCGGCAGAACTCACATCCACAGTTGCCTGCAGGCTGTAGGGGAGAATCCTTGCTTACCCACTTCCACGTGCTGGTGGCTGCAAAAATTTACTGGGTTGCGGTTACTTCACTCTGTTTTTCCAGGTTAACCTTTCAGTTCTTTCTCTACTGTGCCTTCACAGAGTCTTCTCCTATACCAAATTTCTCTGTTTCTTTTTCATAAGTACATTTACACTGTTATTGCCATGACAATCCAATATAATCTCTCCATTTCAAGTTTCAAAATGCTCTACTTTTTGTCATGTGAGATAAGAGTCAGAGGTTCCAAGCAGACTGCCATACATACCTTTTGCCAACAGTGCTTTTCCAGGGTAGCACGACTGCCTGGTTTTCACGTTTCATTTTTCTTACACTTACCCTTCCCCATTGTCACCATGACCTACCAAATAAATTTTATTGACTGCCTGAATAGGTAAAATACACAGTAGATATATCTTTGTAGATCTTTCCACCTCCTAAACTGTAAGAGGGAACAGTCAAAAGGAAGAAGTAAATTCTTCAGTTTGAAAACAGGAAAACTGTGTCTCCTTCTCAAATGTATAAGACATTATATGGGGGCCAGTGCTGTGGCATTGCAGGTGAAGCTGCTGCCTGCAGTGCTGGCATCCCATATGGGATCCGGGTTTGAGTCCCTGTTGCTCCACTTCTGATCCAGCTCTCTGATGTGGCCTGAGAAAGCAGTAGAAGATGGCCCAAGTCCTTGGGCACCTGCCCTCATGTGAGAGACCTGGAAGAAGTTTCTGGCTCCTAGCTTCATATCAGCACAGTTCCTGCCATTGTGGCCAATTGTAGAGTGAACCAGTGGATGGAAGATCTCTCTCTCTCTCTCTCTCTCTCTGCCTCTCCTTCTCTCTCTGTGTACCTCTTTCGAATTAATAAACAGATCTTTTAAAAAAGATATATGAAAGATAAAAATCACTAGAACTATATACAGAAGCCTTCTCTAAGTTTTTTGCAAAATGAAAGCCTAGTACATAGTAAGCACTTAGCAAATACATGCTAAATATAATAAGGAATGTATTAATGGCTGAATGCATGAATGATTAAAGTGTGGGATACTGCTTTCTGTAAGATAAGAATACCACATGCACATTCACAAGCACATGTGGCTGACTGTGTAAAAATTATTTCCCTAAAGCAGTGATTCTGGTCCCTGACTATAAAACTTCCAGGAAATTAGCAATTTACATGAAAAACTGTCAAAGTATCTTCAGGTAGACATGTGACATACTTTCAAAAAGTAATATTCTTAAACAGAATATGTAAATGCTTCCCAAAAAAACATTCAGTATTTGTCCAACATTGTTATAGTTGTGCATTATATATGGGATGCTAAGAATTCTGAATAAATTAATGATTTTCACTAAAGTTCTAATGGTCTGTATATAATTAACTGTGAGTTTTGGTAGTCGTGTTTTCAGGAACCACAAAAAATGAACTCACACCTGAAAGGACTAGTCAGTTCATGCTTTTAAACAGTGTGTGATAGAAACATCTCTCTTGACTTACTTTAGTCTGGAGATAAGACTTTCTGATGGGCACTCTGACCTGGTCAGAAGATCTTACATAGTAACTTATTGGGCTCGTGTCCTTGTACCAGTTGTTTAATTTTTTTGTCAGTCTAAATTGTGATGAAAATCTAAGGCTTACAGATGTCATAGAGCTGCTTTTAAAAAGTATAATCCATCACATTACCTGACTTTGTAGAACTAAAATTTAAGTGCTTCTGTTTCTTTTATCCTAGGAATATTGTACAGTATCTGAAAATATGGTTGGTATATATGTTACATAGAGATGTTTATAAATGATTATGTAGATATAAGCTATGATTTTCTGTCACTCCTAATGGTATTTTTGGGGTGGTGGGAGCTCCCCATCTCTGAATTTCTTCTACCATAGGTAAGAGAGTGAAGGTTCAGAAGAAAAGAAAAAAACACAAACATACAAGAAAATGGATTTGCCAATCTGGTAGGCCATTTAGTGATAACTAAAAAAAATCACATGAAGTCTAAGTCTTTGATAAAGACACAGAGTAAGAAAAATGGAGGAGGAGACACAGACTCCAAATTGAAAAGGCAGAAGCCTATTGTTTAGGAAAAAGACCCACTTCTCCCTCGTCAGCTCAGAATAAAATGTACATTCAACTAAGTGGCTTTCTGTTTGTTTTTGTTTAAGGCCTCTTTTACAGGAACTCTTCACATTTCATTGGTTATTCTCAGAACAACACCCACTTCACTCTACTGACTCTGATAGCTTCATCCTGACTGATCCATGCAACCACAAAATCTGCAGGATACCACTGTTGTATGCTCCAGTCCATGCAGCCATAGCTCAGAATATATAAGCACCTTTTGAGCCTGCTAGCTGTTGCTGTTTCCTTAGGCGTAGCCCTTGACAGCCTTTCCTCTGTGAAGTGAAACTTTGTCTTTCCTTTCCCTTCCCTTTTCTTCTCCCCATCCTTCCTTAACAAAGTAAAACTTTGCCAATAAAGTGGTGACAACCAAACTTGTTTGTCTCACATACCTTAGCACACCAATACATGTCACCCATAATATAAGTGGCATATGGGAGTAAAACCCAGAAAATGGATAGAAGCTGGGTGACCCAGAGGCAGCACAGAACAGTGAAAGACAGGCATTGCATTGCAGTGTAGGATTTAGAGGCTGGTCGTGGCTAACCTGCAAGGACTGAAAGATCTTGTGCTACTGAAATACTGCTGGACTGCGTTGAAAAGTTAAGGCATCAGGGCAGCTGATGTTATAGATTAGCAACCACCATGAAACTCTGTTTAGCCAGATTTATCTCTGGTAGATTAGAAAGGATGGAATTTTGGAGAGTACTGAAGAATAGTATTCCTTTCAAAGTTCAAGTAGCACAGGATAAAATACTTGATGGGGAAATATAATAAAATAATGTTTCTGTTAAAAGAATTCTCTCCCTCTTTTGTTTCCCTATACAATCTCCTTTACAACTTGAAATAGATAAGCTCTTGTACAGATATTTTGAGTGGCAGGTTTTGTTGTGCTATTACAGATGGGGGTGGGGGAATATTCCCAATGCAGGTAATGTTTGGTTAGCATAATGTTTGGTTAGCCATGCAGGTGAGCAAAGAGTGGGAGATCAATAAGATATCCAGTCATTGCAAAAGATAGGATACAGGGTAAGTTTATTTTCTTCACCACATGGATTTCAGGTTCAATTCTCTGTATGATATGTTTAAAAAAAAATCCTGGTGCAATAACTTGAATTGTGTGTGTGCTCTGAAGGGGAGAAACTAACCAAGAAAATGAAGTTTCCAAATTTAAAAAATGACTGTGAATGGGCTATAGTTCTAAGATGAAAATGTAAAAAAAAAAATTTAATACTCAGTTACTGAAATAACAGACCAGTTTTCATAATTACAAAAAAGATTATTTCATTCTCAATAAGCATCAAAATTCACAAAAATTTATGTGAGGATATGTATTTATAGGCATATATGTACTTTTATGCATGTGTATGTATAAAAATATATTTATTTAATTTTCCGTGGTTAAATGACCTCAGCTCTGGTGAAGCTTATTTATTTACTCTTACAGATTATTAAGTGAAGGATAAATACATGAATGACATGTCAATTAATGTACTTAGGAGAAGAGTTGTTAAACTATATCCTTATATTGAGGTTATTTATAATTTCCTTAAGTGAGTTGAAAACCACCAACATTTTGAAAGTCATTTGAAATACTGCAAATGTGATTCCAACATAATTAGAAATTTCCCTAGGCCTATCAATCTTGTAGACTGCTAAGGTGTGTATAGGAAGCTGTGTAAAAAAAAGAATACATGCTATAAAACCTCAGAGTTCTCCCAGGGTATGGCCACTTCTAGAATAAAAAAGAAGTGGCTTCTAATACAGAGGTCAAGTAGATCTGAATCTTCAAATACTTGAAAACTATCCCTCCCATAATTAAGTGGGAATTATACAACACTAAGTGTTGTAGTTTTTTAACATGAAAATAAACACAAGGAGAAAAATAAAACCAATGAGATTATGAAACATTTTAAAAAAACAAGTCCTCGCTATTAAAAATTGTCAATTCCATGAATAAAACAAAAAGTATAGAAAAAAGGATATTTTAGCTAAAAACATACTCAAATAGAACATGTGATCCTTGATTGGACCCTGGATCAGAGAAAAGATATGAGATCCTGAGATGGCAATTTTTATGTGGATAATTTATGTTGCAGGTGATCCCAGGAGGAGAAGGAGACTGGAGAGGGAAAACAGATTCCTCCTAGCAATGGTAGCTTCAGTGGAGCTGTTGACCACAGACCCCTGCTTATCTATTCCCCTGCAAGTTCTCTGTGGGAGAGTTGGATCAGAAGTGGAGCAGCCAAGACTTGAACCAGCACTCATTTGGGATACTAATATGTGATTTTAATAGAGAGATTTAAAATAGAAAATTCTTGATTGTAGAAAGTTTAAGAATGAAATGAATGAAAATTTGAGAATTTGCAAAACAGCAAAATGTAATACAGGGTGGGTATTGTTTGGAATTATTAGTCCTAAGTTACAAGAGAAGCTTAAATTTATTTCGTAATTAATGATCACCATCGGGTATTTTCAGGAAGGTCAGAAATTGTGTATATGAAATAGAATGGTATGGGATATTTTCTCTCCTTCTCTGTAAGTATGCACATGTGTGTGTGGTATGGTCAGAGGCTCACTTGTAACACTGATACTCAGTGAAGGTTATTGGAATATTATAGAAATGAGAATAGAAGTCCTGAATTTGGATCACTAGCTGTCAGGGAATTGCAAATAAAAACCACAATGAGGTTTCTCCTAGCCCCAGTTAGAATGGTGTTTTTGTTCATCAAATCCCCTTCTGGTCATAATTTTGTTTCTTAAAATAAGTTTGTCAATGGAGGGCAATACAGAATTTTCCAGACAATTACATATCACAGTAGGGATAAAAGCATATGTATTTATTTCCACATATTCACCTCTTCTGAACGTTCCTATGAGTTCAAAACACTAAATCCGTCCATTCTCATATGGCAAATCGGGTCAGGCTCTGTGAGGCAGAGAACTCTGCACTTCCACTTTTGTGAGTTTTCTACTCAGCTACACACCAACTAGATATACTTTTATCAATTAATTACAGAAGGAATTGTCCCATTTTGCAGATGAATTTCATGTCTGACAAGTGTAAATGCACTTGCTTAGTGTCACACAGTCAGTCAATCATAAGAAATGCACTTTTATGACACTTCTTTGAACCACAAAATCCCCTTCACATTCATCACAAGAACACTTTTCAGAAAGGTTTTGGAGAGGGTACTTTGTAGCTTTTACAAACCATAATAGTGGCATTTGGAAAGTGTTTGAGATTTTGTTATAATTAAAGAATATTCCTGTGAAATCTAAATTCCAATTGTTATCTCTTTGGCGTATAAACTTTCTGACTTTGACATGCAAAGAGACCACCATTCACTATTTACAGGTCAGTTGAGTCTGCACTGATACTAACTGATCCAATTAAATATGTAGCTGATAGCTGAGCTATTATCATGATGAGATTATGTCTTAGAGTTGTCATGTCGATGCACTCATCTCCTCATGTTCCTCATCTCAGTCTTGGTAAGCTTCATTCCTTCTTTTTTTCTTGACGATTTCATCCTCTGCCTCTCTCATTTACCTACTTATCACTTGGAACAAAGATATCTGTTTTCTGATCATTTGTTTTTAGGTATGCCATGCTTTAGATTGTTTTGTATGTATTGACGTGCTCTGGGTGCAAACTAATATTGTAGAAAACTTATTTATCAAGATCGAAGTCGGCGAACTCCAAAGGCTTCCATAGCCTTGGCAACTCATGACTAGAGCCTAGGGAGATTACTGATGCCATAAATAAGAGTGTCAAATTGTTAAGTCAACAACAAGAGTCACTGTGTACTTACTCCTTATGTGGGATGTCTCTCCTTAATGTGTTGTCCAATGTGAAGTAATGCTATAACTAGTACTGAAACAGTATTTTACACTTTAAGTTCTGTGTGGGTGCAAACTGATGAAATCTTTACTTAATATATACTAAATCGATCTTCTGTATATAAACATAATTGAGAATGAATCGATGTGAATGGAATGGAAGAGGGAGTGGGAGATGGGAAGGGTGAGGGTGGGAGGGAAGTTATGGGGGGGGAGACATTGTAATCCATAAACTGTACTTTGGAAATTTGTATTTACTAAATAAAAGTTTAAAAAATTTAAAAAAAGAAAACTTATTTATCAACTTCAAATACCTGTTTTATAATTATAAAATTAGAAGACATACATGGACTCTTTTTTATTAATCAAAACTACCTTTAGAAAGAGAACTACTTTCTATGGTTCTTAAACACTGAATTGTTTTGTCCAGGAATGGATCTATCTTACAATTGGAATGGAATACACACTGCCTCACCTCTATTTCTGAGTACTCCCTAGTACATTCATGAGTGTTTTCCTGCTCTACATTTCTAGTGACAGGTCACTTCTAATCATCCTCAGCTGCTGAGTCCCTCTTGAGTGAAATCACAGCTTCTCTTGGGATATGCTAGAACTTATCTCCTTGTACTTTGTGACTATTGAGGTCAATTTACAATTAGGAAAATCAGAGAAATAAGTCTAATCTTTCTACTAGCTAACATCCTTTATGTTAAAAAGTTGAAAAACTCTTTCCTTTTTCTATATGATTGTTCTTGAAGTCAACCAAACCATGTGACTTATTAAATCAAGTTGCTTTAATTTTTCTCCTATTCTTCCCTTCACACCCTCTGTCTTTCATTCTTATTCCTACATTTCCAATGATCTTTTATTTCTAATCCCTGAATAGGAAACTATGCTCATTTTAAGATACATGTACATTATAATTTCTCCTTGAATATAGTTTCCAGTTAAAACATCGTAGTAATGCTTGTTTTGTCTTATGTCAAAAGCACATGATTCTGTGCTTTTGCACATCTGTCTGCATTCTATCTGCTCCTAAGGTCCCCCCTGAGGAAACACCAGTACTGGTACATTAGCAAAATGTGAGGGATCTTCAAAAAGTTAAAGGAAAATGCACATTATGAAAAAACTATGCACCAATTATGAAGTCATTTTGCACCAAAATATGCTTATTTTTAAAAATTACTGACTTCTCTTCATTTTATATTACAAAGGGAAAATACAACAGTAAGAGAGAGAGAGAGAGATTCACTATGGTTCACCAACTAAATGCCCACAACAGTGGACTGGAACAGGCTGAAGCCAGGAGCCAGGAATTTAATCTGGGTCTTTCATGTGGATGGCATTCACCCAAGTATTTGAGCCATCATCCTTGTCTTTTGAAGTATTTATTAGCAGGGAGGTGGAATAGAAGTAGAGCTGGAACTCAAACCCAGGCACTTTGATATGGGATGTGGAAATTCCAAGTGGCATCTTATACTAAATACCCACCCCAAAGTAAACCTCACTTCTAATCCCATTTTCCATAAACTCTTTGAAGAACCCTCATAATTTGGATTAAGGTCTGAGGTTGGTTAAAGTGAGAGACTTTGTAGAGCTTAGTGATTCTTATTAGTATCAACTGGAGGGATTGATAGAACCAAGAAGGTTGAGCCTCATGCCCAGAATTTCTTGGGTCTTATGGGCGATCCCACAAGGCTGCCTGCCTAGCTCATGCAGTTAGCCTGACTGCTGTGGGCGGCAAGACCTGCAGGCACATTTCCCCCAACCCCACCTTCTGCCAATCTGGTAAACTGCTCCCGGGTGTGGCCCAGGACCACCTAGAAAGCTACCCTAGCTACATGACCTTCAAGCTGATCAGAAAGGCATATTGGCACCAGTGTTGGTCTGTTCTATAGAGTTAGTGTTCCCCTGAGTTAGTTAAGCCCCATCTGCCTGCCCTTTAAAAGTGTACGTAGCTGTGAATAAAGGGGACACGTTCACCAAAGCCTGTCCCTGGTGCTTCTTATGGAAGAACACCGTTGCCCCACTCTCCCCAACAGCACAGCCTCACAGGAAGAGTCCACAGCCTATTACATTAGGTATGGGGTGTGGCCATAGAGTGTCCATTTCTAATAAATCCCTCAGGATGGTGACCGATTGATAAAGTCAGAAGTTTACTAGTTGTAAGAAAATAATTACATTCTAGGAGGTGAGTCGAAGGTCTAAAACTAAGGTGAGGGATCAGTTGCCAAATCTGACAAAAAAAGTTAAACACTGGAAATAAGAGGTGAGTGTGAGGGGTCAGAGGTGTGGAAAATCCAATAGAACTCAGGTTGAGGAGGAGTGGCAAGTGAGCAGAGTGGGCCAGAGAAATAACATTTCAGAACTTACAGGGGCCGACGTTGTGGCGTAAAAGGTAAAGCCATCCTCTGCAATGGCCGCATCCCATATGGACACCGGTTCAAGTCCCAGCTGCTCCACTTTCAATCCAGCTCTCTGCTACGGCCTGTGAACCAGCCGATGGAAGACCTCTCTCACTCTCTGCCTCTCTTTCTCTTTGTGTAACTCTGACTTTCAAATAAATAAATAAATTTTTTTAATGCTTGTTGGTTTATTATTTTCATGTATTAGAAATAATGCCCACAACATCCAGGGCTGAGGCCAGGCCAAAGCCAGGAGCCTGAAGCTCCATCCCAATCTCCCAGGTGGGCGGAGGAGCTCAAGCCCTTGAGCCACCCCCTGCTTCTCCCAGGGCACACGTGAGCAGGAGGCCCACCTTGGCTCTCTGCATAATGCGGGGTCCCAGGCTTGCCCCAGCCTCACACTCCTAACCCACACCCACCCCTGCTGTAGGGCGAACACGGCCCAGTTGAGTGGTGGAAATGGAAGCACCAGAGTAAGTTAGGGCTGTGGTGGGGACAGAGCCTGCTCGCCTTTCCCCAGACCTCTCCAGCAGTGCCCAGCCGGCCCCTGGGGAAAGAAGCGGCTGTGTCCTCACTGGGTCCCACCAGACCCCAGCCAGGGAGGCTCTGGCTGCTCACCCAACAGCACCCCAGAGCCCAGGCCGACCCACGGGGCCTCCTCCCTCCCCCGAATCAAGATGTCCTCTCATCCAGAGAAAGAGGAGAAAAAGAACTGGAAAGATCTGAAGACGATGAAGAAGCTGGAGCGGCAGTGCCCAGGAGGCGGCGGCCCAGTGGCAGGAGGAGGAAGCAGCCACACAGGCAGAGGACCAGGGTGAGCTGGCGGATGCACACTGCGCACACGCAGGACCTGACCCAGTCACTGCCACGTAACTGCTGGGCCAAGTGCCTTCCTGCTCCCCCCAGAGGGGCCTTGCAGGCCACTCTGTCCACTTCTCCCTGGGCAGACTGAGGCCCTTGCTGCTCTCCCTAGGGCGCTCCGGGGTGGGGTGCAGTGGGGAGAGCCTTGGCCCCAGGCTGACCAAGGGCACCGCCTCTGGCCCAGGATGGCCCTACACCCTGAGTGTGGCCTTGCCAGGCTCCATCCTGGACAACGCCCAGGTGCCCGAGCTCTGCATCTACCTGGCTGACCAGATTGCCAGGGCCTGCGCCATCTTCTGAGTGGACTAGGTGGTGGTGTTTGACCTCGCCCACTCTCTCTCCACCCCTCCACCCCAGGGCAGCCTTCTAGGAGGGGCCACGGAGGTGGGGGCTGGGGGAGGGGGCCCAGGGACACCTCAAGGACACTTGCAGCCCCTCCCTCACCCTGCTGGCAGCCACAGAAGTGGCAGGTGCATGTCTGCCGAGCACCTGCTGCAGGGCAGGGAGCAGGAGACACCGGCCCAGGACAGAGGCAAGGCACACAAGGCCACAGCTGCGGGGGGCCGCTTCCCCCGGAATCAACTGCCACCCTCAATGTCCTCCAGCCGGCATCAGCTGAGCGCCTACTGTGTGCCTGGTGCAGATGCAGCCTGGGTGGGGACAAAGGGGAATCTTAGCAGGAAGTCACTGGGGAGCTTGGGACAGGAGGCGGCAGGGGTGGGGGAAGTGAGGAGGCGGGTGGGTGAGGGAACACCCTGTGCAAAGGCCCTGGGGTGACAGCCTTGTTTATTTTTAATTTAAGAAGTCTATTTACTTGAAAGGAAAGAGAGAGGGAGTGGGAGAAGGACTGGGAATCAATCTCTCTCTCTCTCTCTCTCTCTCTCTCTCTGACACACACACACACAAACACAGAGCTCCCATCCACTGGGACACTCCCCAAATGCCCACAGTATCCCTGGCAAGACCAGGTGAAACACAGAAGTCAGGAATTCCATCTGGGTTTCTCACATGGGTGGGAAGGAACCAAGTAATTGGACTACCCTCTTCTGTCTTTCTAGGCACATCAGCAGGAAATTGGATCAGAAGGAGAGTAGCTAGAATTTAATGTCCTTGTTAAGGATTTTCGCAACAGCATTCATCAGCTATAATAGTCTGTAGTTTTATTGTAGTCTTTGTCGAGCTTTGATATCACGGTAATGCTGATCTCATAAAACAAATCTTAAATGTTTCCTTCTCTGCATTTTGTTGGAAGCATTTTAAGAAGATTCCTGTGAAGTTTTCTTTAAACGTTTTGTAGAACTATCCAATGAAGTCATTTAGTCTTGGGACTTTTCTCTGTTGCAAGGTTTCTGTAACTGATTTAGTCTTCTTATCAATTACAGATAAGTTCCTGCTGTTCATGTTTTAGGATTAAATCTTATAGATTTATGATTCATTTATCTATTCTTCTAGGTTATACAACAGCATATACTTGTTCTAGGTAATCTGTCATAACTGCTTTTCTTTTGTGTGGCATCACTTGCAATCCTCCTCCACTTCTGACTTTCATTGAGTGTTCTATTTTCCTTAATCTACTGAAGTGTCCATTTTGGTGCTCTTAAGCAATGCTATTTGTATTGTTTACTTTTTTCCATTTTCTCTGTTTAAAATGTCTGCTGTAAGCATTATCATTTCATTCCTTTGCTAAGTTTGAGTTATAATTTGTTCTTTTCTAGTTCCTTGAGATGAATTTTCAGCTGCTGATTTGAGATTTTCATTTTTTTAGAGATTTTATTTAATGATGCAAATTTCATAGGTACAATTTTAGGAATACAGTGGTTCTTCCCTCCATACCCACCCTCCAACCCTGACTTCTGTCCCACCTCTTACTCCCTCTCCCATCTCATTCTTCATTAAGATTCATTTTTAATTACTTTTATATACAAAGATCAACTGTATAATAAGTAAAGATTTCAACAATTTGCACCCCCCCACACACAGTGTATAAAGTACTGTTTGAGAACAAGTTTAGTAGTTAATTCTCATAGTACAACTCATTAAGGACAGAGGTCCTACATGGGGAATAAGTGTACAGTGATTTCTGTTCTCAATTTCACAATTAACACTCTTATTTATGACATCAGTGATTACCTGAGGATCTTGCTGTGCCAAAACTATAGAAGCGTTTTGTAACCTCAAACTCTGTCAGTATTTAGACAAGGCCAAAAGCAAAATGGAAATTCTTTCCTCCCTTCTGATAAAAGTACACCCTTCTTTGATGGACCCTTCTTCCCAACGGGGTCTCACTCACAGAGATCCTTCATATAGGATATTTTTTGCCACAGTGTCTTGGCTTTCCATGCCTGAATTGCTCTTATGGGCTTTCAGCCCATAAGAGGTCAGAATATTACTTAAAGTAATTGTCATTCCGTGAGTCTGCTGTGTAGAATGCTTCCCATGTTGGACATTCTCTCATTTTAATTCTATTATTATTACCAGGCACTTGAGATCTTAATTTTAATATAAATATTTACATATAAGCTTCCTTTTTCCTTTGCTGTTGCTACCTTTTATAATTTTTAGTATTTGTTATTTTTGTTTCATATTAAAGCTTTTTTAAGATTTATTTATTTATTTGAACATCAGAGTCATGCAAAGAGAGAGATGGAGGGAGAGATCTTCTGTCCACTGGATCACTCCCAGATGGCCCCAAAGTCTGAGGCTGGGCCAGGCCAAAGCTAGGAGTTAGAAGTTTCATTTGGGTATTCTCCCATGTGGGTGGTAGGGGCCCAAGTATTTGGGCCATCTTCTGCTGATTTTCCCAGCCATTAGTAGGGAGCTGAATTGGAAGAAGAACATACAGGACTGGAACCAGTTCCCAAAAGAGACGCTGGCATTGCAGGAAGTGGCTTTACCTGCTATGCTACAATGCCAGCCTCTCCAAGTATTTCCTAAGTTCCCTTGTGATTTTGTACTTATGTCTTTTTATTTAAAAACATGCTACTTAATTCTATTTATGATATAAGTTTTCCTCATGATTAATTTCTAGTTTCATTCTATTGTGGATGGGGAAATGCCTGGTCTGATTTCATTCAACTCAAATTCACAAAGATCTGTTTAGTTATCTTTTTTTCTATCCTAAAGATTATTCTATATGCACTTGAAGAGGTGTATTCCAATGTTTTTGTGTGAGTGTTCTGTCAAAGTTTGTTAGGTCCAATTGTTCTATACTATTGTTCAAATCCTGTTTGCTTGTTGGTTTTCTGGCTGGTGGATTTGCCTGCAAATATAAATGAATACTGAAGTCTCTTAGTAGTATTTTGTTGCTGTCTATTTCTCCTTCAATTTTTTCCACTGTTTGCTTAATGTATTTGGTAGCAATAATGTGTGGTGTGCACATTTTTATAATTATTCTATGTGCTTAGTAAATTGGCTTTTTATAATTATGTAGTATCCTTCCTATATCTTGTGCAAATTTGTCTTAAAGCCTGTTTTTTAAAGCTGTATCTCTTTATGTGAGTGACAGTGTGACAGAGAGAGAGGAAGTTTCAGAGAGCAGGGAGATCCTCCCTCTGCTGATTCACTACTGAAATGCCTGATAAGCCATGGCAAAGACAGAAGCCAGGATCTCTATCCCGGTTTTCCATGTGGGTTGCAGTAACTCAAATACCTAGGCCATCATCTCTGCCTCCCAGCTGTATTGGTAGGACTTTGGATCAGAAGCAGAGAAGCCAGGATTTGAATCAGTCTATGATATGAGATATGGGTATCCCACGCGGTGTCTTAACACAATGTACCACAACACCTACCCCTTAAAGTTTATTTTATATCAGGAAAGTATGGCCACTCTTGCTTTCCTCAGGTTCCTGTCTGCAGGGAATACTTTTTCCTTCTTTCACTTTTAATCTATGCATCCTTCAATCTAGCATGAATTGATCATACGTAGCATATAGTTGGATCCTGTTATTTTTATCCACTCTACAATTTATGTCTTTGGAATAGAGGATATAATCCATTTACATTTAAAATAATTACTGAAAATTACGACTTGTGCCATTTTGTTTCCCATATATTTACAGCTACATCTTTACTGGTATATCTTTACTTGCACATCTTTATTGGTCTTGCTGTCTTCTTTTGAGTTTTGTATTGGCATGCTTTGATTTATAATTTACTTTTATATATCTTTCATAGATATTTTCTTGGTTGCTGTGTGATTTGCATAAAATATTTCAACTTGTACCTATTTTAAACTGAAAAAAACTTTAATCATGTACAAAAAGTCTACATTTCTGTGCCTTCTTTTATTCTCTTGATGTCACAGATTACATCTCTTTATTTGATATATCCATTAACATATTTAGCATTTTTATGCTTTTGTCATTTAAATTCTATGCTAGAATTAAAAGTGATGCATTCATTAACATTACAACACTACAGGATTCTATATTTGTCTGTGTATATATATATATATATATATCTATTAGAGAGCCTTGATTTTTTTTTAAATATTTATTTCTTTATTTGAAAGGCAGAGTTAGAGAGGCAGAGGCAGAGAGAGAGATCTTCCATCTGCTGGTTCACTCTCCAAATGGCTGCAATGGCCAGAGCTGGGCTGATCCCAAGCCAGGAGCCAGGTGTTTCTTCTGGGTCTCCCACATGGATTCAGGGGCCCAAGTGCTTGGGCCATCTTCTACTGCTTTCTCAGGCCATAGCAGTGAGCTGGATCAAAGAAGGAGCACCCATGTCTCAAACCAGCAGCCAAATAGGATGCCAGCACAGCAGGTGGCAGTTTTACCCACTGTGCCACAGTGCCAGGGCTTTGAGTCTTGTATTTTCACAAGCTTTTTTGTTAGTATCTCAAATAATTTCATTCTATCTTCATAGTCTCCCTTTAGCATTTCCTATAGGGCAGGTCTAATGGTGATGAATTCCCTAGGATTTACATGAATTTAACTGGAAAAATCTTAACTTGTTCACTATTTTTAAGAACAGTTTTGCCCAATTATAGTATTCTTGGTTGTCAGGATTTTATTGTTAAGCATTTTGATACATTCAAAGTGAGACTATTATGTATATTATGAGTCACTTTTCTCTTGCTGTTTTAAAGATTCTCATTTTGTCTGATTTTTTGCCAGCTTGATTGAAGTGAGACTTGTTGTAGTCTTCTTTGTGTTTTACCTGGATAGAGTTTATGAAATTTCTTGAAATTTTATCTTCATTTCCTTCTTCAAATCTAGAGATTTTATAGACTTGATTTCTTCAAATAAGCTCTCTATATCTCTTTCTCCTCCTTCTCAAAGTGTGTTATTGCAAATACCGATCCACTTAATGATATCCTGTAAGGTTGTTAGGTTTTCTTTACATTTCTTGGGAGTTTTTCTCCAAAAATAGCATGCTATGCTTGTTAGATGAAGGGGCTATAATGAGTAAATATAACAAACTTTCTATCCATTTGGATAAAGTACTTCTAGGTGATGTGTTCACCTGGGCTGCTGCAAGCTCTTCTTTGGTTTCTAGAGTTCTCAGAAAAGAAATTTGGTTTGTGTGTGTTGTTAAACCAATATTTCCAAGGGAGAAAAAGGATTTGGGGTTTGCTTCCTTCATCACGTCATTGTTCCTATACCACACTTGATCTTAGCCAAAAGGCCGAGAAGCGATCGGAGGTTCCTGTACCAACATACTGGTGATGTCACTCTTGAACCTCAGACTTCGATACAGCATATATGGGTTGACATCAGCACCCCATGTGGTGTTCATTCAGTAGGCATATGATGATACTTCACAAAGTTTATGTAAAATGGATCTCAAAGGTTTTCAGTGATTTTTTTTGAAATCCATATATAATTTTTCATACTACGCATTTTCTTTAAACTTTTTGAAGCACTCCCACTCTGTATAGAGCACATATTTGGAAATCTGTTCTATACCATTACATCTCAAATGGCTGACATATTCAAACACTAAAAATGCACTGATGCATAAAGTCTACTACCAAATGTACTGATTTAAAGGGTTTGGAAGACAGTTTAAATGCTCCTTGGCTGACTACAGTTTGCAGCTAGTGCTGAGAATCACTGTTTTTATGCTATTTATTGATTAATTCTGAAAGTCTATTTAAGCAACTCATCTCTTCTACTAGTTAATTTTTAAAATAGATACAGTTTAAACATCAATGGAGGCCCCGTTTAGTGTACCATTCTTCTTTAGCTTAAATCTCCAATTCTATTTTATTAACTTGGATCAAAATACTTACAGATAATACATGTATAGAAAAAGGGACTATAAATCTAATATCATTAGGAAAAGCAGCTGTGACCCAAACTCAATAAAAGGTAAGGAAATTCAATTTAAATTGTTTAATGGAAGCTGCAGGACGCATATTGGAGGCAGAAGGACCAGAATTTGTTCAAGGACAATAACTTAAGAAGTAGAAAATATGAGATTTCTTCACAAAGCTCTTGGAAAATGCTATCTTTTACTTCCATTTTTCAATGAATCTTTTAAAGTATGCTCATGATAAGATCAGTGACAACTACCGGATCTCTGAATTTATAAGTGAGTGTATGGCAAAGAATGATTGATAGAGGAAAATCTGGTCTGGTGTGACGACTAGGAAGAAAAGGAGTAAAATGCTTTATTGACATTGACCTCAAATGTATCCAGAGAATTTGTGTTGGTTCTCTTTTCACATGACCTCACAGTCACTTGACCCCTTTAACAACTCCATCTTTTAATCACATTACTCCTGTCAAGTCTCAGAAAACACAGTGTTCCTTCTTTGTTTTCCTTTTTTTCTTCTCTTCCTACTTGTAAGGCTGCCAATTATTGGTTTATTTTGAAAATTCTCTTTGTTTCTAAGATTCTTATATGACATGTTTTCCTATGAGTCTATCCATCTTTTTTTTTTTTATTCTTGTCTTATATTCTACTTAAGTGAAGGAATTATCTAAGGCTGGCCTGCTTTAATAAAACTATCCTTGAGTGCATGGCTCTAACTACAAATTTTCCTTTAGCACCCTTTGGAGACTGGGATATCCAAGGACAGGCAAAGCAGAGTGGGTCTCTGGTGGAGCCCTTGAGCACATTTTTTGCTGTGTTTTCAGAATAAGGAAAGAAGAAAGGAGCTGTCTGGTGCCTTTTCCAGGACTATAGTTTACAAGGTTCATGAAAAAATGGAATGAAAAGATAAGTTTATTGTGGTACAAAAATTGAAATTCATGCACAGTTTTACACAACATCCACTCTCCAGGAACTCTGAAATTCCTCATGGAAAGCAACCAGTCCCAATCCTCCAGGCTCCACGAAGGCATGCCTGTCTCTGAAAGGCACCACCTCCAAATTCTGTCCTATTGGACATTGATTTCAACACATGAATTTTGAAGGAAGACAAATACAGATTTTATAGTGGGAACTTGCACTCCTCTTATATTGTTTTCATACTGACAGGTCCCAAATTTATTTCCCTCAGATGTCCAGTTTGAGTCAGACTCAATAATACAACTTTAAAATCCATATCCCCATCCCGATATCTCAGAGTCCTCAATATTAATATTGAAAAAAGACATCATAATCTTTGTCTCACCCAGACTAAATCCTTACACTTTTATTTTTGTCAGAATCTAGATCTCATCTATTTCAGACTCTCTTTCAGACAGTCAGTATCAATCCTATTAAAATAATTTATCCTGAAAATGTTTTAAAATGTCTGATTTTTTTTCCAAACCCTGTATCTGGCATGATGACCTCAGTAACAAAAATAACATGTAACTTATACTTAATCGACCTTAATTAATGGAAGACAGTATGTAAAAGTTACAGTTTTGAGATAAATTGGATATGTTGTGTGCTTTTTAAAATATGATTATTTGGTGATCCCTTTTAGCTTAAGAAGATTCAAAATAGATATCCTCGAGGGAGTTCGATGGTACTTGTATTTCTGAACTTTTTTAAGGTATGTACAATGATTTCATAAATACAACTTAAGAACATAATCATTCTTCCCACCCTACCTGCCCTCCCACCTGAAGTCCCATCCTCCTTCCTCCTCCCTTTCCATTCTCATTCTTATTTTTTTACTAATATCTATTTTCAATTAATTTTATACACATAAAATTAACTCAATATTAAGTAAAGTCTTCAAGAAATAGTAACAAAAATATTACTCAACAGTGGTACAAAGCCTGTTCAAAGTCATCACATCTCAAAGTGTTGATTTCACTTCCATAGGTTATCTTTTAGGAGCTCCTTAGTTTTTTTTTTAATTCATCCTTTCATCCTTTTTAGCCAGAGCCATTAACCATGAAAAACAAATGAAAGGGACATACATTGGAAAAGGAGAAGTAAAATTATTCCTCTGTGCAGATGACATGTGATTCTATATGTAGGGAACCAAAAGACTCCACTAAGAGACTATTGGAACTCATAAGAGAGTTTGAAAAAGTTGCAGCATGAAAAATCAACGCAAAAAATAGCCTTCTTAAATTTTTTTATTTGCTTATTTTTTTGACAAGCAGAGTGGACAGTGAGAGAGAGAGACAGAGAGAAAGGTCTTCCTTTTGCAGTTGGTTCACCCTCCAATGGCTGGTGTGGCCAGCGTGCTGCAGCTGGCACACCATGCTGATCTGAAGGCAGGAGCCAGGTGCTTCTCCTGGTCTCCCATGGGGTGCAGGGCCGAAGCACTTGGGCCATCCTCCACCGCACTCCCAGGCCAGCAGAGAGCTGGCCAGGAGGAGGGGCAACCGGGACAGAATCCGGCGCTCTGATCAGGACTAGAACCTGGCGTCCTGACCGGGACTAGAACCAGGTGTGCTGGCGCCACAGATGGAGGATTAGCCTATTGAGCCGTGGCACCAGCCAAGCCTTTGTAAATACAGAAAATTCCATGGCTGAGAAAGAACTTGTAAGATCAGTTCTATTTTCACATTAGCAACAAAAATGTTTAAATGCTTTGTATAATAAATGTAACCAAAGATGTGAAATATATCTTCAATGAAAATTATAAAACATTGAAGAGAGAAATAAAAGAAGACACAAAAAAGGAAAAATCTTCCATGTTCATGGTTTGAAAAAATTAGTGTCATGAAAATATTCATCCTACTCAAAGAAATTTACAAACTCAATTTGACTTCAAACAGAAAACAAAAGCATTCTCCTCAGATCTAGAAAAAATGATGCTAAAATTCATAGGGAAACACAACAGATCCAGAATAGCTAAAGCAATAATATACAAAAAAAAGCTAGAAGCATTACAATACCAAATTACAAGACAAACTTCATACCATGCACTTTCTCAGACCACAGTGGAATGAAGCTGGAAATTAGCAACTCAGGAATCCCTAGAGCATATGCAAACACATGGAGACTGAACAACATGCTCGTGAATGAACACTGGGTCATAGAAGAGATCAAAAGATAAATCAAAAACTTTCTGGAAGTAAAGGAGGATAACAACACAACATATCAAAACTTATGGGATACAGCAAAAGCACTGTTTAAGAGGAAAGTTTATAGCAATAGGTGCCTATTTTGTTTGGAAAGGCATCAAACAAATGAGCTATCAATGCATCTCAAGTATCTAGAAAAACTGTAGCAAACCGGAACCAAAACTAGTAGGAGAAGAGAAATAATTAAAATTAGAGAAGAAATCAACAGAATTGAATCCAAAAAAAAAAATGACAAAAGATCAGCCAAACCAAGAGATGGTTTTTTGAAAAAATAAACAAAATTAACCCACCATTGGCCCAACTAACTAAAAAAAAGAAGAGAAAGACCCAAATCAATAAAATCAGAGATGAAAAAGGCAATACAACAACACACACAACAGAAATAAAAACAGTCATCAGAAATTACTACAAAGAGTTGTATGCCAGCAAACAGGGAAATCTATCAGAAATGGATAGATTCCTGGGCACATACAACCTACCTAAATTGAACCATGAAGACATAGAAAACCTAAACAGACCCATAACCGAGTCAAAAATTGAATCAGTAATAAAGGCCCTCCCAACAAAGAAAAGCCCAGGACTGGATGGATTACTGCTGAATTCTACCAGACATTTAAAGAAGAATTAACTCCAATTCTTATCAAACTATTCAGAACAATCAAAAAAGAGGGAATCCTCCCAAATTCTTTCTATAAAGCCAGAATCACCTTAATTCCTAAACCTGGAAAAAGATGCAGCATTGAAAGAGAATTACAGACCAATTTCCGTGATGAACAAAGACGCAAAATTCCTCAATAAAATTTTAGCCAATAGAATGCAATAACACATCAGAAAGATCATCCACCCAGACCAAGTGGGATTTATCACTGGTATGCAGGGATGGTTCAGTGTTCCCAAAACAATCAGTGTGATACACATTAACAGACTGCAGAAGAAAAAACATATGATTATCTCAATAGATGCAGAGAAAGCATTTGATAAAACACAACACCCTTCCTACTTTTTTTTTTGACAGGCAGAGTAGACAGTGAGAGAGAGACAGAGAGAAAGGTCTTTCTTCAGTTGTTCACCCTCCAATGGCCGCTGTGGCCAGCGCACCACACTGATCCGAAGCCAGGAGCCAGGCACTTCTCCTGGTCTCCCATGCAGGTGCAGGGCCCAAGGACTTGGGCCATCCTCCACTGCAGTCCCGGACCACAGCAGAGAGCTGGCCTGGAAGGGGAGCAACCAAGACAGAATCTGGTGCTTCGACCGGGACAAGAAACCGGGGTGCCGGCGCCTTAGGCGGAGGATTAGCCTATTGAGCCATGGTGCTTGCCTAAATACAACACCCTTTCATAATGAAAACTCTAAGCAAATTGGGTATAGAAGGAACAATCCTCAATACAATCAAAGCAATTTATGAAAAACCCACGGCCAGCATTCTATTGAATGGGGAAAAGTTGGAAGCATTTCCACTAAGATCTGGTACCAGACAGGGATGCCCACTCTCACCACTGCTATGCAATATATTACTGGAAGTTTTAACTAGAGCCATTAGGCAAGAAAAATAAATTGAAGGGATAAAAATTGGGAACGAAGAATTCAAACTATCCCTCTCTGCAGATCATATGATTCTTTACTTAGGGGATCCAAAGAACTCTACTAAGAGACTACTGGAACTCATAGAAGAGTTTGGCAAAATAGCAGGATAAAAAACCATTGCACAAAAATGAACAGCATTTGTATACACAGGCAATGCCACAGCTGAGAAAGAACTTCTAAAATCAATACCATTCACAATAGCTACAAAAACAATCAAATGCCTTGGAATAAACTTAACTAATGATGTCAAAGAACTCTAGGATGAGAATTACAAAATCTTAGAAAAAGAATTAGAAGAGGATACCAAAAACTGGAAAACATCTTCCATGCTCATGGATTGGAAGAATCAATATCATCAAAATGTCTATTCTCCCAAAAGCAATTTATACATTCAATGTGATAACAATCAAAACACCAAAGATATTCTTCTCAGATCTGGAAAAATTATGCTGAAATTCATATGGGGACACAGGAGACCTTGAATAGCTAAAGCAATCTTGTACAACAAAAACAAAGCCGGAGGCATCACAACACCAGATTTCAGGACATAATACAGGGAAGTTATAATCAAAACTGTGTGGTACTGGTACTGAAACAGAAGGATAGACCAATGGAACAGTATATAAACACTGGAAATCAATCCAAACATCTATATTATATCTATCAATATCTACATTATATCTATCTATATTATACCTGATCAAGGATCTAAAACCAATTCCTGGAGAAAGGACAGTCTATTCAACAAATAGTGCTGGGAAAAATGGATTTCCACATGCAGAAGCATGAAGTAAGATCCCAATCTTACACCTTACACAAAAATCAGCTCAACACGGATTAAAGAGCTAAATCTATGAACCGACCGTACCAAATTTTAGAGAACATCGCAGAAACCCTGCAAAATATAGGCACAGGAAAAGACTTCCTGGAAAAGACTCCAGAGGCACAGGCAGTCAAAGTCAAAATTAACAAGTGGGATTACATCAAATTGAGAGTTTCTGTATGCAAAAGAAACAGTTAGGAAAGTGAAGAGGCAACCAACAGAATGGGAAAAATATTTGCAAATTATGCAACAGATAAAGCTTTAATAAGCAGAATCTACAAAGAAATCAAGAAACTCCACAATAATAAAACAAAAAAACCCACTTAAGAAATGGGCCAAGCAGTGCCACTGCTCACTAGGCTAATCCTCCACCTTGCGGCGCCAGCACACTGGGTTCTAGTCCCGGTTGGAGTGCCGGATTCTGTCCTGGTTGCCCCTCTTCCAGGCCAGCTCTCTGCTGTGGCCAGGGAGTGCAGTGGACGATGCCCCGAGTACTTGGGCCTGCACCCCATGGGAGGCCAGGAGAAGCACCTGGCTCCTGCCATCGGATCAGCGCGGTGCGCCGGCCACAGTGCACCAGCCGCGGCGGACATTGGAGGGTGAACCAATGGCAAAGGAAGACCTTTCTCTCTGTCTCTCTTTCTCACTGTCCACTCTGCCTGTTAAAAAAAAATGACCTAAATGAAAGATCTCTGTGATTGAGATCCCAGCAGAAAGTATGGGACATCAAAGAAGAAGGTACCTTTCTCTGAAGGGAGGAGAGAACTTCCACTTTGAATAGGGCCTTGTTTAAATAAGATTGGAGTTGGTGAACTCAGGAGGCTTCCATAGCCTTGGCAGCTCATGACAAGAGTCTTGGGTGATTACTGATGTCGTAAAAAAGAGTGTCAATCGTTAAGTCAACAACAGGAGTCACTGTGCACTTACTCCCCATGTAGATTCTCTGTCCTTAATGTGTTGCACTATGTGAATTAATGGTAAAACTACTACTAAAACAGTACTCTATACTTTGTGTGTCTGTGTGTGCGTGAAAATTGTTAAACTCTTAGTAAATACTAAGTAAATCTTCTGTATATAAAGATAATTGAAAATGAATCTTGATGAAGAATGGGATGGGAGAGAGAGTGGGAGATGGGATGTTGTGGGTGGGAGGGAGGTTATAGGGGGGAAAGCCACTATAATCCAAAAGTTATACTTTGGAAATTTATATTTATTAAATAAAAGTTTAAAAAATTAAAAATGAGTGAACCAGTGGATACAAGATCTCTCTCTCTCTCTTGCTCTCGCTCTCTGTCATTTTGCCATTCAATAAACATTTTTAAAATTTCCAGTACACAAAGCTATGAAATAATTTTGGCCAAGATCAACCATGTTTGTGGAAAAAAAGAATTAAGCACTATGAATACATCATATATCAGAAAATTATGGTTAGGAGAAGGAACACCAAAAATGAGAGTCATTAATTGCCTCAACTTAGAACCTTGAAAGAGTTTTTAGGATGTGTCATAGAAAGAATTAATGTAGAGTGAGTCTGCTTGCATTGATGAGCTGAAGACTGAGCGTCCAAGGAGGCACAAGGAGCTGTGGTTTGCTGGGAAAAATGCAGACAGTAAATAGCTACACAAAGAGAATACTCAAGGAACACGGAATCTGTAGATTACTCTGAGTATCCCACTAAGTGAAAATTAACATCTATGTGCAAGAAAACACCTGCGGTGAGAGAGAGGACCACCTGAAGGATTAGAAGGAATAAAATCTAGAGTTCACATAGTACCGTGTGTTTTTCCAGGCCCCACATATCTGAATGGAAAAATCCCATAATTCATGAAGTATTGGGCAGAGTACTCAGAGAGGTTTTTGTCTCAAAGCTGAAGAAAAATGAGGTGTTTAATACAGCTATTCTGATATCTTAATTTTTCTTAATAGGAAAGTTTTAAAAGTATCAAAACAGGCCGGCGCCGCAGCTCACTAGGCTAATCCTCTACCTTGAGGCGCCGGCACACCGGGTTCTAGTCCCATTCAGGGCGCCGGATTCTGTCCCAGTTGCCCCTCTTCCAGGCCAGCTCTCTGCTGTGGCCAGGGAGTACAGTGGAGGATGGCCTAAGTGGTTGGGCCCTGCACCCCGTGGGAGACCAGGATAAGTACCTGGCTCCTGCCATCGGATCAGCGCGGTGCGCCGGCCGCAGCGCGCCAGCCACGGGGGCCATTTGAGGGTGAACTAATGCAAAGGAAGACATTTCTCTCTGTCTCTCTCTCTCTCACTGTCCACTCTGCCTGTCAAAAAATATTTTTTAAAAAGTATCAAAACATTCCCCTATAATTAGACTATGTCCTAGAAAATACCTGAAGGATATTAAAGAATTATGAAGAAAATCTAGCACCCAATGAGGTAGGATATACAATGTGGCATCTAATAAAAAAAAAAAAACAAAGTAGGAAAATATGACCCATAATGAAAAAGGGAATCAGTCAATTGAGTTCCCAAAATGGCAAAGGTGATAAAATTTGTAGAAAAGGGTATTAAAACAATTACTATAAATGTATTCTATGTGTTCAAAAAATAGACGAAAGTTAAATATAGTAAGTAGAGGCATAGATGATATTTCAAAAAACTCAAACTGAAATTGTAAAGAAAACAACAATATTTGTGTTGAAAATGTAACTTGGGAATAACAGCATATTAGACAATGTAGAAAAAAAGGATAAGTGAGATTTAAGGCACTGCAATTAAAACTACTCCAAACTTACACTTGTGCAAATCCAATTTTTCCTTTCTCCAGGGGTGATTTTAGCTTGTCTGTCAAAAAGTAGTTGGTGGTAGATGCATGGGTTAATCCCTGGGGCTACTATTCTGTTCCATTGGCCTGATGTCTATTTTTGTGGAGGATCAGGGTATTTTATTATAAAAACCCTGTAGTATATTTTGAAGGTTGATATTCTTATGCCTCTGTCTTTGTGTTTATTTTTAATATTGCTTTGTATATTCAAGGTCTTTTGTGTTTCCATACGAATTTTAGTATTGCTTTTTCTAGATCTGAGAAGAATCTCTTTAGTTTTTGGATTTGGATTGCATTTAACCTGTAAATTGGTTTGGGTAGTATGAATTTTGATGACATTAATCCTTCCAAACCATGAATATGGAGGATTTTCTGTTGGTGTATCTGTGTGTTCTTCTATTTCTTTCATTAATGCTTTGTAATTTGCTTTGCGGAAATCATTCACATCCTCAGTTAAACATTGTATACCAAAGTTATGTAAGATTTGTCATAACGCTTGTTCATGGGACCAAGCTTAAAGTTCTTTCTCATCCATAGCATTGATTGCAGATGAGTGATTGATTTTGGTGCGTTGATTTTATATTCTGTAATATTGGTGAATTCTCCTATGAGTTCCAATAGACTCTTTATCTTTTGGTTCCCCTATATAAAGGATCATGTCATGTGCACACAGGGATAACTTGATTTCCTTCTTTCCAACTCATATTCTTTTGATATCTTTTTCTTGCCTAATGGATCTGACTACAACTTACAGAACTACAGTGAATAGGACTAGTGAGACTGATCATCCTTTTCTGGTTCCAAATCTTAGTGGGAGTGCTTCCAGCTTTTCCCAATCCAATATGATGCTGCCTGTGGGTTTGCCATATATTGCGTTGATTATGTTGAGGTGTGTTCCTTCTCTACCCAATTTTTAAAAGTTTTCATTATAAAAATATGCTGCATTCTACCAAAAGCTTTCTCAATATCTACTAAGGTAATCATATTGTTTGTATCCTTCATTTTGTTGCTATAATGTATCAAGATTTTTAATTAATATATATTGAACCATCCCTGAGATAAATCCCACTTGATCATGTGGATGATCATTTTAATCTGTTGTTGCATTCAATTTGCTAGAAGTTTATTGAGGATATTTGCATCTATGTTGATTTAGGATTTGATTTACGGTTCTCTTTTTCTTGTTGCATTTTTCTCTGGTTTATAGAATAAGGTAATGTTGTTCTCATAGAATGAGTTTGAAATTGATTTCAATTGTTTTGAATAATTAAAGAAGAATTTGGGTTAGTTTTTCCTTAACAGTTTGTTAGAATTCAGTAGTGAAGCTATCCAGCCCTGGGCTTTTCCTTTTGTTTGGAGGCTCTTTATGAGTGATGCAGTTTCAGTTTTGGTTATTGGTCTATTCAGGTTTTCTGTTTTTGTACCTCAATTTGTAAATTATACATGTCCAGAAATCTATATTGTCCAATTTGTTGGTATATAGCTGTTTGCAATAATTCATTATTATTCTTTGTATTTCTGTGATATCAGTTGTAGCATCTTCTTTTTCCTCTCTGATTTTGTTAATTTGGGTGTGTCTCTCTCTCTGATTAGTTTGAACTATGAATTCTCAATTTTACTTATTTTTTCAGAAAACTAGCTCTTCATTTCTTCATTTCACTGATCTTTTACATATAAATATATATACACACATATATATACATATATATTATTTCTTTAAAAAGATACTACTCCAAATACAATGCAAAGAGAAAGTAGAATATATTCACACAGCATCACACAGCAAATCATGTTGTGGGATAAATTCCAGAAAGTTAATGCAAATGTAATTGGATTCTCCAAATGGTAGGTGGAGGAAGATTTTGCAAAATTGGAAGGATTAAAATGTGGGTTGGATTTTGTAGAACAGTAGCCTAAGTCATCAAGTAGGAATCCTACATCTGACATTAGAGTGCTTGATTTAAGTCTTGGTTATTCCATACTTTCCATCCCTCTTTCTGCTCCTGAATCTGAGAAGATGCATATAATAGTCCATGTACTAGATTTCTGCCTACCATGTGGGAAGCCCAGATGGAGTTTCTGGCTTCTGACTTCAGTCTGGTCTAGCTGTGGCTATTGTAGGTATTTGCAGAGTGAACCTGCAGATGAAAGATCTCCCTCTCCTTCCATCACTTCCTCTCTGCCACTCTACCTTCAAAATAAATAAATCCTAGGGGAAAAATAACTAATGATCAAATTTTCCAAATTTATTGAAAACTATAAATCCACAAATCCTTAACTGAGCAAACCACAAACACTGAAAACATGAAGAATAGTGTGCAAGGCTACACCAAACAAACACTTGTATATAGCCAATAAATTTGAGGATGGCTCAGTTTTCAGCAATGCAAAACTGGAGTGACATCCTTGTATTTTTTTTAATGATCAGTTCCTAAAACTATTTTAAAAAGTGAAGATGTGTATGAATGTTCAGGTTATTCTTAATTAGTTAGTCCGAATTGTCCATTAAGAATTCTGTGACAATTTACCTTCCTTCTAATTGTGGAAAAATATGCTAATTTTGTTACTCTGTTATCTACTTCATTTCTTCTTGAGAGCCATTATTATTCGTGATTAAGAGTGCAGCTGTGTGTTAGATTGATCAGATTCAACTTAAAACTTGTATGTCCTTGTGAGAATTAAACAACTTCTCTGTACCCATTTCTCATTCATTCAGTGTGTTTATTACTCCAAATATCTCATTGAGTGGTTTTTTGAGGCATGAAATTTCAAATATAAAACACCTGGCACATAGAAAGCACTAAATAATGTGAGTTATGATCAAATGCACCATTTGTAATCTACTATGGACTCCCTTTCAGTTATTTTTGTAATTGTTATTTCATTCTTTATTTATTTCACCACTATTATTTTAGCAGAATCATGGAAACAGAGGTAATACATATTCTAAAACCAGTAAGACTTTATTTTCAGGGTCAGATTTACAGACCTCAGGGCAAGGCAATACAGGGCTCCTCTTTCAGAAGGTCTTATACTTGGAGTTTAATGCTCTGAATTCATTACCTAGCAATTCATAACAATGCACACTTGAAGTTTATAAGTCTTGCATATGTGAAGTCCAGCTGGACAATGAGACAAGTCCTGGGAACCTAGAGCCTCAACCCACACCTGATCTACATCCCACTATATCCCAACATCCTGGTGAAGTATTAATTGCCTCCTCACTCCCTTGCTCCCTGGTACCCATTCTGCCCAACCTCTCCATCAATGCCCTCACTTACTGTTTTTACCCCCCACCACTGATGGTGGCTGGCTCGGGCACTGAAAGTATCAGAGGGGCCGGCACCGTGGCTCACTCGGTTAACCTTCCACCTGTGGTGCTGGCATCTCATATGGGTGCCCGTTCTTGTCCCAGTTGCTCCTCTTCCAGTCCAGCTCTCTGCTGTGGCCGGGGAAGGCAGTGGAGGATGGCCAAGGTGCTTGGGCCCCTGAACCCACATGGGAGACCAGGAGGAAGCACTTGGCTCCTGGCTTTGGACTGGTGCAGCACCGGCCCTGGCGGCCATTGGGGAGTGAACCAATGGAAGGAAGACCTTTCTCTCTGTCTCTCTTTCTCTGTCTATAACTCTACCTGTCAGATGAATAAATAAAAAATAAAATAAAATAAAAAAGAAAGTGTCAGAGTCTGATGTGCATATCTCACATCACTTTATGGCAAGACATATGATGGCAATTCTTACCGAGGACTAGGCTTCCCCATGACATGTTCAGCAGGCAACTCAGTGGGAGAAAATCAGCAAATTGTCTACTACCCATAAGTCAAGTACAAAAGTTGCAATACACTTGAAGTTTGCCTGGTCATCATGGATTGATAGTGGCATTGGGCTGTGAGTTTATGGAAGGGAAAATACATTGCTCAATTCATTTCCCTTATCAAAACATCACCCATTTGACTGGTAGGTTAATAGGGGTGTTAGAATGGGCAGACATGAGGTCTTCCTTGCGTACCCATGTGCTTAAGAAAACATTGTATGCCTCAACATTCATTGTTTCCCCCTCCCATTGTTTCTAAGTCTGGTTTATGTTTGTCTCTCCTGGCCAGTTTCAGGTACTCTCTATATTTTATTTTATTACTTTGGCTCAACCATAAATTGTTAAACACTGGCTATTTCACATTCCAGTTACATGCTTTGATAATTTTACTTTAGACTATAGTTTTAGGATATAAAGATGAATTATAGCTAACTTGATAATTAAAATTTAATTGCCTTTTTACCTTGAACAGCAATAAATAGTAAATAAATATCATGACAGAAAGATCATGGAAGAGAAATCTTTATGTTAATATTTTAGTGGTACTTTTCCCACAGATAATCCTGGATAAACTCCCTATCCCAAGATCTGTAACATGAATTCCATTTTCAAAGTACATTTTCCTCTGTTTATTAATCTATCGATAAACATGACATGAAGAGATAAATTTCATTTAGGCCAGAAATCTAACATAAATATCATACCCTAACTCAGAGCACCTAAGCTTACAGTAAAACAACTGAAGACCTACAGGAAATTAAGTCAAATCCTGTGATCAAATGTGTGCTAAGATTGGGCACAATATGGAAGAGGAAATAAATAACACCTTTTTTTCAGGTTGTGTTATTTAGGCATTGAGCACAGAGGTAGCAAAATGTTAAAACTAAACTTACCTGCAAAAAATGTAGCTCTCAGTTATTCTTCAAGTGATCCATATATTTTGTATATCTAGTGTACAAGTGGAAAGGTCAGTGTCCTATGGTGAATTAGGAAATATTGATCTATGTTCACACAGGGATCATCCAGGCCATACAGTGAAGTGGGAAAACAATTAAATGCCCCCAGGTTTCAAATTCTGTCAAATACAGAATATTCAAACATTTTAGCAATATTTTAAAAATATTTTCACATGTAATGAGCTAAGCAAAAAAAAAAATTCAATAACATTCCTACATATATCATTGCTTCTTTGAGGTAATTTCAAACTTTGGAAATTGTCATGAATGTATATTCCGCTTTGATTAATTTGTCTCTTAACTAAATTTTAATAAGAACAATTTAAAAAATGGTCCAGATTTCTGAGTGTTGTCTCTTTCTCCTAAATACTGTTTTATAATTTAACCTTAATCATGTTTTCTTATTATCTGTTTCAAGTTTTAAAAGTGTTGCATGTTCAATTTCAGAAAAGGTTTAAAATTATAAAATGATTTTTTTTTGACAGGCAGAGAGAGACACAGAGAAAGGTCTTCCTTTGCTATTGGTTCACCCTCCAATGTCCGCCACGGCCTGCGCGCTGCGGCCGGCGCACTGCGCTGATCCGATGGCAGGAGCCAGGTACTTCTCCTGGTCTCCCATGGGGTGCAGGGCCCAAGGACTTGGGCCATCCTCCACTGCATTGCATGTGTATGGGGGAAACATTCTCATCTCTCCACTCAAAGGATGGACTCAGACTCAGGAAGTGTAGCAAAAATGAGACTTTGTTGCAAGACTGGGAGTCTGGTACACCGGTGCATGTACCTTGCCATTGTAACCTACATGTTATGCTAGCCAGCTACATGCAATTTTCCACATATCTGCAAGCTATTATGCTAACTGGCTGTTCATAATTTGCTATTCACAGATGAACACCTTTGAAAATGAGCCAAATGTCTTTACTTCTCACAGTGTATATATCTGTTTTCTGTGTCTTTGAACCCCAGAGGGATAAGTATTCTTAATATTTCCTTCTTTATTTTTTATGTATGTTTTGCAGAGGCAATTTCAAATTTCCCATGAAATTTTATATTTTGCTTATTTTTAACATTACAAAATAAATAAATGTCCTTCACTTCCTTAATATTTTAAAAGAAATATCAGAGCAATGTCTGCTTATTCCTAACTAGTATTATTTCCATTCTGTGACAATATTCATAATCTATGCACAAAAAAGAAAAGAAAATTGTTTTCTTTTCACTCTCATGTCCAACCCATTGATCAATCATATTATAAGCAGGATTGCACTCTAAAAACCATGCCCTAAAAACACCTTCTTCCCCAAAACTGTAGTTCCAGTTACCAAGAATTTCTGATTCCCCAGTGCTCTGATTCGCTGCTCTTATGGATGTTCTTTTCTTCAATTTCCTTGTCTGACTCCAATCAATAGCCTGGCATCAGTAATCATCACCATTCTATCCCCAGGAGCTCTTTCTTCAACAGCCGTTCTAGTTCAGTCTGACAGGTATCTTATCATCTTTGGCACATGTGTCCCTATTAAAACTAAGCCACAGAATAGCATCTATGAAATACTTTTGCACTAACAAGTGATTAACTACCTGTTATCTTAAGGCAACGACCTGGGTATAACCTACTGTTTTCTATTACTTTGCTCACATTTGCTGGACTCTAAGCTATTTTGCTGCTTATTATTTTGTCCAGACTGGAATTCCTGTTCAGGTGCTCATTTTACCTTGAAGCTTTATATTCTTATTTCTTCTGCACCTGTTTTAACATATCTTATTTATCTCATTCTACCTACAATTGTTTTTCTCCTCAGTGGTTAACTTCTGCTCATACTTCAGATCTGTCATTTCCTCACATGATCTCTATTGATCTTACAATGCTGTCTCAATTGTAGCTTTGTGTTTATTTGGGTGATTATTTGATCCATAGCCCTTTCTCCTCACTTATTATTTTCATGAGAGTGTAATTTCCTTATGTTTTTGCTTACTTGTTTCTGTGCTGAATGTTCTTTGATCAGTGTTCAGGATTGTTGATTGAATTTAGAATTAAATTAGTACAGACTGCAGAGCTAACACAGCTGAGAGTTGTTTTTCTAAGAGTAATATCTATATTGTTCTAAATAGCATCCTATCCTCTTGCACAATTTTAAGAGAAAGAATATTATTAATCACTGTGTACAGCAACTAGGTGTTGCTTTACCACTTCTCATATCAGAAAAACAAACACATAAATCTGATGTAAGAACTCTTCCAAGATCAAAAATTTCATTAATAATAGATGTGAACCTAACTGTATCTGGAACCAGAATTGATACTTGGTACATGCTCTATACCATTCCTTGACTAGGAAGCAAAAATACATTTACTAAAAGTGTATATCAAAGTAACCTGAGCTAACTCAAAAGTAACTCCTTTAGACTTCAGATTAGCCAGTTAAAATGTAAACTCCTTTTAGAATTCCCTCACACGTGAAAAAAGTTGTCTTTCACTTTCCACAGGTCTGTGCTTTACAGAATGCTGAAGCCCAGTGGTAAGGTGACTTAAGTTCCACAGTCTGGAGAGACAGGACTCCTGGAGTTGCCCTCCATTACTTTAAATGGAAAATTAGGTTGTTTGATAATTAAAGATTTTAAGTAGGAAATTTATTGGTGGTGGGCGATGGGGGAATCATATTTTACTACCAAATAAGCACACACCACACAGCTTTAAAAGTTTGAAAGCCAATAAATTACACCAATAAAACTGAGAATAGATTTCCAGTTCAGTGAGCAGTCCTCTTAATAGAACTCATCTACAGCTGAAATCAGGGAAAAGCAGTATCCTCATCAACCGTGTGGGAGTCCCCTTCTCTAAAGAAAGGCACTCACTGAACAGAAGGCTCCTCAGGCTGCAGGAAGACTCCCAGAAAAGACTCACCAAAAGGAGCCCTTATTCCACGGGGAACTCCACATTTAAGATTCCATTGTTTCAAGGAGCAGCTGCGGAGTGAAGCTGAAAGGCTCTGTTCCTTTCTATTAGAAGCCTTGCAATCTAGGACAATTAGGTTCCCTCACTGTCTAATTTTTGATAAATATAAAAGTGAAAAACCAGCTCACACGATCTAGTAAACGTAAAATTATTTAATGGGGGCCGGCGTTGTGGCATAGCGGGTAAGGACACCGCTTGCAGTGCCAGCATCCCATATGGGCGCCGGTTCAAGTCCTGGCTGCTCCAATTCTGATCCTGTTCTCTGCTATGGCCTGGGGAAGCAGTAGAAGAAGGCCCAAGCCCTTGGGCTCCTGCACCCATGTGGGAGACCTGGAGGAAGCTCCTGGCTTCTGGCTTTGGATCAGCGTGACTCCAGCCATTGCAGCCAATTGGGAGTGAACCAGCTGATAGAAGACCTCTCTCTCTCCTCCTTCTCTCTCTGTATAACTCTGCCTCTCAAATAAATACAATCTTTAAAAATAAATAAATAAATAATAAAATGTTTACTGTACATACAAAGTGATATATATTTTGTTGATTTTCACTTACCACAAGGTAGGCCAATTCATTACCCATATTAACAAAAATGATATTTTGAGCATTTAATCCCAAATAAGCTATTTTGATAGATTCAGTGGGGATTAGAAGCCGCCTGAGGCATATCCCAGCTGTGCAAGTGCATACAATCTACTTGCCCAAAGAAACCATATCGGACTGGAGACCTCCAGAAGCAAACAGAAAATGTTCTCACACTGAACTATTTTTCCATTGTTTCCCTCCTTCATACAACTAAGCACAGAAAGTTTTTAAGTAAAGATTAATGAGTTGTTTTTAAAGTAGCTCTATATATTTTGTAGAATAGTTTGAAAAACAAGATGTTCATAACAAATACACATAAATAGTGTTCTTGTGATCCAACAGAAATTTTCAAAATTCATTTCATCATGAGCCTTAGTGAGCGTTCATGTTGGTCACCACCGATTTGCCTGCAAATTGAAAGGATAAATGGTGATTCCAGATTAATTCAGGATAAGGAAGGCATGTACAGATTTTAGCGACAAAGGCACATTATTACTGATGCCAAGTCATCCTTTATTTCTTGTAGTGTCTCTGCTTTTTCAAATATGCCTCAAATCATCATTTGAATATTCAGGGAACTGTTCTGACAATATAATGATTAGAACTGACTCATTTTTCTATCATCACTATCAAAATGGATCCCTACTTGTTTGAATAGATAAGTATGTCAGCAAGGATTAGGATTAAGATTCAGTCACATAAAACATCATGCTGCACTGATACAGTTAAAACCTTTAATATAATCTTATCAAAAATAGTATCTGGGAACCCTCTAGAACATAATAGAAAAAGAGTTCTTCATATGGTAATGGATTCAATTACCTTGCTACCACTCTAAAGATCTTACATCTTTTTGACATGTCAATGTTATTTCTTTTGATGAATACTACAACTTTTGGTCAGTTGGCTTATTCATGATTTCACAGAATTAATTTGTTACTGGTTTATACTTCCCTCAAGCAGGAAATGTACCTGTTATATAATATTATCATGAAAATTGTGCACCCAGTACCTAATTAACTTGAAGAAAAATTTGGACAGGGCTTTTTTAAGAGGAATTTCTCACAGGCAGTATTATTAAACATGTTAATATCTGTGTTCTCAACTCATTCAGAACATGGGCAAAATAATCACCACTTTGATTTATAGGAATTTGCTTTCTGAGCAGGAACTTAACCCAAGACATTGGTTTTCAAACACATTTCAATTCTTATTTAGTAGGAGCAAGGATTACCCCATACTTCATCAACAATAAGTTACTCTCCTGTTAAACTTGCTGCTAAACAAGGAGCTACAGGCCTATTAAAATCCAGTTAAACATGCATCACATTGATAGATATAATTAGAACAACTGTAGAGGGTAAATGGCTCAAGCACTGTAGCTGCAAGAACTGTAGATCAGTGTTACAAGGGAAAATAATGGACAGTCTGCTAGGGATTTATTTCTGAAATGATACCTCGTTACTGTAGCAATTTTATATATTACCTTTTAGCTATTTTTCATAATTTCTCTAACCACTGGGAAAGGATTGTTTTGCTTTCCCATTTGCTTCTACTAATAAGGATATTGTGTCTGCTTTCATAGGGAAAATCAGACATTTTAGTAACAACATAGATTTTGCAATATTGCTCTACACTATCTAGCACTTAAAGATATTTTTAAATCACTTTTTCATTTTTCTAATGTTCACTCCTCAAACTATCATATAAAACTTAGATATAGATCTAGTTGTCTTTCTCACTGGGATGCAATTAGTAGTAACTGCCACCCTAAACACTGCAAGAATTAGGTAGCAGATGCAGTTACTGGTTTCTTTACATACTCTTCAACCCTCCCACAGCAGCTCTAACATTTCTTTCCTGACTCTTTCTCAGTAATTCTTAGAAATACTTTGTACTCCAGGGCCCAGAGTCATGGAGAAGTGGGTTAAACCATATCCCATATCAGAATGCTGATTCAAGTCACAGCGTCTCTACCTCCAATCCAGCTCCCTGCTAACATGTCTTGAAATGCAGCAGACGATGGCCCAAGTACTTGTGACCTGCCACCCATGTAGGAGACTAGGATGGAGTTCCTGGATCCTGGCTTTGGTTGACCCAGCGCTGGATGTTGGAGCCATTTCAGGAGTAATACAGTGGATGGAAAATCAATTTCTCTCTTTCTCTCTCTCTCCCCCTCCCTCTCTTACTTTCACTCTGTCTTTCAAATACATAAACACACATACATACATACATTTTTTTAAAGAAGGAAATCGTTTGTATTCCTTGTATCCTGTTCTTGTTAATCAAAACATGGAGGAATATTTTTGCATTTCACATGTGGCTCTCAAGAAAGGCTCCTTTTGGAGGCTGGCACTGTGGCATAATGGCATCCTAGTTGGCATTCAATATAGATGCCACTTCAAGTCCAGGCTGCTACACTTCTGATCCAGCCACTTGCTAATGTGCCTGAGAAAGCATCAGAGGATGGGCCAAGTGCTTGGGCCCCTGCCACCAATGTGGGAGACCCGGAAGAAACTACTGGTTCCTGACTTCAGTCTGGCCCTGGTGGCCATTGTGGCAATTTGGAGAGTGAATCGGCAGATCGAAGATTCTTTCTCTGTGTGTTTGTGTGTGTGTGTGTGTGTGTGTGTGTGTCTTGTCTTCCCTCTCTCTGTAACTCTGCATTTCAAATAAAATAAATAATTCTTGAAAAAATATTCTTATCAGGGCCATCACCATTGTAGAATATAGTTTGGTAAAGGTGACAAGTACTGTAAATGTAACTGTGTAGGACATAGAATATTATTTTAGGTTTACTTACACTGAATTGGTGCTTGTATTAGAAAACCTGGTAAACCAAACTGCCTAAGGTAGAAAGTGTGGAAAATAAAAGAGGAAGACAAATCCAAGATATCACAAAGTATAATTGACTGAAGACAAAAGCATAGTTTCAGGTAGCTGCGAGACAATGGATTTCCATGACATGTAACAGCAGAAAAAAATGGTTTTATAGACAAAGGGGACATGTCTAACCTGAGCATACTCTAATTTTACAAGAAATAGTAACATTCAACATTTGATAAGTGACACTCCAGGGATGGCTTGGGAGGAAGAGCTTGGACTCAGCGGCTATTCGGGTTTTGTGTCAAGGCTTTGTATAATGGATGAATACATTGTGGAAATGTACAACAGTCAATTCTTCCTTGCTTCAGAACTGACTTTCTGCTTGGTGCATTGTTTTAGTGAACTTGCCCCCACCCTGTGTCAGAGTTAGCCCTTGGCAGGGATGAAGTGGTGGCAGTGGGTAGCTAAAGGAAGCAGCAGCACTGTGAGCTTGAGCTTCCTTTCATCATTTGGTTGTTTGTGCGACATAGTGTTGTATCTACAAGAAGGCAAATGTAGAATTCATTGACTATTTTTGGCCCTCATAACTGCTAAGTATAGAAGTCTGCACAGAGGAGTTTTTTTTTTTTTTTCTTGGATTGACCATCATTGACAGTTAAAGAAGTTCTTTAGGAAAAGAAGTATTACTCACAATCATAGCTTGTATGCTTACCAAAGAGAAGAATAAATTATTTTCTATTAGAAATTATTTTCTTCAATGTATTCTTTACGTTTAGTCCTTCAGGATGGCTTCAGTCATTTTTTTAAAAGTTGTTTTGAGTAACCACAATGTTCAAGCACTAGTTTTACCACCTTATATGCTACAAATGAGTAAGAGTTAAATTTTATGTTCAAGAAGCTTCATATTAATAACGAAAGAACAGAATAAGAACGAAAGTACCTAATTCCTTGAAAAGAGTACAACTGATGCATTCACGCCATTCAGATAGAAGAAATTTCCTTCATTTGTAGTGCTCAAAGAAGTTTTTGTGGGGCAAGAAAGTATTGATTTGTCATTGAAGGAGCCTAAATATGTATGAGTGGGATATGAATTTCATATTCATATAGTGGGATGCAGACTGAAGTGAGCAAAGGCAAAGACAAAGGAAAGGCCAACGTGAAACAACATATGAGTAGACAATGACTTCAGGAGAGGAGTCATCCTGGGGAAGAGTGAAAAATAAGGATGTTAGCTCATGGTATTAATAAAGTGAGAAGGATATCAATGGACTGTCAAAGAACTTGAATGCTTTATGCTCAAATAAACAGGAAAAGGTATATAATGCATTTTTATCTTATGGTCTTGAGTGTTTAATGTGAGAGTTATCTTTGTAACATTTTTAAGTACACAGTACAGTATTAACTATCTGTACATCTTGTGCAGCGGATCTCTAGAGCTTGTTCATCTTACATAGCTTACACTTTATATTCCTCAGTTGGAAAGTCCACTTCTCCCATCCCTAGCCCTCGACAACCACCACTCTCCTCTGTTTCCACGAGTCTGCCTATTTTAGATGTCTCACAGAAACACAATCATGCAGTATCTTTCTTGTGACTGGCTTGTTTCACTTGGCACAATGCCCTTTAGGATCATCCATGTTGTTTCAAAAGACAGAATTTCTTTCTTTTTTAAGGGCTGGATAATATCCCATGGTATGTATTCACCATACTTTTTAAAATCCATTTATCTATCTGTGGACGTTTAAGATGTTTCCACTTCTTGACAATTGGGAATAGTCCTGAGTGAACATGCAAGTGCTGATATATTTGAGATTTTGTTTATTGATAAATAGTCAGAAGTGAAATTTCTGGGTCTTATGGTCATTATATTTTTAATATTTTGAGGAACCACTATACTGTTATCCATTGGTGGCTATACCAATGCTGTAGAAGTGCTCCAGTGTCTCCAAATCCTTCCCAATTCCCATTGTCTGTCTTTTTTTCTAGCCATCCTGATGGGTAGGAAATGTACCTCATTTTGGTTTGGATTTACATTTCACCCATTAGTGATGATGAGCATCTTTTCATCTATGTGTTGGCCATATGTATATCTGCTTTTGAGAAATGTAGATTGAAGTCCTAAACCCATTTTTAAACTGGATAGGTTGTTTTTACTAATGAATTGTAAGGATTCCTTACATATTTAGAAATTAATCCCTTATCAGGCATATGGCTTGCAAATATTTTTCCTATTTCATAGATTGTCTTTCACACTATTGATTGTTTCCTTTGCTGTAAAAATACTTAGTAATATCATGAGAAAATTTTCCCAATTTAGAGAAAGATATGGACATCCAAATACAGTAAGCACATAGAAACCCAAGCAAAGATGATCAGAAAATATCTTTACCACAAAACATTAGTCAAATTTTCAAAAGTGAAACATAAAGAAAATATCTTAAAGTTTTCAAGAAAGAAATGCCAGGTTGCCTTTAAAGGATCTCCAAATAGAATGACAGCAGAGTTTTCACCAGAAATCCTACAGGCTAGTAGAGAAAGGAAAACAATAGTCCACATTGTAAACAAACAAACAAACAAAAAAAAACCACCAAAACAACAAAAAACCTCTTTCAACCTGGAATATTTTACCCAGTGGACTCCCATCTATAAATGAAGGTTAAATAAATAACGTCCAAGAGTACTAAAAGTTGAATGAATTTGTTACCACCTGGCCAGTTTTCAAAATGATACTAAAGGATGTACTATACTTAGAAACAAAGAAAGATAATGAATGTCATGAAAGAATGTGAAGGCAGGAAAACCTCCTAGCGAAAGAACAAAGGAAACTGAAGAGAAACAATAGGAATATTTATGGAAAAATGGCAGGACCAAGTCATTATTTATCAATAATATCCTTGAATGTAAATGGATTAAATTTTCCAATTAAAAGATATGGACAGGCTAAATGGATTAGAAAATAAAATCCATCTACACACTTTCGACATGAAACACACTGCAGCTTTAAAGATAGACAAAGACTGAAAGTGAAAGCATGGAAAAAGATATTCCAAGCAAATTGAAATAAAAAAATGAACAGGAGTATGAATACTCATATCAGACAAAATAGATGTTAAGGCCAAAAGTATAAAAAGAGACAAGGTAATTATGTAATGATTAAGGGATTAACTCAACAGGAAGATGTGACTATAGTAAATCTATATGCACCAAATACTAGGGAACCCAGATATTTAAAACAAATGTTGCTCAGAGTCATGCTGCCAGAGGCTGGGCGTGCTGGGAGGGGGCGAAGAGATGCTCCAGGACACAGACGCAGATGAAAGGAAGTGAAGAACTGATAACTAAACTTCATGATCAAGAAGAAATAAGTATTCTTCATTGCTGGAAATGTAGAAAACGGATAGCAAATTCTGGTTGCTTCATGAAATATCTTGAGAATCAAGTGAATACGGATAAACGTCAACATTCAGGTGATGATCAGAATGTTTGTCACGTGTGGCACATGAATATAGAAGCACTTCCTGAATGCATAAACTGCCTGATACAAAAAGCCCAGTGGACAGTTGGAAAACTGAATTGCCCTTTCTGTGGGGCCCATTTAGGGGGCTTTAATTTTGTCAGCACTCCAAAATGTTCCTGTCACCAGCCTGCAGCTGTACATCTCTCCAAGAGCCGGACCAATTATCAGCCAGCACAGGCAGGCAGTCTAATGAGGCCTTCGCTGAACTACTTGTCACATCCTAGAGTTCAGTCAGGTTGTGACAAGGAAATTCAGCTGACAGGCGGTGGCTCCCAAAACAGAAATCATACGCTTTTAAACATGGCCCTAAATAACAATGGCCCTGGGAGATTAACAGAAGCACTCTGCCTGGAGGTACGATCAACGTATTTCCAGATGAAGAACGAAAAATTGCTCTTCAGAACAAATCCAAAATACCAGCTTGTTCCCCAGCTTGTGACTGGAAAATGCACTACAAGAGCTTTTCATAGAAAATCACATAGTTTGGATCTGAACATCAGTGAGAAACTGACTTTATTACCCACTTTGTACGAAATACATAGTAAGACTACCGCCTATCTCAGGCTCAATGAAACACCGCCTGTTGACCTTTCAGGTTTGCCTTGACAATCTGCTAAAAATAGCTGTTTCTTTCAGAATCCATCCAGTTTTGATCCTAATGTACTGCTGCAAAGATTTTCAGTGGCTCCCCATGAGACCCAGACACAAAGAGGAGGTGAATTTCAGTGTGGTCTAGAAGCTTCTTCCGTGTATTCTGACAATACCAATACTACTAGCAACCTGACGTTTCTCATGGACCTGCCCTTGGCTGGCAGGAGCATGCTGGATACCTCAGACCATGAAGAGCACCTCTCCCCTCTGGACTTCCTGCGCTCGGCCAGCTTTCCATTGGGTGCCATTAATCAGAGGCTAAATAAGAGAGGAATAAGTTGAGGAAGCTACAAAGGAAACGATGATGGCATGAAAGATGGCTACAGAAGCAGGTTAAATACCCAGGAGTGGGATTGCTGAATCATGTGACTTTGAACAATGAGATGAGTACAGGTGATGAAAATGAATATGCAGAAGAAAAGGATAGCTACATCTGTGCAGTGGGTCTGGATGTTTATTTCAACCCTGACATGTGTTACCCTTGCCACCACATCTTCTGTGAGCCCTGCTTATGGACTCTGGCCAAAGACAATCCTGCAAGCACTCCCTGCCCACTGTGTCAGACAATTATATCTAGAGTCTTTTTCCAGACAGTTTGTTGCTCCATGCATCTGGGAACGCATCAGAGAACGGCCCAAGTGCTTGGGCACCTGCAGCCAAGTGGAAAACCCCAGAAAGAAGCTCCTGACTTCAACCTGGCCCAGCTCTAAAATCAGCCATTTGGGGAGTGACCCAGCAGATGGAAGCCCTCTCTCTCTGTCTCTCCTCTGTTTCTATGTAACTCTGACTTTAAAATAAAGAAGTCTTTTTGAAAAAGTTAAAAAAATAAAAAATAAAACAAATATTATTTTATCTAATGGGAGACATAAGACAATAATGAAGGACTTCAACACTCCATTTTTATCAGTGGACAGATCAACAGAACAAAAATCAACAAAGAAAACAACAGATCTAATCTACATTATCTACCAAATAGATCTAATTGATGTCTACAGAACACTTTATCCCACAGTTGCAGCATACACATTCTTTTCATCAGAGCATGGAACATTCTCTAGGATAGACCATATACTAAGCCATAAAAAATTCTCAACAAATTCAAAACAAAAAATAAAATCATACCATGTATCTTTTCTGATCACAATGGAATGAAGCTGGACATTAACAATATAAGGAACCCTAAACATTTTGAGATTTGATTATTGTTTATGGTCCATGTCTATAATCCTGAAGGATAGTGGTTTTTCTACCTACTACTTATTGAATTCTGTGTTTAGTGGAGGGGTAAGCATTTGATTATGAAGAAAATTGGAAGTATGTCATTGTAAAACTTAAAAGAAAAATAAGAAAATGAGGGAAAGAAAAAATAACAAAAAGAAAGAAAGGAGGGAGATAAGATTGAGGGAGGAAAAATGGGGTGGGGTGGGAAATGTTATGCTTTTAAACCATATATATGAAATACATGAAATTTGTCCCTTTTTAAAAACAAAGAAGTAAAACAAAAGAAACCATATAAAATACACAAACATGCACAGGCAGAACGATGAGCTCCTAAATGAAAAGTGGGTCATAGGAGAAATCAAAATATACATAAAAAATTCCTTGGAATTAATGAAAATGACAACACAACATATCAAAACTTATGTGATATAGCAAAAACAATGTGAAGAGAAAAATTTATGACAATTAGTGCCTGCATCAAAAAATTGTAAAGATATCAAATAAGTGATCTAATGGTGCAGCTCAGGGACCTAGAAAAACAAGTATAAACCAAACCAAAAACTAGTAGGAGGAAAGAAATAATAAAAATTAGAGAAGAAATAAGAAAGAGAACTAGAAAACTATACAACAGAAAAGTGAAATTAAGAGCTTTTTTTTAAAAAAAAATAAATAAATAAACCACTGGCCCAACTAAACCAAGGAGAAGATCAAAATTAACAAAATCAGAGTTGAAAAAGGAGATGCTACACTGATAACACAGAAATAATGAGAATCATCAGGTATCATTAAAACAATTATATGCCAACAAATTGGAAAATTTAGAAGAAATGTGCATATTTCTGGACATACACAGATCACCAAAATTGGAAGAAGAATAGATAGAAAATTTGAATAGACCAATAAACAAGGCTGAGATTGGATAAGTAGTAAAGTGCCTCCCAATAAAGTAAAGTCCAGGACTGGATGGTTTCACTGCTGAATTATACAAACTTTTAAAGAAGAACAAATAACAATTGTCGCTCCCCGTCTTCGTGGAGGAACGACACAGGACCCTGAGCTGTTCTTTTGTCTGCTCGGCCCTTCCCGGGTTTGCTGCTGGTTCTTCCCGGGTTGACTGCCATCCCTTCCACCTCCGTGGAAGGGTGGTTCCCCCTGCCACTTTCCCCACTTCCGCGGGGGAGCGGCACACTGCCGGCCGGCTCTCTCGGGGGCTGCACAGGTGCTCCTTCAGATAGATGTTCCCCCTTAGATGTTCCTGGTGCATGCCGTCTCTCTCCTCCTTTATAGTCCTCTTCCGCCAATCCCAACTCGGCTGCCCACACGCCGAGTACGCTGCTCTCCTCCAATCAGGAGCAGGATCAGCTCCTGGAGGTCATCACTCAAGTTGGCAAGAGGCAGCTGCCTAGAAGCTGTTTTCTCCTCTCCCAGCGCCATATTGTGGGAGAGCAGATGCATAGAATAAGTCTTAATTCCAGTAACTTAGTCTAGTCCGGGTTGCTCCCCACAACAATTCTTCTTAAACTATTGAAAACAATGAAATGGGAGGGAATCCTCCCAAACTCTTTGATCACAGCATTACCTTAATTCCAAACCAAAAAGTGGAAACTATAGACCAATATCCCTAATGAATATAGATGCAAAAATCTTCAACACAATACTAACTAATCAAACCTGGCAACACATCAAAAAGATTACCCATCCAGATTAAGTGGGATTTATCCAAGAGAATTAAGGATGGGTCAACATATGCAAATCAATAAACATGATGCATCATATTAACAAAAAGCAGAAATAAAAAAAATCTCAGTAGATGCAGAGAAAGCTTTGATAAAATACACCATTCTTTCATATATATAAAAAAAACTTGTTAAAATTAGGTATAGAAGGAACATACCTCAACATAATCAAGGCAATGTATCACAAACCCATAGTCAACATCATATTGAAAGGCGAAAAGCTGAAAGTATTTCCACTAAGACCTAGAATTACATAAGGATGCCCACTCTCCCCATTACTTTCAATATAGTTCTGGAAGTTTTAACCAGAGCCATTAGCCAAGAAAAAGAAATCAAAGGTGGAAGTCAAACTATCCCTGTTTGCAGAGCACATGATCTTAATATAGGGGAAACTCAGAGACTCCACTAATAGACTATTGGAACTCATAAAAGAATCTGACAGAGTTGCAAGATATAAAATCAACACACAAAAATCAATGGCATTCATATATGCTAACATTGCTGTGGCTAAGCAAGAGCTTATAAGATTAGTCCAATTCACAATAGATAAAAAAATGTAAATATTTTGGGATAAATTTAACCAAGGATGTGAAAGTTCTCTGCAATGAAAATTACAAATAACTAAGGAAAGAACTAGAAGATACCACACACACACACACACGGAAAATTCTTCCATGCTTGTGGATTGGAATGATTAATATAATCAGAATATTCATTATACCCAAAGCAATTTATAGATTCAATGTACTCCCAATGAAAATACCAAGGACATTTTTCTCAGCTCTGAAAGAAATCCTAAAATTCATATGGAAGCACAAGAAACTCTAAATAGCCAAAGCAATCTTAAATAAGAAAACTAAAGTCAGAGGCATCACAATATCACTTCATCCCACTAGCCTGCCCTGTCTGTAATGAAACTGATGTTCCCAGGGCTGCTGTCTGTGTGTGCCTCCCAGTCAAATTCAATGTTGGTGGGGAAGGTGGGTTTTTCTCTCTGGTTAGGTCTGTGGGAGAAGGGACAGCAGCTACCTGCCTGTGTCCAAAAATGGCCTGAGTCTGTCCCCCACTTGACTGCAGGTTTCTGCTGTAGCAGGGAAGTGGGGAGGGAGAGAGATGCACTGCCTTTTTTTTCCTGCCTCTGGGTGCTTGGTTGCTTGCTGTCTTAGAGTGTCCTTGTGGCACTCTAAAAGCAGTTCACCAAGCTCTCCCTCCTACTGCATCAGCAGTGCTGTGGGCCCATGGATTCCTCTCACCTGGCTTGTCAGGGTCCACATCTTCCTCCCTGGATCCACGCTTTTGTTATCTTCTATTGTGTATTTGCTCTTTTGATGCAGGTCTGGAACATTCCTATTTCTCTCACAGGGTCTTCTGTGGTTCTCCCACAGCTTTATCCTAACGTGTACCTTCTCCCTCTTTTTAAATATTAACTTCATTCCACATAAATCAGACCTTTCTGTTGCTATTCCACCATCTTGAAACTCCTCAATTTCCTTTATAATCACAGGTTTAACGCACCACTAACCATAGTGTTCAACGAGTGAAAAGTAGAAAGACTTCTGGGTTGAACTCTATTTAGAGGAGCATCAAGTCTTTGACTATAGAGTAAATTAAAAATATGTTATCTCCAAAATTAAAAAAACAAAACTTTTAATCTATGAACATGGGATATCTTTCCAACTTTCAGCTTTAATTTCTTCTAGCTACATTTTGAAGTTTCTAGTGTAGAAGCTTTTCATCCCCTCAGTTAAATTCAATCCTTAAATAAATATTTTATTAGTTTTTATGCTATTGTAAAGGAAATTACTTTCTTAAGTGCCTTTTTAAATAGTGATGTTTGAATGTTGACTGGAAGTCCTCTAACTTTATTGAATTCATTTATTAGGTATTTTTTCAGGCTTTAATCAAGTATAACTGAGAAATAAAATTGTATATATTTATATTGTATTAGATATAGCTTGCATTATGTGTGCATGTATAAATGCACATATTATAAATTAATATAAATGTAATTAGCATATTAATCACTTTAAATCCTTTTTTGTGTGTATTGTAAGAAGTTAAAAAACCTTTCCTATGCTGAATATTTTCTCCCATTTTATAAAAAAGTTTATTTATTTGAAAAGCAATGTGACACATTCCCTCAGACTTAACCCTAAGGGTAAAGCTAAAAACTTGCCATGGAACACCAAAATCTCATTAAGTTGGCAGGTACCAATGCTATCTTACTATTTAAAGTGATCAGTTTAAGTTCTTAACTGATCATAAAGATAGGATTAAGTATCAAAGGATTACATAAATAAGACCAAGCGTCTGCTAATAACAATTGATAGAATTAAAAGGGGGAGAATGACCCAACATGGGAAGCAGGACACACAGTAGACTCATAGCATGACAAATGTCCTAAACACCACTCTGGCCTCAGAATCAGCCATTAAGGCATTCCAATCTGGCTAAAAAGCCCATGAGAGCATTTCAGGCATGGAAGCCAAGACACTGTGCCAAAAATTGACCTAAATGAAAGATCTCTGTGTGTGAGATCCTGGTGGAAACAAAGGGCCATCAAAGGAGGAGGTACCTTTCTCTGAAGGGAGGAGAGAACTTCCACTTTGACTATGGTCTTGTCTAAATATGGTCAGACTTTGTGAACTTAAGAGGCTTCCATAGCCTTGGCATCTCATGACAAGAGCCTCAAGTGATCACTGACATCATAAATAAGAGTGTCAATTGTTAAATCAACAACAGGAGTCACTGTGCACTTACTCCCCATGTGGGACCCCTGTTCTTAATGTGTTGTACCATGAGAATTAACAATAAAACTTGTCTTCAAACAGTATTTTATACTTTGTGTGTCTGTGTGGGTGCAAATTGTTGAAATCTTTACTTAGTACAGAGTTGATCTTCTGTATATTAAGATAATTAAAAATGAATCTTAATGAAGATTGGGATGGGAGAGGGATTAGGAGGTGGGATGGTCTGGGGGTAGGAGGGCATTTATGGGGGAAGAACTGCTATAATCCCAAAGTTGTACTTATGAAATTAATATTTTTTAAATAAGAGGTTTCTAGAAAAAAAGAAAAGCACTGTGACACACAAACACAGAGAAACACACACACACACACACACACACACAGATTTGAGAGTAAGAGCAAGAGCAACAGCTAGAGATGTATGTCTGCCATTCAGTGGTTTATCCTTAAATGCCTGTAGCAGCTGGACTAGCCAGGCTGGTTTTGGTATTGTGATTCTGGTTTTGTTTGAGAGAATTCCTTCCACTTCAATTTTCTGAAATAGTTTCAGAAGAATTGTGCTTATATTTCCTAAGTACAGGGAAGTCATGAGAGTCCTGGGACTTTCTTTGGACAATCATTTTATGTTGGCACTTTGAATAAATTGGTACACTGCCTCCTGCCCTCCAGTGCTGCTGATGTTAAATTTGCTTATAATCTCCCAGAGAATTATTTGTGTGTAATGAAGTGCTGCAGCCTCCCTGTTTCAATATTCTTCGGTCATTGCCCTTAAAAAATTGATTGTGGCCAGCACCATGGCTCACTAGGCTAATCCTCTGCCTGTGGCACCAGAACCCTGGGTTCTAGTCCCGGTCAGGGTGCCGGATTCTGTCCCGGTTGCTCTTCTTCCAGTCCAGCTCTCTGCTGTGGCCCAAGAATGCAGTGGAGGATGGCCCAGGTCCTTGGGCCCTGCACCTGCATGGGAGATAAGGAGGAAGCACCTGGCTCTTGGCTTTGGATCCATGCAGCACGCCGGCCACAACGCGCCAGCCATAGTGGCCACTTGAGGGGTAAAACAACGGAAAAAGGAAGACCTTTTTGTCTCTTTCTCACTAACTCTGCCTGTCAAAAAAAATATTGATTGTAATATGTCTCAGTGAGGATCTCTTTGAATTCACCTCATTGAAGTTTTTGGTGAGCTTAATGTTTGTTATAGTCATGTATTTCATCAAATTGGGAGATTTTTAGCCATTACCTTCCATGTCTTTTTTGATCCTTCCTCTCTTTCCTCTCCTTTTGTTGACTCAAACAAAGATCCCACCTGATGGTGTCACACATGATTTTTAGGCTCTGTTCTCTTGAATCTTTGCTGTTTCTTAGGTTTGCTTATTTTCTTTGTTCTGTCTTCAATTTTGCTGATTCTTTCTTTCATTTGTTCAGATCTGCTTCTGGATCCCTCTAGAGAACGTTTCATTCTGTTTTTGTTGTTTTCAGCTCTTAGAATTTTTTCCTTCTTCTGTTTCCTTTCTCTTTAATGATATTCTTATTTTGTTCATACATAGTTTTCCTTACTTTCTCCACTTTTTTAATTCTTTGCACATTTTATTCACTAGTAAAGTCTTCATCTACTATATCTGCCATCAAGCCCTATTCAGGTACAGTGTCAGTTGATTTTTTTCTTTTCGATGGACCACACATTTCTATTTCTTTGTATACCTTTGAATTTTTATTGACAAGTGGAGATTTGATTCTAATAATACAGTAACTCTGGAAAGCAGATTTTCTCTATTCCCCAAGATTTGCTATTTTTGTTCATTTTTCTTGATTATTTATAATAAGCTTTCACTGTGCTTTTAGCAGCTTGAGATGTTAACTTAAGACCTGCTTGGGTCTTTTCTGAGCTCTTCTTTGAGCATGCAGTCACTTTCACGTTTTCCCCATGTAAGCAGTTGTTTTTCAATATTCTAATCTCCTTTTTTTAAACTTTTATTTAATGAATATAAATTTCCAAAGTACAGCTTATGGATTACAATGGCTTCCCCCCCCATAACGTCCCTCCCACCTGCAACCCTCCCCTTTCCCACTCCCTCTCCCCTTCCATTCACATCAAGATTCATTTTCGATTCTCTTTATATACAGAAGATCAATTTAGCATACATTAAGTAAAGATTTCAACAGTTTGCTCCCACACAGAAACACAAAGTGAAAAATACTGTTTGAGTACTAGTTATAACATTAAATCACAATGTACAGCACACTAAGGACAGAGATCCTACATGAGGAGTAAGTGCACAGTGACTCCTGTTGTTGACTTAACAAATTGACAGCCTTGTTTATGGCCTCAGCAATCACCCTAGGCTCTTGTCATGAGCTGCCAAGGCTATGGAAGCCCCTTGAGTTCACCGACTCTGATCATATTTAGACAAGGCCATGGTCAAAGTGGAAGTTCTCTCCTCCTTTCAGAGAAAGGTACCTCCTTCTTTGATGACCCGTTCTTTCCACTGGGATATCACTTGCGGAGATCTTTCATTTAGGTTTTTTTTCCCCAGAGTGTCTTGGCTTTCCATGCCTGAAATACTCTCATGGGCTTTTCAGCCAGATCCGCATGCCTTAAGGGCTGATTCTGAGGCCAGAGTGCTGTTTAGGACATCTGCCATTCTATGGGTCTGCTGTGTATCTCACTTCCCATGTTGGATCGTTCTCTCCCTTTTTTATTCTATCAGCTAGTATTTGCAGACACTATTCTTGTTTATGTAATCCCTTTGGTTCTTAGTCCTATCATTATGATCAACTGTGAACAGAAATTGATCACTGGGACTAGTGAGATGGCATTGGTACCTGCCACCTTGATGGGATTGAATTGGAATCCCCTTGTATGTTTCTAACTCTACTGTTTGAGGTAAGTCAGCTTGAGCACGTCCCGAATTGCACATCTCTTCCCTCTCTTATTCCCACTCTTATATTTAACAGTGATCACTTTTCAGTTAAGTTTCAGCACTTAAGAATAACTGTGTATTGATTACAGTATTCAACCAAAAGTATTAAGTAGAACAAACAAACAAAAAATACTAAGAGGGATAACATAGCAAGTTGCTCATCAACAGTCCTGGTGAGGGCTGATCAAGTCACCGTTTCTCATAGTGTTCATTTCACTTTAACAGGCTTCCTTTTTGGTGCTCAGTTAGTTGTCACCGATCAGGGAGAACAAGTGGTATTTGTCCCTTTGGGTTTGGCTTATTTCACTCAGCATAATGTTTTCCAAATTCCTAACAGGGATCACTTTTCAGTTAAAATTTAAACACCTAAGAATAATTGTGTGTTAATTACAGAGTTCAACCAATGGTACCAGAACAAAAAAAATACTAAAATGGATAAAGTATTACATATGACTTGATCAGCTCTTGTCCTGACGGTTGATGTACGATGTAAAATATTCTAATCTCCTTTAAAGCATGGCTCACAAAAAGGAAAATGAGAACAATGAAAAGGAGAAAAAAATATGTTGTCCTTTTGGCTTTACTGGATATTTCAGCTGTGGGGGGGTCTTAGCACAACTGGGGTAGGAGCAAGAAAAATGCCTTCCAATTTTTGAAGATACTTCTTGGCCAGAAGTAGCACTCAGTGATCACAGCACAGATCCTGATAGTTGAAGGACAAGGCATGGTTTTGTCCAGGCATTTCCTGAATGCTTCCTGCAAGCTGCTCCAAGAGCATGAGCACAGCTGCTGCCAAGGAGCTGACAGTGAGGGATGGGGAATTTGTGGTGTTCCTGCACTGAAAGCTGAAATTTGCTGAAATTAAGCACAATGTACCGTCCAACCATTTCACCATATTTGCAAACACTTAACAGAGTCTAGAATTTTAAGTATTTGAAGAATTTACAACTGATAATATAATTGTTTTATAGGTTGAGAGATTCCTAGTGCTTTCTACTCATCATCTTCTTACAATGTTCTCCCTCAGTTTTTCAAAGAAAACTTTAATGAATGCAAATTTCATAGGTACGACTTTAGGAATGTGGAGATTCCTCCCCCTGTTCTTGCCCTCCCACCCCCACTCTTCTCCCACCTCCTTCTCCCTCTCCCATCCCATTCTTCATTAAGATTCATTTTTAATTAACCTTATATACAAAAGGCATACTAAGTAAAGATTTCAACAATTTGCACACACACCCACACACAAAATACTGTTTGAGAACAAATTTTGCAGTTAATTCTCATGGTACAGCTCATTAAGGACAGAGGTCCTACATGGGGAGTCAGTACACAGTGATTCCTGTTGTTGATTTAACAATTAACACTCTTACTTATGACATCAGTGATTACCAAAGGCTTTTGCCATGAGTTGACAAGGCTATGGAAGCCTTCTGAGTCCACAAACTCCATCTGTATTTAATGAGGGCCATGAGCAAAGTGGAAGTTCTCTCCTGCTTTCAGAGAATATTACATCCTTCTTTGACGGCCCCTTATTTGCACTGGTGTCTCACAGAGATTCTTCATATAGGCTCTCTCTCTCTTTTCTTTTTCCACTTGGCTTTCCATGCCTGAAATGCTCTCATGGGCTTATCAGCCAGTCCAGAGTGCTTAAGGGCTGATTCCTACCCTAGCTTTTGTTTGTGTGGACAGTTGTTACTTTATCACTTTTGAAAGAAATTTCTCCATCTGCGATGTTCTAAATTGGCAAGTTTACCCGCTTCCCATCTTGGATTGTTCTCTCCCTTTTTTATTCTATCAATTAGTATTAGCAGATACTAGTCTTGTTTGTGTGATCCCTTTGACTCTTAGACCCATCAGTGTGATCAACTGTGAACTGAAATTGATCACTTGGACTAGTGAGATGGCATTGGTACATGCAAAGCTTTTTTTTTTTTTTTTTGGACAGGCAGAGTGGACAGTGAGAGAGAGAGAGAGAGACAGAGAGAAAGGTCTTCCTTTGCCGTTGGTTCACCCTCCAATGGCCGGCGTGGCCAGCGTGCTGCGGCCAGTGCACTGTGCTGATCCGAAGGCAGGAGCCAGGTGCTTCTCCTGGCCTCCCATGGGGGGCAGGGCCCAAGGACTTGGGCCATTCTCCACTGCACTCCTGGGCCACAGCAGAGAGCTGGCCTGGAAGAGGGGAAACCGGGACAGAATCCGGCGCCCCGACTGGGACTAGAACCCGGTGTGCCGGTGCCACAAGGTGGAGGATTAGCCTATTGAGCCAGGCACCGGCCATGTACATGCAATCTTGATGGCATTGTATTGGAATCCCCTGGCACATTTCTAACTCTACCATTTGGGGCAAGTCAGCTTGAACATGTCCCAAATTGTACATCTCCTCCCTCTCTTATTACCACTCTTATATTTAACAGGGATCACTTTTCAGTTAAATTTTTCAACACCTAAGTATAAGTGTGTGTTAATTACAGAGTTCAACCATTAGTATTAAGTAGAACAAAAAATACTAAAAGGGATAAAGTACTAAACTGTACATCAACAGTCAGGACAAGGGCTGATCAAGTCACTGCAGACTCATAGAATGGTAGATGTCCTAAACAGCACTATGGCCTCAGAATCAGCCCTTAAGGCATTTGGATCTGGCTGAAGAGCCCATGAGAGTATTTTAGGCATGGAAAGCCAAGACACTCTGGCAAAAAAAAAGAGGACCTAAATGAAAGATCTCTGTGAGTGAGATCCCAGTAGAAAGAACAGGGCCAAAGAAGGAGGTACCTTTCTCTGAACGGTACCTTCAGAGACTATGACTTTGTCTAAATAAGATCGAAGTCAGCGAACTCAAAAGGCTTCCATAGCCTTGGAAACTCATGACTAGAGCCTAGGGAGATTACTGACGCCATAAACAAGAATGTTAAATGGTTAAGTCAACAACAGGAGTCACTGTGTACTTACTCCTCATGTGGGATCTCTGTCCTTAATGTGTTGTCCAATGTGAAGTAATGCTATAACTAGTACTGAGAGAGAATTTTACACTTTAAGTTCTGTGTGGGTGCAAACTGATGAAATCTTTACTTAATATATACTAAATCTATCTTCTGTATATAAAGATAATTGAAAACAAATCTTGATGTGAATGGAATGGGAGAGGGAGCAGGAGATGGAAGGGTTGCAAATGGGAGGGAAGTTATGGGAGGGGGGAAAAGCCATTGTAATCCATAAACTGTACTTTGGAAATTTATATTTACTAAATAAAAGTTAAAAAAATATTTTTTTTTCTTTCAGCAATTTGAATATATCATCCCACTCCTTTCTGGTCTATAAGTGTTCTTTTAAAAAATCTGCTGATAGTCTAAAAAAGGCTCACTTCTACATGACAAATTACTTTTCTCTTGGTTCATTGAAAAGTATTTTTGTTTTTTGACAGTTAGATTACAATGTGTCTCAGTGTGAACCTTTAGGTTCATCTTTTTTGAGATGTTTTAGGCTTCCCACATTTGTATATACATTTCCTTTTTATTTTAGATAGTTTCCAGCAATTTCAGTTTCAGTAAACTTTATTGTCTTTTCTCCTTCCTGAACCTTCATAATAAATCTATTAGTATATTGTATGGTATCTTAAAAGTTCTTAAGATTTTTAAGTTTTTTTCTTTTTGTACTTCAGACTGAATAATTTCCAATAAGTTTTTTTGCTCATTTCTGTATTCCTCAATTCCAAGATTTATGTTTTCTTCTTTTCAAAACCAATTATTTGTTTACTTTATGAGAGAGAGGGAGAGAGTGGCAGAGGAAGAGGGAATGGGAGAGGAAGAAATGGAGAAAGGGAGATAGGGAGAGAGGGAGAGGTAGAGAAAAAGAGACAGAGACAGAGAGACAGAGAGAAAGAGAGAGAGAGAGAGAGAGAGAGAGAGAGAGAATTATCCACTGCTGGCTCTCTTACTAAATGCGTGGTATCCAGTAATTCAATCCAGGTCTTCCATGTAGGTGGTAGGGATCCAACTACCTGAGCTATGACCTGCTGCCTCCCAGGAAAAGCATTATTAGGCAACTGGACTCAGGAGTCGAGGGAGGACTCAAACCTAGGGACTCCAGCATGGGATGCAGGCACCCTTTATACCATCTTAGTCATTGCCCCTATGATTTGTTCTATTAAAAGTTTTCTTCCTGTTTTGTTGGAATTCTCACATTGTTTATTAAATATACTCCTGAGTTCACTGAGTATTTTTACAATAGTTCCATTGAATTCCTTGTCAATTTACTCATATTTCTATTTCATTAGAGTTAGTTTTTGTGTAGTTTTATCTTGTTCCTTTGCTTCTTCATTTCCCTTCACACTTTGTGTTAGTAACTATGCATTAGAAAAAAGTTGCCACTTCTTCCAGTATTTACAGATTGATATCACACAGAAGACCTTCACCAATCAATATGGCTTGAACTCCTGTGGTCCTTTATCCTACTACAAATTACTATATTTTTGTTCTACTAGCACATGATAGGCAAGACATAAGCCAATCTGTTTGGGTACTATCCAAAGGTTGGGTAGTTGGAATGTTGGATTTATATTGTCCAACTCTTTCCAACCATAAGGAGAAGATAAAAGTTGGAACTTTTTGCCCACCATGAGTGCATTTGACTAGGGGGAGAGGTTTTGGTGGGTTCTACCACCTTCTTTGTTCTCATTGGCCCCTGGGTGTCTATAATGTGCCACTCCATGACAATCTTACATGAAAGGTAAGACAGTTATTCAATACATACTTGGAAAAGTTGCATATTGTTTATGTGTTCAAATTCTTTCCTGCTTGAATAATTTGGGAGCCAGAATTCATATTCTGTTTATATATTTCTGTGCCAAAAGGTGGTGATTATGATGAGGGGTTGTCTCCAATTTTCCTACCAGTTTCAATGTGGTTGGTTTTGTATTCCTCTAAGGTATAGAAATCGCTCAACAAGTTTCTTGATTTCTCCTGAAAGGTACTGTTTCATGTTGAATTAACTAAGGTGTGGGAAAGGGAAAATTCTGGGGCTTCCTATTCCTCCATCTTACTGACATCACTCTCTGGGGAGCTTTTGCTCATTATTTAAAATTCTTAAAGGATTTGCTTATTTATTTGATAGAGAGATGAGAGAGGAGGTGGGAAGGAGAGAGAGAGAGATCCCCATATGACTGTAAAAGTCAGGTTGGCACCAGGCTGAAGTCAGGAGAAAGGAACTCCATGCAAGTCTCTGACACAGGTGGCAGAAACCCGAGCACTTGGGCCATTTTCCACTGTCTTCCCACATATATTAGAAGGAAGCTGGATTGCAAGTGAAGTAGCTGGGACTCAAACCACCATTCTAGTATGGGATGCTGGTGTTGCAAGCAATAGCTTAACCTCCTGTGCCACAACATTGGACCCTCAAAGTCTTTATATTATGACATTGATAAAATCAAAGAGGGGATTTCTGAGTATTTATCTGATGTGAATGTGATGGGGTTGGATAAAAGGAACATTGATGTAGAAGGGCCATAGCTTGGTATATGTAGCTGAAAGTTCAGTTCTTTTCATTAACACAAGGTCTTAGGACTTCTCAATTTATTGATTATAATGTATACTGATTATTAAGGATGGTTTACAACATGTATTTTTAATTCTTTCTTCTTTCATCCATCCGTCCATCTATCCATCTACCCATCTATCCACCCATTTGTTCATCCAAACAACATCATTCAAAGAAATTAATATTTTCTATGTTCCCAGGACACATGTTTTGCTTATCCCAGTTCCTAAATCATGTGAAATTGGTGCATTATTTCAAGCAATTTTTACATATAGAAAATAATATCTGACTCAGGATCATTAGCCATCAGGGAAATGCAAATCAAAACCATGGTAAGGTTTCACCTCACTCCAGCTAGAGTGGCTCTCATACAGATATTAACAACAAATGCTGGTGAAGATGTGGGGGAAAAGGTGCCCTGGTTCACTGTTTTTGGAAATGTAAACTGATGTTTACATTTACATGGACAGTATGGAGATACCTCAGAAATTTGAATATAATTCTACCATATGATCCAGCTATACCACTCTTGAGAATTTACCTGAACCAAAATAAATCAGCATCTGAAAGAGTTATCTGTAACCCCATTGTTCATTGCAGCTTAATTCACAATAACTAAAATATGGAATCAACTCAGGTGTCCATTAACTGTTAACTAAATAAATAAATTATGACATATACACAACATGGAGTACTACTCAATTGTAAAAAAAAATGAATTCCTGTCTTTTGCAACAAATGTACTCAACTGTAACCATTATACTTAGTGAAATAAGCCACTCTCCAAAAAGATAGATATTGTATGTTTTCCCTGATCTGAGGTACCTAATAGAATACCTGAAGTGCAATATATTTTAGTAAAATAGACATTTTGAGGTTTGATGATTATAGCCCTTGTCTCTTCCTTTCAGAAACAGTGTTTTTTTCCTCACACTATTTGTTGAAATCTTTTACTCAGTGTAAGGTCAACTATATGATCATTAAGTAAAGTGAAACTAAATCTTTGTAAAAATTTAGAGTGAGAATGTGAAAGGGAGGAGGAGGGAGAGTTGGAGCATGAGCAGGAGGGAAGGTAGGGAAGGAAGTGTCAGTATGTTCCTAAATCTGTATATAGGAAATACATGAAACTTGTATAACTTAAATAATTTAAAAAAAATTGAAAGCAAAATCAAGTATCCCAGTTAAAAGTTTTTTTGAACTGGTCAAATTAAAAATGCCTGTATACTGACAGATCAACCTTTAGATTTTGGTTATAGAGATTCTATATCAATAAAAATTATCCCATAATCTCTTTAAAGTTTGATTTAAAAAATATTTTCAGTAGTGGGTACTGTAGCTGAACTAAAGTTAGCCAAATTAGTGAACTCTAGTAATAATTCATAGAATTATTTGATTTTTATTCATTTTTCCTGTGCAGACACAGGAATAAATAATAAAGTGGCTTGTTTAGAGGATAGACAAGCACTTAGCTTATTTTACTTTTTTAATGTATGGGAATAGTACTGCAACGATCACTGCTCCTTTAGTGGTCGGTTGTGCCAGAATGTCCCTCGTAACCATCCTCTGGAAAATGATATCATCATGTTGTTGATTTGTGTCAGAAGTATCCAGTGTCATGATTTAGACATCTTATCTTTTCTATCAAAATTTACCTGGGAAGTGATTCGGTCTATCCCTTCATTTTAAAGCTCATTCATATGCTGATGACTCTCAAATTTGTATCTTCCAGTCTGAACCTGTCTTTAGGAACCTAGAGTGGCCAGCACCATGGCTCAATAGGCTAATCCTCCACATTGCGGCGCTGGCACACTGGGTTCTAGTCCCGGTTGGGGTGCCGGATTCTGTCCCAGTTGCCCCTCTTCCAGGCCAGCTCTCTGCTAGGGCCCGGGAGTGCAGTGGAGGATTGCCCAAGTGTTTGGGCCCTGCACCCACATTGGAGACCAGGAAAAGCAGCTGGCTCCTGGCTTTGGATCAGCACAATGCGCTGGCCGCAGCATGCCGGCCATGGCGGCCATTGGAAGGTGAACCAACGGCAAAAGGAAGTCCTTTCTCTCTCTCTCTCACTGTCCACTCTGCCTGTCCAAAAAAAAAAAAAAAAGAAGCCTAGAGTTATAAATCCATTTGACTACTTGAGGATTTTCTTAAATATTAAAACACATTTCAAATATGACTTCAGCTGGGTTGCTTTGTGAACCTTCCATTTCAACAAAATAAATAGCAACTTTCTTCATCCAATTGGCAAGGACACAAGTATTGAAGTCATCCTATTTCTTCTATTTGTACCTCACTTTAAATCTATTAGCAGATCCTCTAAGCTCTATCTCTGGGCTCTGTATAGGATTTTCATCACTTCTACTGCTGCCATACTAATATAAACCATTATTGTACCTTGGATGGATTATTGCAGCGCTATCCCTAACTTGTCTCTATGCTTCTTCTGTGAACCTCCTATGTTTTTCTTTTCAGCTAGTAGGTAGAGTGATTTGTCACAAATAATGGCTGCAAACCTCTCATCTCTTTAGATTACCTTTCTTGCTTTGCAGAGGTTGCCTACTATACTCAGTTCTTCTGGTTGACACATTAGGTCTGGATTGGTGTGGCTCTGTGCCCAGAGAAATCTGGTTTTATTCACTGGCAGCAGCTTACAGTTTTATCTGTACCATTAGAGAAAAATTTGTGGAACTTCCCAATCAGCATAAAGCTACAGCATATAAAAGGACTGCAGCATGCCTTTCAGAGCTATCCTGGTGTGATCGACCAGAATTTAATGACTCAGTTTATTTCACTGAGTCTAAGCTATGCAATATGTGCATAATTTTGTGTTTTTTTTTCTATTCAAAAATCTTTACTTTTTAATTAATTTTTAACAGATTCCATATAGCTCATAGATACAGTTCTAAGAATATAATGATATTTCCTTCCTCACTCCATCCCTCACTCCCCCCCACTCCAAACCATCCCTCTCCTTTTCTTTCTTTCTTTTTATAGTTTTGGAGAAACACCTTTTAAACTATCTTGGTAAAAAGGCTTAATGTTTCCCCAGATAAGAAATTTAACAAATAAAGAGCAGAAAGACCTAGTTTAGTGAGAATATGAATTCAGGCTTTTGTGTTACTTGACTGGGTTCACTTAAATGTATTAAATCTAATTATTTATTAGTTGATAGCTTATACCTGTATAATAGGCCTATCAAACTTTGCTTTTTTGATGACAATCACCTATGCTGGGAAGTTGTCTTGGTATTTATTCCCAGGAGAGGTAAAACTGTAATTGCTTCTCATCCATCCTAGAAAGTAATTGTGGCATGCTGTTTCCCTCCGTCTACCCAATGTGTGGCTGTTTGTGCTATACATGGAAATATATGTCTCTTCCACACTTAACATGAGCATTTTCCTGCTTAGTTTTCAGAGCCCCTTGAGGTGTGGTGTTAGTTGTAGGACATGTAAGCTGGCAGAGGAATGAATATCAATCAATCAAATATTTATTGAGTGCTTACTATGTGGAAGGGACTGTGCTAAGCTGGGTTTAAGCAGAGTATTAAGAGGAGTTGGAGGAAAAGTGTTCTTTTTTTAGAAGCTCTCAGAGGCTCAACGTCAGATGGAAGGGGAAAGCTGTATAGAGTAATAGTTTTCCAGACCCTGGAAAATCATGAATTAGGTGTTTTCATCTCCCTGTTTTTACTTACTTCTCATTCTTGATTCCTTTTTACCCACATCTTTTCCTATTTACCCAGTCACTTCTCAATCTCAATTTGTGTGAGCATACTACATAGAACAAGCATAATTTCCTTCAATTGAACTTGAATCTTTCATCCCACCCACTTGCACTGAGCAAATGTCTTGTTCCTTCAATCCCATCTTAGTGGATTATAGTCTTCTCCCTAGTCTCATTCACATAGTAATGATTAAAAATGATTTAATATATTGATTTGCCACATACATTTATATTTTAATAGGCAGCCATACATGACAATACTTCTTAAACACAACTTCCAAGCCTCTGGCAATGACATTAAAATATTCAAGAAGATTAAAGAAGGAGATTTGTTTTTTAGGTAAGTTTGTACTTCTGAAATCCTTCAAATCACACTTCTATTTGCAGCCACTTATTTGTTCTGAGGTGTAATTAATCATATCTATTACTCATTTATGGTTTTTCTCCCACTGACTCAATTTTAAAGAAGCTTGCCACTACTTAAAATATTTAATTTCCTCTTCACAATTTCATTTAGTTGGTTGCTGAAAGAAAAAAATTACAGCAGTTTGCATTTTAGATCCTAAGAATCTGAGAGTTAATTTTATTATTTTTCATGTATTTGGGAAATATCTATTGATGTGCAGGGAACTGTGTCTTCAGATTTTTCAATAAATTGCATCTGCATGTCCTAATAATAGTTCTCACATGAAGGTCATGCTGAAATCTATTTTTTAAGACTTATTTATTTACCTGAAAGGCAGAGTTACAGAGAGGCAGAAGCAGAGAAATAAAGAGGTCTTCCACCTGCTGGTTCACTCCCCAGATGACTGCAATGATCAGAGAAGCACCAATCCATAGCCAGCAGCCAGGAAATTCTTCTGGGTCTCTCATGCAGGTGCAGGAGCCCAAGGACTTGGGCCATTTTCCACTGCTCTCCTAGGCCATAGCAGAGAGCTGGATAGGAAGTGGAGCAGCCAGGACTCAAACTGGCACCCTATGGGAAGCCAGCACTGCAGGAGGCGACTTTACTGACTGTGCCACAGCGCCAGCTATGCTGAAGTCTTGATGGGACCCTATAGATAGTTTCAAAAACTACTGTGCTCTGTTGAAAAGTTGACTATAATTCTCGAAAAAGCAGAAAAAGGAAAGGCAGGCTCTGCATGATGGATGAGAGTGAAGAGCTGCCTAGAAGGACAGCAGCCAGAGAACTCCAGGACAACAGCAAACCCTCAGTGTGGAAGCTCTACTGCAGTGCATGTGCAGGTCCAGTCCCTGCACTTGAGAGACCTTGTGTGCTCAATGGGAGCTGCATGAGAGGAGACAGAATGAGAAGGCACTGTGAGCTCTTCTGACTGCAGTCTCCTAATGACCACAAGATAAGAAAATGAATGGTAGGAGTCTTCCCAGTCATGCAATAGTCCACTGAGTTCTTTAACAGAAGCCAAGAGTTTCTTAGTACTGACTGCTCAGAAAAATCTCTCCAGTGCACTCATGTGTTCTCACAAGAGATACTGCATAATGTGGTAAAGATTGTTTTTGGTCATTAAGATGCCATAAACACAGTAGCAAATACTATAGGATTCTTTGTTGTGTCCCTTAAAGAGCCAATGGCAGCCGGCGCCGTGGCTCAATAGGCTAATCCTCCACCTTGCGGCGCCGGCACACCGGGTTCTAGTCCCGGTCGGGGTGCCGGATTCTGTCCCGGTTGCCCCTCTTCCAGGCCAGCTCTCTGCTATGGCCAGGGAGTGCAGTGGAGGATGGCCCAGGTGCTTGGGCCCTGCACCCCATGGGAGACCAGGAAAAGCACCTGGATCCTGGCTCCTGCCATCGGATCAGCGCGGTGCGCCGGCTGCAGCGGCGGCCATTGGAGGGTGAACCAACGGCAAAAGGAAGACCTTTCTCTCTGTCTCTCTCTCACTGTCCACTCTGCCTATCAAAAAAAAAAAAAAAAAAAAAAAAAAAAAAAAAAAAAAGAGCCAATGGCAGAACCCAACCTCAGTAGAAGCAAGTCTCTGAGAATCTGGGTAAGGAAGTTGGGATACACATGACGTTCTGCCTGGGTGACCTCTTGTAGCTGAATTTTAGAGGATCCTTGCAAAAGGTGAAAAATGTTCTCACACAGGCAGTAGGAAACATAAGCCTTTGCCCTGATTCTGTCTGTGTAGAGATTCAACCACAGGCACATCTACTGCTATTCCAGATGGGTTCCCCAGGAGCAAACTCCTACCTGCGTTCAGGTACAAGTGACATGTTTTCAGGCACTACTTCCTGGATGCGGTCAGAAAAGAGTTTGGGGAGCAGAGTGGGAAAAAGGCCAAACCCAAGTAGGATGCAGCTTCTGGAGAAGTCTGCCCCAGCCTGATCCATAGGAGTTTGAGGAGCTAAATCTCACCTACGAGTTTAATCAGGAGGCAAAACTCCTCTATTTTGTAGCATTTCCTTAAGCAATTGTAGACTGACTTGAACTGGGTGGAAGTTGGCTGATGGAAATCTATATAATCGCACTGCTCAGATTCTGCATAAGGCAAGGACTTTAGGGCCCAAGGGCACTGCTCTAAAGCACCAAGCGTTGCCAAGCCAAACTGATTCCCTCAAGTGGATTGCCAATTGGGTCTTCCTCGGTTTCTCCTCTCTGGGTCTGAGGATTTCATCTGTAAGGTCAAATGGTAGGATTTGGACATATTTTAGATATTATCAGTGTATAATTATAGATTATATGTTTCTGAGTTTTCTTTTCAACTTTTAAAAATACTGTTTAAATTATAAGGTGGCTACATAACTCTGTAAAAAACACTGAAAAATAAAACTTGATCCTTTGGAAAAGCATAGGTTGCTGTCTGTTATTGTGGGAATGCATCCAAAAGACTTTGTCTCTCCTCATCAATCTAAAGAGGGAATGGGCATACCATATTGGGAGGGCCAGGCTGAGGAAGAACCAAGCTTGAGCAGCTGTTTGGAGCTGGTACTTTGTAAACTAATTTGAAGGCCAATTCTGGAATGCCAGAAGAAAACTGGTCAGCCTTTTCATCCTCTGTGACATCTCTTCTAGATCAATTAATGTCTGTTTTTTTTTTCCTTTCTGCCTAGGAAAGAGTATTAGAACCAGTCTGTGTAAGGTACAATGGGCTGTGATCAGCACATATGAAAGAGAGAGAAAGAGAGAGATAACTAAAATACTTTAGCCATCTACCTGCCAGCCTCCCACAGTGTACATTAATAGGAAGCTGGGATCTGAGGCAGAGCCAGGACTCAAATCCAGGCACTTGATATGGGATGCAGGCATCCCAAGTGATATCTTAATCACTTTGTCCAAAGCCCACACCTAGAATTAGAAATTCAATCCATAATTGAACATGTATATTATGACTATGATCATGTTGCTTCATGGAGTTTTAGTTTTATTAAGTATTAGACGTATTATCTATATATATGCTGTTTGGAGGATTGATTTAAATAGTATCTATATAGCATTTAGAACAATGCTTGACCAATCTTTTTTTAAGATTTATTTGAAAGTCAGAGTTACACATAGAGAGACAGACACAGAGAGAGAGGTCTTCCATCTGCTGGTTCACTCCCAAATTGGCCGCAATGGCCAGAGCTGCACTGATTTGAAGCCAGTACCCAGGAGCTTCTTCTGGGTCTCCCATGCAGGTGCAGGGGCCCAAGGACTTGGGCCATCTTCTACTGCTTTCCCAGACCACAGCAGAAAGCTGGGTTGGAAGTTGAGCAGCTGGGACTTGAATCGGCACCCATATGGGATGCTGGCACTGCAGGTGGCAGCTTTACCCACTATGCCACAATGCCAGGCCATGACCAATTTTATAAACAGGATATTTTCATTTCAGATTGAGTATTCAGAGATCTAGCAGACTTCTTAATCATTATCATGTATGATATATGTAAGAATAAATATTTTCTGCAATGGGTGGCAGTGAAGAACACAAGGACTACCAGTACAGTACTAATGATTTTACCTGCCAATGAAAATGTCAGAACGAAAAATGTAAATAATGCTTTGGTATTATAAAAATAGTTTTGATTCTATGGCTTCCTTTAAAGCATCTTGGAAAACTTCCACCAGGACTTGAAGACCACATTTTGAGAACTGATGAGTCTATATATAGTGCACATTATACACTATATATATATATGTATATATATTATAAACAGGCACATACAGGGACCTCACTTCATCAGGGAATGTTGCTTTGCCATCTCCTGGGGTGCTGTTGTTGCTGGATCTCAGTAGGAAAAACATAATTGTTCTGGCTCATATCAGGGTGAAATTAAAGCACAGGGGACACATGCCCTTTGTCTTAGGCTCAAGCTTGGATGTTTGTAACATCACCCAGACTTGAAACTCTAGACAGTTAACTACACCATGGGAGAAAGTGGAAAAGGCCACAGAAATGTGAGAGTTCTGGTATAGTTGGGAAAAGGTTCAGAGCGATAAGTTTGAAAATATTTAGTATGAGTTCAAGGTTGAAGACCACCTCGGCAAAAATTAAAACAAAACATGATGAAGTTGAAATGACTAAGACAAAAAACTTCTATTTCCTTCATGAGGATGCAATGAAGGGGAAAATAAGTCTGGGAGATATATGAAATAATAGTAGTCATAAAAGAATAATCAAAATAAGATGTGACATATTTAATGGGCTAAACATAGCAATTGAAACATACACTCTTGTTGAGACAGAAAAATCTCAAAAAATCAAACCATTCATTTTCTAAAAGATAGAGCTTAAAACGAAATGATGCAGGACCTGGAAAAAAAGGTAGAATATGAAATAATAGAGAAATATTAACCAAAAGAAGATGGGGTGCCAGCCATCCTAATATGTGATAAAAATAGAATTCTGGGGATCAAACCATAAAAGGTGAAGAAAAATGTCATATTCCAGACAAAGGTTAATAAAGCAGGAAGATATAAAATTATGAATAATGGCAATGGACAATATAACCTCAGAAGAAAGAACTGAAAAATTATGGGAGACAAATATGAATGCACTATCGTAGTTACAGATTTCTGACAAAATGCTCTTGGAATAAGGCAGAAAGAAAACAGAGGTACCTGAGCCCTGACCAATGCAATTAATATGCTCCAGCTATTCATTTATACAGAACTGTCAGCAACAATAATGCACATTCGTTTGTGTACCCACAGAAGTCACAAAACTTGACCATGTGCAAAGGAAGCCTTGAAACATCTCAAGTAATAAGTAATAATGATAAAATAAATATAGAAAAAATAGGCAAGTGCATGGGAAAATCAAGGCACAGTTCTCAATAATATGAACCCTCCAAAAAAAACCTATGAAACGGTCTATTATTATTTCCATATTGCAATTGAGGAAATTAAGGTACAAATGAGCTAAGCAGTTTCTCCTAATTGACAGCACAATGACTGTTAGCGATTACATTATACTAATACGAATAAAATATAAAGTTTATTACGCTAATTAATTTTAAAATCTGTGTAAAATAAGGACACTTTAAGACAACAATGTAAAATGCTAAAGTTGGTCCTATAAGAATTAGAAAATACAAACAAACCAGTAGATTGTGAAGTAATACAAACTGTAATGTATCATATAGACTGTTTTTCACTATTAATATACAATCTTTGAGTTAAAAATAAAATCATAATGAGATTGAAATATAGTTAAACTGAAGAAAAATGAAAAGCATACATGTCAAAATTTCTGGGATGTAACTAGTTTTAGTGTTTATAGAAACATGTGTAGCCTTGGGGCCTGTGCTGTGGTGCAGCAGGTTAAAGTCCTGGCCTGAAGCACTGGCATCCCATATGGGCGCCGGTTCTAGTCCCAGCTGCTCCTCTTCCAATCCAGCTCTCTGCTATGGCCTGAGCAGTAGAAGATGACCCAAGTCCTTGGGCCCCTGCACCCACATGGGAGGCCTGAAGAAGTTCCTGGCTTCGGACTGGCACAGCTTGGCCATTGTGGCCATCTGGGGAGTGAACCAGTGTATGGAAGACCCCTCTCTCTCTGTTTCTACCTCTCTCTCTGTAACTCTTTCAAATAAAACTAAAATAAATCTTAAAAAAAAGAAAAATGTGTAGCCTTAAAATATTTCTTAGGAAATAAGAAGGTTTGGAAGCAAATGATATAAGCATTCAACTTAAACTTTGGAACAAGGCCAAGAGGACAACAAATGAAATGTCAAATTATCCAAAACAGTAGATAAAAACAAAGATATACTGAAAATATGATAGCACAGGAAAGTTAACAAAGACTAATGCTCCTGAAAAAAAATCCTTGAAATTTTTCCTCCCTCCTTCCTTCCTTTCTCTTCATTACAAAACCTCTTTCTCCTTCCTTACCCATCTAGCAGAAAATAATGTTAAATCCTTCTTCACTCATTATACAACAATTATTCTCATACATTAATTCAAAACCCTTAGAAGGAAATTGTGGGCCAGCACCATGGCTCACTAGGCTAATCCTCTGCCTGTGGTACCTACACCCTGGTAGAGTCCCGGTCAGGGCACCGGATTCTGTCCCGGTTGCTCTTCTTCCAGTCCAGCTCTCTGCTGTGGCCCGGAATTGCAGTGGAGGATGGCCCAAGTGCTTGGGCCCTGCACCCCATGGGAGACCAGGAGAAGCACCTGGCTCCTGCCTTCGGATCAGTGCAATGCGCCGGCCTTAGCAGCCACATGGGGAGTAAACCAACAGAAAAAGGAAGACCTTTCTCTCTGTCTCTAACTCTGCCTGTCAAAAAAAAAAAAAAAAAAAAAAGAGAGAGAGAGAGAGAGAGAAGGAAATTGTGCACAATATATACAATATCTACATCAGGGATGAATTGTTTTCAACCAAGATAGAAAACCTAGACACTGTAAAAGACTGATATTTTTGATTACCTGATCATTAAGGCTGTTTGTATAGTAAATAACACTTATGCAAGATTGAAGGTAACAGGATGAGAATGATCCATATACTGTGTGAGTAAGAAACAGTGCTTGAATATATAAAAAATTCTTTCTGTTAATATTTAAAAGAGAAAAACCTAATAGGCAAAGTACTTTGGGGAAATGAAATTGAGCAGGCTAATAACAATAAAAATGCATGTTCAGCCTCAGGAGGAGTAGGAAGATCCTCCCTGTGTGGCTGGCAGCATAAGCATGTGTATAACAACACTTCTTGTGAAAAGGGAAGAACAAACAGGGCACGTACTTGTCAATCAAGAGTGTTTGGCTATACTGTATGTATGTACAGATCATAAATGTCATATTGCAATTAAGCAGAATGAATTTGAGTTCTCCAGTTTAATTGGAGGGATTTATAAAAGCACGGACAAAAGCACAGCACAGAGCAATCTTATTAATATGATCAGCTTTATTATAGACAATGTACCTCCATAAATCTTATGTGAATATATGTGAATATTTATTTGTAAATTGCATGACCACTAGGTGCGACAGAATCCTGACTTCTTGGAGGGATGGGGTTGTAGAAGCATGGAAGGAAGCATGGAATATGTGCACACACACAGATGCTGTGGAAAAAAAGTGCACATGATAAAAATCTCACCTATGTAAAATTTTATTTATATATCCCAAGGTGGCATTAAAAATCTTTAACAGCCGGTATGGCACAGGTACAGACCAATCATGCAGATGCTGGCTGGTACATTGTACACAGCTGAATATCTGGCCTGTTGCTTCCCTACAGACTTGTGCCTTTATTTCTGTGGGCTAGATTTGCTGCGGTAGGGCTGCTGGGGCACAGGGTACATGAATATCTAATTCTACAAGGAAATGGTCAGAGTGCTGCCCACAAAGACCGTAGCAATTCATGCTCTTTCCCAGGGATGTGTAAGAGTGCTCATTTCCTCCCATCCCAGCAGCAGTGAAGAAGGTGTTGATCACGGAGCAGGGCAGTATTCTAAGACAGGCAAGTGTCCTGCCTCTCACTGAACTCTCCGCTGCTGAAGAGAGAGGAGCTTGTGGTCTGAAGGAAGGCCTCTGACATGCTGATCTCAACCCCAATGCCAAGAGTGGAGGTAGAACGTCCAGCAGCTGCCCTAGCCTTCCCCCGCCTTAATCCCCACCTACTCCTGGTCAGGCCTTGTCCCTTCTTCCTGGGCAGAGGGGGTAATTTTATTGCAGCAGATGTTCCCATCTTTGAGGTATGTGGTGCCATTTAAAACTTTTATCACTAAACCCAGGATTTCATGGTTCACTCAGTAAATAGACACTATTATAACTTATAGCTATTTTTAAAAAGCCAAAGTTCAAATCAGAAAACTCCAATGACAAGGACATCTGATTTAAGTGTTGGCACCCTAGAAAAGAAGAGCATACACGGCATGATTGATAAAGATGACTCTGCTTTTAGTATTCTGTAGCTCAGACTTTGGTAATATTCCAGTATTACTCATTTGTAAAAATAAAGTTTATAACACTGGTGGAAAACCAGCATCCACGACTCATAAAAATTAATGGCAGGGTGTGGCACAGAGCTGCCCAACTGATGAGAAGAAAGCCACATTGTGAATTGCTGTGGAATTAGCTATTGTAGTAGAAGAAGCATAGGAGTAGAGAATTTGAGCTGTTACCATCAGTGGAGAAGATGCAGGGAAGGAGAGAGATAGTTAACCTAAGAGCCACAGGCTTTCTTTGATACAGACTTTTAATTTTCACCATGGAAAAACTTGTTCAGTTGTGATTGTAGTGATCAGGACCATAGCTTCTGATGAAAACTAGAGCATTCAAACAAAAGGATAATTTAGATTTCAGATACACTGATTAACAGGAACTCATTATAGACACTTGGGCAGAGAATCAGAATTGTACTCAGTTCTGAACGCTGAATACACTGAAATGAAATAAACCAAAGTGAAAAACAGAAGAAGTGAGGCCCGGGAAGATGAAGAGAGGTGCTTCTCTGACGTGTTATAGGTCAGTCCTGCTCACACGCCAAGGTCAGACAGAAGCTTATCCTGCCAGAGGGCTCGGTGAGTGGATGCACACAAACACTGGGTCAATAATGCAGTCTGCACATTGCTGATACAATTTCTTCAAGTACTATAGAGTCTTGGTTTATTTATCCTTTGAACATTTTTCTAACACTCATTTTTGTAGCAAATCCTTCACTTTGTCTAAATTTTCAAATTTAGCAAAATGAAGTTTCATGCTACTCTGTCTGAAATCTCTGCTGTATTCTATTATTTTCTTTTTCCTCTTTGTAGTTATGATTTGTAACTTCTCTGTTTTTCGTGATTAATTTGCCAGAGTTTTCCCTTAAAACTAAAGGGATATGTAGCTGCTACCTCTGGTACTCCTTATTCCCAGCATACATTTGTATATACTTATGCTTGTTTTTGCCTAGTCTACTTTTCTTGGATTTATTTATTATACTTTTAAATTCTTTAAGTATCTAATTTTCACTTTCTCCTACAGAGGCAATTTAGTGTTTTATTTTCCTTATTAACTGACTTTTTAAAATTTCCCTTTGTAATTGTTTATCATTCATTTCAGTTTCCATTATGACTTCTTTGATTTGCCAAGTTTGGGAGTTTAACTATGTTTATTTATTCATCCTTGCTAATGATATTATTTAAATATTATGTATCCCTAATAATTTCCTGTTTGATTGATTTTTTTAAAGATTTATGTATATATTTGAAAGGCAGTGTGTGTGTGCGCGCGTGGGGGGGGGAGAGAAAGATTTTCCATCTCTGGTTCACTTCCTAAATGGTGGCAAAGGCTGGAGCTGGGCAGATCTGAAGCCAGGGGCCAGGAGCTTCTTCTGGGTCTCTCACACAGGTTTAGGGGCCCAAGCACTTGGGCCATCTTCTGCTGCTTTCCCAGGCCCATTAGCAGGGATCTGGATTGGAAGTAGAGCATCTAGGACTTGAATCCTCACCAATATGGGATGCTGGACCCACTACACAGCGCAGACCCTAATCTGTTATTTCTTATAAAAATATATTTCACTAACAATCAGTGTTGATTTGTGATTTTTCTCCTTGTAATTGTCAATTTAAAAACTATATTGGGAGGCCATGATATAACTTGCATATAAATTTAGGATTGCTATGGCTCCATGGTGAATCGTACTTTCTGTCTTTAGGTATTGACTATCTAATAATATTTCTTGTTTTAAATATCTTTAACCTAATATTATTACACACACTTCAACTTTATTTTACTTAATACTGTATGGCCATATTTTCCATCCTTTTATGTCAATTTTTCTCTCATGTGCTAGGTGTTTTTCTTATAGTTGGCTTTTATTTTCTTATTCAAGCTGAAAATTTCTTTGGATTTAGTACTTATATTTATTGTGATTGTTGATACATTTGGAGTTTTTCAACCATCTCATTTTATATTATTTTTCATGGCTTGAAATAGAATAATTAGAATTCAGATTTGCATGATGGTGAGTTAGAAATCAATGTAGAACACACAATCTCACTTTTAATGTTCCTTACCATGGGTAGATTTTTCTTCAAGCCATCCTTTCACAAGGTGTGCACCTTTTAGGATCCAAGCTTTATGTGTGTTAGTACATTTTTTCTCGTTTTGTCCTATGGCCTTATTTTCTGTCTTTGTATGAATGCTATAATTCAAATCTCTATAAGATGCCTCCAGAGTCAAAAAAGCCAATTCTAATCAAGTCTAATTCTTAGTGTATCTTGTTTTTGCTCCTTGGATAGCTTTTGATATGATGAATTCAGCTATAAATTTAAAATAATATTTGATTTATTTTACCTTGCCTTTCTGGCTGTTTTGAGGTGCTAAGTAGTTTTCAGGATATCTTATCCTTTAAGTTTCTGAAAGTTGAACTCTACCAATTTTTTTTAAACTGAAAGAGTATTGCAATTCCTTCCTCTCAATTTTTCTTTTTTTTTTGTATGTGAATAACCTTAAATTTCTTTCCTCCAGCTATAGGGGCTATATTCTTTAGAAAACAGATTTGACTGCTTCCACTAACCTTCTCTAAATGTTTAGCCTAACAGGAGTATGGATATGCAATTGTGTGATGATGAAAAGGTCTATATATATTTCTAATGTTGGTATAGATTTGCATTTTGGAATCACTACTTAACCAGTGTTATAAATGTTAATTTTACAAATGAGTAATACCGGAATATTACCAAAGTCTGAGCTACAGAATACTAAAAGCAAAGTCATCTTTATCAATTACGCCGTGTGTGCTTTTCTTTTCTTGGGTGCCAACACTTAAATCAGATTTAGAAATTTGGAGGGTCTGTGTTCCTTGTTCTTGAGCATATGCCTGGTAATGATTATTCTAGCCTGTGTACACTTGGATCAGAAGTGGAGCAGCTGGGACTCAACCTGGAACCTATATGTGATGCTGGTGCCACAGGTGACAGTTTTACCCGCTAAGCCACAGCGCCTGCCCCACGACATAATCTTTTAAAGAAGCACATTCAGACTATAGCATCCACTGGACAGCAATTTCCCATCTATTCCTCTCCCATCCACTGGGAACTGCTATGCTATTCTCTGCTTTCGTGAGTTTGACTATTTTACACAGATAGAATAAAACAATATCTATCCTTTTGTGGCTAGCCTCTTTCATTTAGTGCAAGGTCTGCCAAATTCATCCATATTGTTGCAGAGTGGTAGCTTTTCCTTCTTTGTTTAGGTTGAGTAATATTCCATTCTTTGTATATACTCCACATTTTCTTTATTCATTCATTCGTCAACTAGCATTTATTGGTTTTTGTGATAATGCTGTAATGGACATGGGGGTGCAAATACCTCTTTAAGATACTGATTTAATTTAGAATACATACCCCAAAGTAGGACTGCTAGACCACAAGGTAATTCTACTTTTAATTTTTGAAAAATCTCCATTCTATTTTTCATAGTAGATGCACTGTTCTACATCCCCGATTTCTGCATGTTATTTCTAATGCCTTTTTATTTTTATTGTCATCCTCCAATTTTTGAAATGATAACCTCATTGTGGTATTTATGCTTATCTGATGATTTGTGACACTGGGTACTCTTACATAAACATGATTGCAGTTTATATGTCTTACTTGGAGAAGTTTCTTTTCAAGCCATTTGACTATGTTTTACTCAGGCTATTTACCTTCTTTTATTATTGAGTAGAAAAAAATTCTTATAAATTTTGGAAATTACAGAGAGGGACACAGAGAGAGAGAGAGCGCTGAAGACAAGAGCCTGGAACTCCATCTAGGTCTGCCACTGGTGTAGCACCAGGACTATCTTCTATTGTTTTTCCAGGCATATCAGAGGGAGCTGTATAAGAAGTGGAGCAGCCAGGACATGAACCAGAGCTCATATGGGGTGCCGGCATCACAGATAATGGCTTAATTTTCTATGCCATAACACAGACCCTTCTCTGTTGATTATTTGCATTACTGTGCTTTTTTAGCTTGATGTGATTTCATTGCATATTTTTTGCTTCATGAGAAGCACAGATAGCCTCCATCACCAAATTTACTACTCCCTGAGAGGCTGCAATTGCTTAAAAAATGATTTTTTTCCTCTAGACTGAATCTATATTAGTTGATCCCAAAGAATCATCATAATATGATATGCAAAGAATGTATAAAGTCATAATGAACTCTAGGAAACCAGTGTTTTATTTGCTAGTCTTAGAATGCCTGTAAACCGTCCTTAGTTATTTTGTGTCAATATTTATTAGATTTGATTGTTATGTTTCTATAGCAACCAAGGAAGCAACACCATTTAACATCTTGTATAAAGTTTGCAAAAAGTTAATGATCAAAGTTTCTCTCAACACTCTGATGATGCATGACGTTTTTAGAGTTTAAGTCCTAGGCAGAGTGGAGATCAAAAGTATGAGAGGTGAGCAGCATCAGCAAAAGGCCAACCTGGGACCTGCCCCAAACGTGGGTCAGGGAAGGTAGCTCCCTTGGGGGCTGGAGATCTAGAGTGGACAAGGCAAGACAGATGCAAGGCTCCACTCAGTGGGCAGGGCTCTCTTCTAGGGCAACAGAAATGTGCCATTCCCTCCCTAAGATACAGCTGAGAAGAAATCCACCTTTTATGGAGTTTTCATTTTGTGTGATGAGTGATGAGTAATGACTATTGACAGAATTATTTATTTTATTCATTATAGTCAAGAAGAATCATAATGATGGCAGTGTGCAAAGCAGGTGACTTTAAAGTGGTGAGGCAAGGGCAGTGGTGATTAGGAGTGTGACCCTGAAGACAATGCCTGAGATGAGCCCTGAAAGGTGTGCAAGAGTCAGGAATATCCAGAAAGCTGTTGGAGCTAGAAGGGAAAGTGTCCTGGCAAGAGGTGCAGTGAGTGCCAAAGCCCAGAGGCCTGTAGCAGGAGGACATGTCCAAGAATAGCTGACCTACTTGATATGAAAATACAATTGTTTTGATGCTTTCAGGAGATTGATTGAAATGTCACTATTTTTGCTATCATCAAGAATATCTCCCAGCCTTTTTCTTTTGTTTTGGAGAGAGGCAGAAAGAGAGAGCTATTTGGATCTCTTTGAATGGAACCTAAATAGTACTTCAAATTTGGATTTAAAATATGAATCTAAGGCAATGTTTTTATGAACCCAGACAAAATACAAAGTAAAATCTTATTAAGGATTCAGAATTATCCAACTTTAAAGCTACCTTTTGGGTGGATTTAATTAGGTTTAAATAGATGCATTTAAAAAAAAAAACAATATTCACTTGTTAAGTAAGGCATTGTAAGAGAACTTATATTAGGAAGTTTAATACATGTTCCCAGTAAAAATCATTGCTCCTGGCCAAGCTTAAAGAATGGCAGCATGTATCATGGCATGGTGAATCCTTCATTTCTGAATGCTAACAAATGAGAAAATGATTTTTTTCTACTTCTCTTGAGAAACTATAAATGTTAAAGTTATAGGCATTCTGGCTATTTGCAGTCCCTAATAACCCTTCCAGAGGACTCTCAGCCAATGTCAGGTAATTATTTGTCATTTGAGACTAATACTTCTTCTTCATCATGCCAAGTCATTTTATGTGTCCTACTTGGTGAAAGGAAAATCATAAATACCTCCAGCATCATCACTGAAGCAGGGTCCCTTGGCCTGTGTTTACCTAGCAATGGTGTTGCATTGCTGGTGTAAAGGGTGCCCCCCACACACTCAGTCACCCTGAAGGAGCTTTCAGCCTCAACATTAAGATCCATGTGAGATCCCATAAAAGAAAATAGAGAAAACATGCCCTAGACAACAAACTACATGAAAATAAAAACCATTTCCTATTCTGATCATTTCACAAGGGCAGTACTGCTGTATTTGTTTTTTTTTTTAATATGCAATATATTTCCTGATTATCTATATAATACTAATATCAGACATTCTCTAGATTGGGGAAAGGAATTTTTTTCCCAATGGTCATTTGTATTTTTATAATATAATTTGCAGATATGCAAAATCATTAACTTAAAAATTAGCCTGCTATAGATTTACTGAATTTCAAGTCCCACTTGCAGTTTCCTTGGCAGGGCCAGACGAAATAACTTCGTGTGCTAGGTATACTCTACTGTACACATGGTTGTGTTGATCTAGGATTAATTAATTTTTATCATATCCTATTTCCAGTCTTATGAGAGGAGTTATGCTTGTCATTTATGTACATTACCTACCCAATCAAAAATACTTTAAATCAAATGGAACTCCTCCTTTGGGATATGTTAGAGTCTGAATTTCTTTGTATACCATCAATGTTTTTCATCTTGATTCTTCATGAATGATGCTTTTGTGTTTTCCTTTGTAGGACCCTGTTTTTTCCACTCTTAACCTTTTCCAACCTTGAAGGCTTCACATGTTCATTGCAGTATACATCAAATATTTGTGACTTGCCATAGGCTGCCTTGAATTTGGGTGCTGTGTAAAATGTTTTATGCACCAAGGCAACTGCTTTTTGTGTTCTTTGCAGCACCTTGCACAGCGTTGTTGTGTGATAAGCACCTGTTGGCGACAGCAAGGGTCAGCACAGGGTTAGGTATTTTGTACATTTTATAAAAATACTTAGGACTTGGACAGCACTGTGTCTCATATGGCTAATCCTCCACCTGCAGCGCTGGCACCCCAGGTTCTAGTCCTGGTTGGGGTTCCAGGTACTAGTCCCAGTTGCTCCTTTTCCAGTCCAGCTCTCTGCTGTGGCCAGGGAGGGCAGTGGAGGATGGTCCAAGTGCTTGGGTCCCTGCACACGCAAGGCAGACCAGGAGGAAGCACCTGGCTCCTGGATTTGGATAGGTGCAGCGCCGGCTGTGGCGGCAATTAGGGGAGTGAACCAACAGAGGGAAGACCTTCCTCTCTCTCTCTCTCTCACTGTTTATAACTTTCTCTTTGTCTCTCTCTCACTGTCTATAACTCTCTCTCTCTCTCACTGTATAACTCTGCCTGTCAAAAAATAATGCTTAGGACTTAGTAGGTCAATGTCTGCCAACTTTTTAAAATTTATTTTTTGAGTGATACACATCAGTTGCAATAATATCCACACGGAATTTGAAAAATGCTTTTTCTTTTAATTATTACTTTGATAGAACTCAAAATGCATGTATTTAAAGTAACAAACATCCTTGGTGTGATGCATATATTGTCCACCCTGGTTACTAGATGGCACTCCACAAGCTCCTGTTGGGCAGTTACATGAGCTGACCCTTTATTTGAAGAAAGGCTGAAAGACTCAGAGTACTTTTCTCTTGGAAAAACGTTATTAGAAATGATGTTCAGGGAGCAATGTAGCGTAGAAGCAGGTTAAGCTGCTTCTTGACACCAACATTGCATATCCTAGTGCTGGTCTGAGACCCAGCTACCTCACTTCTGACCCAGATTCCTGCTGATGGGCCTGGGAAAGCAGCAGAGGATGGCCCAATACTTGAGTCCCTGCTACCCATGTGGGAGACCTGGATAGAGATGCTGGCTCTTGGCCTCAACCTGGTCCAGACCTGGCTGTTAACAACCATTTGGGAAATGAATCAGCACATGGAATTTCTCCCTCTATGTGTGTGTCTCTCTGTCTCTCCCTCTCCTTCTTCACTCTACCTTTTGAATAAACAAATAAGTCTAAAAAAGAGAAATGCTCAGTAAGTCTGCTTCAAAGCAAAAAACAAACTTAGACTGTATATTGAAACTTAGATATGACAGTGAGCTCTAAGCCAAAGTCTGGTCTCTCCCTTTCCTAAAGGGATGATGTTCCAGACACCATCATGAAGCTGGGGTGGGGATTCCTTCAGGAGAATTAACACGAAGGTAGGGATGTGCCACAAAAGTCTCTTGAAATGCAAAGTCTCCTGCTCTGTTTTACTCCATGTGAAATCCTTTTGCAACTACAGGATGGGGCTAGTGCTTCCTCTTTATCCTATATTCACCCCAAATCTGCCTAGAGCAGAAACATAATCTTTAATATTAAAAACACAGGAATGAAGGTGAGAAAATTCAGCCATTATTAAAAATATTTGTGCAACATTTTCATTTTCACCTCAAACAGACACTTTGGCTCTTGTCTCCTCCATCTCCATTAAACCTTAGCCAGGCTCAGGTCTTATCATTATCTGTCTTCCTCAGGGCCCAACACAGTGCCTAGACCCTCATTTTTTTAAAACAATTATTTGTTAAAAAAAATTTCCTTAGAGCTCACTGTCATATCTAAGTTTCAATATACGTTCTAAGTCTCTTCATAGAGTATTTTGGGTTCCCTGTTTATAGAATCATATATTCAACAAATAGGAATAGTTTGTTTTATTCTTTCCCCATTTGCATCCTTCTGATTTCTTTTGTTGTCTGATGATTCTGGCTAAAACTTCCAGGACTATATTATATATCAATAGTCAGAGTGGGCATCTTTGAATAACCTGAGAAGAATTGGAGTTAGTTCTTCTACAAATGTCTTATAGAATTCAACAATGAACCCATCAGGACCTGGGATTTTTTTCTAGGGAGGATCTTTATTACTGATTTAGTTTCTGTCTTGGTTATTGGTTTGTTTAGATATTCTATGTCTCCATGACTCAATTTAGATAAGAGTATGTGTCCAGGAATCTATCTGTCTATCTGTTTCTTCTAGGTTTCCCAACTTGTTGGCATACAGTTCTTTGTAGTAATTCCTGATGATTCTTTTTATTTCTGTGGTATCTGTTTCATTTCATTTTTCTCCTCTGATTTTATCAATTTGGGTCGTTGTCGTTGTTTTGTTTTGTTTTGTTTTGTTTTGTTTTTTGTTTTTTTGCTTAGCTGGGCCAAAGGTGTGTCAATTTTGCTTATTTTTTCAAAAAACAGCTCTTCATTTCATTGATCTTTTGTATTGCTTTTGGTTTCAATTTTGTTTATTCTTCCTTAATTTTAATTATTTCTTTCATCCTACTAATTTGGGGTTTGGTTTGTTGTTTTTCTAGGTCCTTGAGATGCATTGACAGCTCATTTATTGGATGACTTTCCAGTTTCTTGATGTGGGCACTAATTGCTATGAACTTCCCTCTTAACACTGATTTGCTGCATTCCATAAGTTTTTTTTTTCTTTAGTATCTCCAAGTATTCACAACACAGGGTATTTACTTTTTACCCTGCTGGGTTGTAGATTACACAAATAGCATTCAAAAATAATTGAGGAAAAATAAATGTGGGGAAATCAGATAACCATTCTCTGAAGCCCAAGGACAATCAGGAAGTCTGGCTCTGGGTGGTAAGAGGACAAAATGAGGACCCAATGGGATATGGCTCCAAATGCTGCTTCCTGAAACATTCATCTAATTGAATTAGCAAGAAACAGAAGGAAGGATGTCTTCTCCTTCTAAATGTAGCCTAGAGCAGTGATTGCCACTGTACCACCAGCTGTGGTGTTTCATTTGTTCACTTATTTAGAGGTATTTAATCTATACATAAAATTAAGCTATAATATCAAAGAAGAAAAACAATACAAACTCAAGGAGTGTTAATTGCCATTGCATAAGTGGAAGAGCAGAAGCAAACATTTGAGATAACACTGCTATGGGCTTTTCAAATTTAACAACCAGAAAGTGCTTCACACCTCTTGACTTCAACCCCTCTCTCCCAAGCTCTGGTTCCTGGGCATACCCACTACAAAAATTCTAGTGCCCTCATCAGATACAATCCCCTTTGCTGGGCTTTGGTCAGTTCACATATTCTGGCACAGCAGAGCAAAAAGGAAAAGAAATCATCTCTTCTGGGTCCTCTTGGCCCACGATTGCCTCCTAAACCTGGCTACCAGCTCAAGCCACACACAACTCTGAGTTGTTTTTTTTTTTTTTTACAGTTCCCAGCATGCTGGGGTAAACACGCCAAGAAGGAGCCTAGGGCTTAGTGGGAGAAGCTCCAAACTAGAGATGCAAGGCAGATTACCACCTGTGTCTTTATCGAATAAGCACAGAGGTGATAGGCCACAGAAAGCCAACTGCATTCAGTCTTGTGACCCAAGTCCTTTACTTTCTGACACCCTTGGACCCAGATGCCCAGAAGTTTCCAGGGTGTTCAGAGAAGGCATGCCAGTGAAATGATGAACAGCCTCAGATCTACTCCCAGGTCCCACCATTTACCTATGGCTCCCCTCACACTATCTTTCTAAGGGAAATAGAGATGAGAGTACATATGATCACCTGAAGTAGGAAGTGGTAGGGTAATCTCCCCTACCATCCAAGCTGGAGGCAAAATTCTGTTTTTCAGTTGCTATGAAAAACAAGATATGAAATTTATTCTTAGATCCTAATGAGGTGAAGCAAGGTTAAGAAATAGTCTCCTAGGAAACTATGTTCCACTGGGACAAAAATCCTGGTTTTCTTGAACAAGATCAAAAACTAATGAAAATTACCTCTTAAGCGTCTCTCTCCAAGATGGCTACATTGGGGGGAATTGTTTCTTAATAATTGGATCCATGCCAACCCACGTTTAGATTTCAACTTCACCAAAATTGCTTTTGTCTACTCTAACCCATGCAGTTCATGTGGGCAGGAAGTTCAGGAGGCAAGTCTTCAGAAACAGGTTTGCTTCCAGCACACTGTAGCACTATATTTGGGCAATTTGAAAACACAACCTTGCAGATAGTACAATCCCTCTGTAAATTCTCAAATTATTCAACTTTAGATTCAAACAGAGAATGTTCAAATATTATAAAGTAATAGATATATGGGGGAATACAGGGACCAATTAGCTGGGTCATCCATTCTTTTTTTTTTTTTTTTTTTTTTTGACAGGCAGAGTGGACAGTGAGAGAGAGAAAGGTCTTCCTTTTGCCATTGGTTCACCCTCCAATGGCCGCCACGGCCAGTGCGCTGCTGATGGCGCACTGCGCTGATCCAAAGGCAGGAGCCAGGTGCTTCTCCTGGTCTCCCATGTGGGTGCAGGACCCAAGGACTTGGGCCATTATCCACTGCACTCCCCAGCCACAGCAGAGAGCTGGCCTGGAAGAGGGGCAACTGGGACAGAATCTGGTGCCCCAACCGGGACTAGAACCTGGTGTGCCAGCACCACAGGTGGAGGATTAGCCTAGTGAGCAGGGCGCCGGCCAATATCCATTCATTCTTACATACATCACTAACTTAAATTTTCTGATCATCTAAGAACACACAGTAACAAATGCATGCACAAATTCACAGCACTCATATATGCATTTAAAACTATCTGTAATGTCCATTTGCTATTTAAAAACAAAAATTCTAACAATGTTTTCAATTCCTTACAAAAAATTTTGTCACTTTACTTTTCTTTGTAACAAATTGCTTGAGTCAGTTAAAAAGCTATTGTTTACCGAATTTCACTATCATTTACTTACACAAAACTAGTCAAAATATCCATTCAAAAAGAGCTATATAGAGACTTTTTTCATATAACTTGAGATTAAAAACAAACAGTAAAAATCCAGGTGATGTTAAGTACTAAAGGAAGACAAGTGCTTGAAGGTCTTTGAATAGCTGGCCAATTCATAAATTTTAACTCAGATGTAAAAATAGGTTTTAAAATATGATTCATTTATAATTAAAAAAAAAAAAAACACAGGAAGAAAACGGGGTATTGAAGCCAAGGAGATTTCCTGAACAATGACGAGGTTATATTTGATAAGGGCAATAACCCTCCCAATCATCTTTTGCTCTCATTTGCTAAAAATATACAGGCCAGGGAAAGACAGCTCATTGTTTTGATCCTTATTGTTTAAGCGTCCCAGTGTTGCCTAACATATTAAGACATATGGTGGCCGGTGCCATGGCTCAATAGGCTAATCCTCCACCTTGAGGCGCCAGGACACCGGGTTCTAATCCTGGTCAGGGTGCTGGATTCTGTCCCAGTTGCCCCTCTTCCAGGCCAGCTCTCTGATATGGCCCGGGAGTGCAGTGGAGGATGGCCCAAGTCCTTGGGCCCTGCACCTGCATGGAAGACCAGGAAAAGCACCTGGCTCCTGGCTTCAGATCAGCGCAATGCGCCGGCTGCAGCGTGCCGGCCGCGGCGGCCATTGGAGGGTGAACTAATGGCAAAAGGAAGACCTTTCTCTCTGTCTCTCTCTCACTGTCCACTCTGCCTGTCAAAAATAAAAAAATAAAATAAAGACATATGGCAAAACTTTCCCTAAATTCTGAGGATTTATAGATCCCCTACAGCCGATGAGAACTATCCCCTAGTGCTGGTAAAATATCCTGATATATTCAAATCCATTTTTAAATGTGTTTATTCTAAGGAATTGTTTTCCCAAATGATCTACCTCAGTTTCATTTTTTAGCATTAATATAAATACATTCATACATTAGTCTCTTCAACAGAAAGAAGTGTTTTAAACCCAGAATAGATTTTTGACAGCAACATTTTTTTTGGCTTAAAAAGAGCAGTCACCAACACTTGGCAAATTATATTTACATGCCTATGTATGAAGTACAAGCAGTCAAGCTGTATCTCTTACTATTGCTACTTCCTAAACATAGATTTTGTTAAGAATAATTTCCTTCAGTGCTGACTGGAAGAATCTCTGCAGCATTTTTTTCATTTTCATTTCACTGTAAGGTCAATGCACATTATTAAATAGTGATTGAAGGTATCGGAAAAAGTGACTCATTTATCACAAATGTGATAAACATGTCCACATTATCAATATATGCACATGCATTCACTCCACTATCATATGACATATATTTACATTGGATTATAACATAATTGACACACAAATCTGTCATGGCCCATTTGCAGATATTACTCAGCATCACTATTTTTACTCCATTTTCGAAATTAGTTTCTGCCTGGTGTAACCACAATGTTAAGAAACTCAAAGAATAGTACATCAAACAGTAACTTACTTGAATAAAAATTTAATTGAACAGCAATCATTTTTAATTCTGATGAACATAAAACACAGGAACACTTCTTAGGTTATTCAGTAAGAGAAAAACCAAAGACTGGAAAGAATTTAAATAGCTGTGATGGAAGTGTAACTTATTTAACTTCAACTAGGAAGCAAACAAGCTATGAAATTCCATGTTGCCAAGTTTCCGTTTCCAAAGGTCCATTTTTCAAAGAGCTTCTTTTTATCTAGACACTACCCAGGAGTTTATATTAGATGGAGGGGCAAAGAACACAAAATGCAGGAAGATTTCTATTAGCTCAAGCCTAAGGCTAATCTGCTGCATGTGCAGTTTCTACACTAGGAAGCAACTTGTAGGAAGCTCTGCAGCTGAGAGCTAGAGAGCTGGAAACTGTTCCCCTGGGTGGGATCTCACAAATGACTCTGCTGTATTCCTTCTCCTGCCAAACACCATGGCTCAAGCTTGTACACAGCCATCAGGCCCCCAGGGCAGCTTCTTGTCCTTAGAAAAGGACCTTCTGCTCCATCATTCTTCCTGAAACCTTCTGACCAGACGAACACACACACAGAAGCAGCTCAACCAGGGTGATTCAGCCCCTATTCTCTGCATCCCCCCCCCACAAACACACCAGTTGACTGTGCTCCTTTAGCATTATTAACCAGGACCATACAATTGGCCGAATTGTCAAGTTTCCCAATACACACACTCACACTTTTACATCCAGTATTCCAACTACAGATTTACTAACTTTACTTTATGTAAAATAGCTTGTACCATTTACTTCCATCCTCAGATACCATGGTAAGGACTCTGTTGATGGAAATTCAAGAGAAACTTTTAGCACTACTTCTCTCACTCCTTGGCTCTATCTATTGATTCCATGCAATATCCTACTTTGTTATGTAAAACTAAAATCACCAAGCGCACACTTAGTCACACAAATCCAGAGCAGGAACTCTGATTTCTACATCTACCCAATTACATGTAGGGAGATTTCCAATTCATTATAAACCAACGCTCTTTGGCATGCCCCAAGTTACAACTATGTACTTGTTTTGACTGGAAAACAAAAGGGCCAAACCTACAGCAAAGCTTCCCCCTCACCCCCAAAGAAACATAAAAATACATTCTTCTTCCAGACCATGCATTTTACACGTCCAAACATCCTCTTAATGCTGTTAGGAACTTTACCCTTGAAGTCTGACAGGTATTTCTAGTTAAAAGGTATAACCACCCCATTGCTACCCTAGCAATGCACCCCAATTCCAGGCATCCCTGCAAACCTAATCCTCTTGATGTTAGCTTCCCACCAAAACCCATTCAGTTTGGGGTAAAGGCAAACATCCTTCCCCAGTTACATATCAAACATGTGAAAACTGGACAGGATGTGGCTTAAAAGGTTTTGTTTTGGATTCTGTAACAGAATAGCATATGCTGCAGTACAACACTGCTGAGCTTCTGTGTTCCCTATTAAGAGAGCTCCCCGCAGAGTGCTTGCCATGTTCCCCAGTGACATCTGTCAGCCAGTCTCAGGGAGTCCCAGCGTCACTCAGCTGCTTCAGCACCGCTCTCTGAACAGCTTCTGCCACAGAGTGGTGCAGTCTTAACAGGTCTCTGGCACACCAAGTCCATTGCTAAAATAAGGGAACCATGAGGGAACAATGCTCTTTCCTCTCATGAAAGCCAAATCATTAGGCATTAATAAACGGCAAGACAAAAGCCCCACAAATGTCGACCCGAAACTTAACTAATTGGCCATCACCGGATACAAATTGAGAAGATCTGACACACTCTGTATTATAGGCAGATGGAGCATGGCCTGGTGCTGAGTTTTGTGAAAATTCAATTAACCCAACCATCTAGTAGATGCATAAAGACAGAGGGAGAATGCTACTAGGTGTATTAGAATTGGTGATGTGTAATCATGTGAATTTGTGGTTTGCGAAGAAAACCTGCTATGTGTTAGTGATTATATGGTAATCAGTAAGACATAGAGATGTTTTAGATCACAGACATTATTTTACGAATGGCAGAAACGAAATGCTACCTTAGAAGGGTAGTGAAATTTTTCAGCCGATTTCACCAACCTGATCCTACCAGGCACCCCTGGGGCAAGCACAATTCAATGGCCTAACGGGAAAAGGTGTGGGAAACCGGCTGCAACGCTTATCTTCCCAAGGCCTTCTCCAGGGCCTTCCACGCGCCACTCCGTAATTCTGTTCAACGAAACTTTAGCTTTCTCACACCCAGAGAGACTCACAAGGTGCACACTGCACCCATCTGCGGGACATGGAGTCCCCCACAAACTCCCGCCAGCTCTGTGGGCGACCGTCCCCCGCCTGCCCGCTCTCCACACGCACAAGCCGCGACCATCTCCACACTCTGGGCGCCCAGGCCCAGTCCTGTCCGACCCGTCCTCCTTCCCAGGAAAAAGCCCCTACGGGGCGGCCCAGCACCAGCGCCTCCTCGCCACAGGCAACTTCAAGCAACCACACGCTGAAAAAGCCACCGACACGCTTCGGGCCACGCAGTGAAGCAACCCCCAAAAAGCTAAATTAAAAAAAGCTTCAGGCCGCTCCAACCAAGGCGCAAACTTGGGCTTTTCACCGGCAGCAGAGCCCAAGACGCGGCCAGGACGCCTGGGAGCCGCGAAGCCTCCCTTGCAAGGGGGCCGCCTCCGTCCCGCCGCCGTGGAAGCCCCGCGCGCCCCCAACCCGCGGAGCACGCGCCCGGGCGCCAGCAACTTACCGCACCGCTTGCACAGCACTCGGCCGACCCCTTTCTTGAGGTTCCGGAAGAGGCTCAGAAGGCTGCCAGCGCGCGGCGGCGGCTGCTGCTGTCGGTCTCCAGCTCCATGAAGAAGATGTAGCTGCTGTCCTCCTTGAGCCTCCCGCAGGACGGGGAAGCCGGGTGGCCCCAGGTCCCCAGGCGCACCGTGAGCAGAGTCCTTCTTCAAGCCCGGCTGTCACCGCCCACACCTGGTGCACCTTCACCAGACAGGGCGCCTCCTCCTCCGCAGGCTCGCCGGGGCTGGGCGCCGGGGTCGTGGGCCGGGAGGGCAGGGTCCCGTGGGCGGCGGACAGCGGGTCCTGGGCGGGCGGCCCCAGCGCCCCCGGGCCGGCGGCTGGCGGCTGGCGCTCGCCGCCCCACGCCCCTGCCTCGCCTGCCGCCGCCGCCGCGTTCCTGTCGAGCGCCCCCTGCTGCCGCCGTGGCGGGCGCACCTTTCCCTGGATCACAGGGCGGCGCGCTGAGCCGGCTCCTGCACGGAGCCCGCGCTGGGCGGGGACGAGTAGCACACCCAGCCCCCGCGGGAGCCGAGTCGTCGCCGGCCGCCGCCCCCGGCCCCAGGGCCGCGGTCCCCAGCAGCACCAGCAGCAGCAGCAGTGGCGGCGGCTGCGGAGGCGGCGGCGAGCGGGCGGCGGGGCCCGGACTCCCGGAGCTGCCTGGTGCGCGTCGCCATCTCATGGTGTGAGGTGCTTGCACTCTGCCGGCTGTTGGGTCGGGCTCTGCCTCGCTCTCTGGCGCTGCCTCCCTTTTCCTTCTCCTCCTCCCCGCTCCCCCACCCTTCTCCTCTTATTTATTTATTGGGGGGGGGGGTAGGAAAGTTGTTTATGGGAGGAGGCGGGGAAGAAGTGGGTGGAACCACAGAAAGGTGAAGAGTTATAAGGGGAGGCAAAAGAAAAAAAAAAGGCAAAAGAAAAAAAGCCGCTGCCTTCGCCTCGGCTGCAGGGAGCGATAGGTTCCGCGCCGCCGTGCCCGAGCCGCGTTGTCGGGGCTGCTGTCGCCAGAGGACGACGCGGAGGTGGCAGAGCTGCTAGGCGGGTGTGTGAAGTGATGCTGCGGCGGCTGCTGCTGGGGCTGCGAGCGAGCGGCCCGGGAGCGCGCGAGGGAGAGCGCCCTGGAGGCGGGGTTGCCTGCCTGGAAGTCGCTGGGTGGCCACGGGGGCGCCCTGTGCCTCGCCGCCCCGTTTACCTGTGGTGCGGGCTCCCGTCGCGCCTCCCTGCCCCTTGCTGCTTCGGAAGCCCGGCCCGCCGGTCGCTCCCGCTGGGTCTGCCCTTTCCCTCAGGGTCGGCGCGGCCTCTGCTGCTGCTGCAATGGGAGGACGAGGTGGCGAACAGGCTGCAGTCCGAGTGGGCTGCGGAGATTCACTGGGGCTGGGAGGTGACGCTTCAGGAGCAGGGACCTGTCAGCGAGCGCAGGACAGCACCGACGCGGGTGTGAGGCAGGCCGGGCTGCGGGGGGCTCAGCCAGGCACGCAGGACGCGCTGACAAGTTTCAGGTGAACCATTGTCTTGACAGAAGGAAGCAACATGCTGTGGTAGATCAGCAATTAAACTAACTTATCACACCTTTTTTCTTGTGTGACGCCTCTGACTCCTTGCCTCAGTCACTCCAGGCTTCGTGACACCTGTGATTTCTTTCCTCCAAACTCCTGTTCCCCGAGATTTCATAACAAATGTGCTACTGCTGAGAGGAGCTTAGCTTGAACAAAAGATTTGCTAGGTCAGGCCACGTTGTATGAACTTTACCACACTTTAACACTTAAATGCAAATCCAAAAGTTTTGATATGAGGTAAGGTCATCTTCATTCATTTCCAGAATTTTTTGATTTCTCTTACAACACACTGTTCATTTAGAAGCATGTTGTTCAGTCTCCAGGTGTTTGCATACATTCTTGAGATTCTTGAATTGTTGGTTTTGAGCTTAAATCCATTGTGATCTGAGAAGGTGGATGGTATGGTTTTGATTTTTTTGAATTTGCTGAGACTTGCTTTATAGCCTAGTGTATGGTCTATCCTAGAGAGAGTCCCTGCACCACTGAAAAGAATGTGTATTCTGCAACCGTGGGGTGAAAAGTTCTATTGATATCAGTTAGGTCCATTTGGTCTGTAGTGTCAATTAGCTCTGATGTTTCCTTGATGATTTTCTATCTGTTAGATCTATCCATTGATGAAAGTGGGATGTTGAAGTCCCCCATTACTATGCATCAAAGTCTATGTCTCCCTTTAGATCTGTTAGCAGTTCTTTTAAATAGCTACTCTCTCTAATGGGGTGCATATACTTTTATTATAGTCACATCTTCCTGTTGTATTGATCCTTTAATCATTACATAGTGTCTTTCTTTGTCTCTTTTAACAGTTTTGTGTTAAAGCCTATTTTGTCTGATATTAGGATGGCTACACAGCCCTTTTTTCCCAATATCATGGAATATCTTTTTCCACCCTTTCATTTTCAGTGTACATGTATCTTTGTTGGTTAGGTGTTTCTTGTAATAAATAGATGGTCTTGTTTTTTAATCCATTCAGCCAGTCTGTATCTCTTAACTGGAGAGTTGAGGCCTTTTACATTCAGGTAACTATTGATAAGTAACTACTTGATCCTGTCATTTTTCTGTGAATATTCCTATTGTTTACTTTGGATTTCTTTTGTAATTTTACTGGTTTTCACTGTGTTTGTAGTCTTTCTTGATGATGACTTTCTTGATGTGTTTCTGTGCGTAGCACAGCCTTATGAATCTTTTGTAAGGTTGAATGCATGGTGACAAATTATTTCAATTTCTGTTTGTTATAGAAGGTCTTTATTTCACCTTCATTCATAGATGAGAGCTTTGCAGGGTACAGTATTCTAGGTTGACAGTTTCTTTCTCTTACTATTTGGACTATATTTTGACACCATCTTCTAGCCTGTGGGGTTTCTGATGAGAAGTCAGTTGTGAGTCTAATTGGAGATCCTCTGATAGTAATCTGGCATTTTTATCATGCACACTTTAGAATCTTTTCTTTATGCTTAACTGTGAAAAGTCTAAGTACAATGTGTCATGGTGAGGTGAAGATCTGTTCTCATTATCTGTTAGGAGTTCTGTGTGCTTCCTGTACTTGGACATTTGTTTCTCCAAGTTATGGAATTTTTCTGTAATTATTTTACTGAGTAGGTCTTCTAGTCCTTTCTCTTTTCCACACCTTTAGAAACTCCTAAGACCCATATGCTGGACATTCTTCCAAGATTTGTCTTCTAACTCAGATACTCTCTTCTGTCTCATCAATTCTGTTGTTGCAAATGGAAACCAAAATTGAGTAGGAATAGCTATACTCATATCACATAAAATGGACTTTAAATCCAAAAGTAAAAAGATAGAAAAGGAAGTTCGATTGATAAAAGCTCAATTCTCCAAGAAGATGTAACAGTAATAAACATAAACAATACCAACACAAGAACACTCAGACACATACAGCAAATACTATTACACTTAAAGAGACAGATTGACACCAATACAAAAACAGTGGTTGACTTCAACACCCATCTGCTAGTAAAGAATAGGTGTTCCAGACAGAAGATGAACAAAGATACATCAGACTGGAACCATATTATTGAGCAAATGGACCTGACAGAAATTTGCAGGACATTTCTCCCAATAGGTACAGAATAACATTTCTCTCATTAGCACATGGAAAATTTTCTATGACAGATCAATATATTAAGCCACAACTCAAGTGTCAGTAAACTAAAAAAAAATTGAAATCATATCTTGTATCTTCTCATATCACAAAGAATGAAATTAGAAGTCAACAAAAAGGAACAATAGAACATTTAGGAATATAATGAAATTAGTTGCATGCTACTAAGTGATCCATAGATCATAACAGAAATTAAACAGGAAATCTAAATCTTTTCTGAAATAAATGAAAATGAAAACACAACATATCAAAACCTGTGTGACACTGCAAAAGCAGAAATTAAGAGGGACATTTAGAGCATTAAGAGGTTATATTAAAAACGAGAAATGTCTCAAATAAATTATCCAACAATGTATCTTGAAGACAGTAAAACAAGAATAAATCTAATTTAAAATTAGCACATGAGAAATAATAAGATCAGAAAATAAATAAAATTGGAAGAATCAAGAAAAATAGCTGGTTTTGGAGTAGATAAAACAATATATCAGATCAACAAAAAATTAAAGAGAAAAAAATAAATTAGAATTGAAAAAGAGACATTACAAGCAACACCACTTAAATGCAGTCTGTGTTAGCCTAACTAGTATTCCTTTATATGTAACTCAATGCTTTTATATTTTTTGCACTTAAGAATCTCTCCTTGTCCTTAACTTTTGACAATTAGACTACAAAATGCCTTGGAGAAAGTAATTTTTGGTTGACTCTGCATGGGATCCTTTGTGTTTCCTGTATCTGGATACCCACATGCCTTTCATACACAGGGAAATTTCAACTTTTTTATGTAGCAGTTTCTAAATGCCTTTTTCCTTCTCTTTTCCCTCAGAAATTCCTATAAAGCAGATATTTTGTGATTTAATGGTACCCCATATTTCAAGTAAGTTTTTTTTTTCATTTTATTTATATGTGACTGTGTTATTTGAAAAGCCTTTGTACTTCTTTTCTTTGTTTTATGTATTCTGCTGTCAAAATCATTATATTTTTATTTCATTAATTGAAGTTTTCAGCTTTAAAATTTCTATTCAGACTTTTTAATGAATTCTATCTTCATAGTAAATTTTTTATTCATGTCACCCAACACCCCTCCCCATTTTTTAAACTATCTGTATTTCCTACTATCATGTTGAATTTTCTTAGGATCATTACTTTGAATTCTATTTCTGGCATTTTATAGAATTTTTTGTAAAAGCAGATATTATGTATTTGTAAGTCACTATGGAATAGGTATACAAACAGAGGTTATGCAGTGTTAGTATGCTGTTTCATACATACCTGTATGTAGGTATGAAAACATACTATGTATGTTTTACTTCCTCTATATTTTCCTTTAAATGTTGATTATATCACCTAAGATTTTTTAACATGGAAAATATTTATTTTTAACTAACTTGTACATATTTATGGCCTATAGATTAACATTTAATTATATGTATACAAGCCATACTGATCAAATCAAATTAATCATTTTTGCCAATGAAATTTAGAGATTATTTGAAATTTGGAAAGTCACATAACTCTACTCAACTAAAATGGATCCATCAGATGAAAAATTGGGTCTAAATTTATCCCAGCAATCAGAGTATGAGATGTGGATTCTGTGACCCAAAAGTCATTGAGTGAGTAATCAAATTAAAAATAATTAGATTGATTGCATTATTTTTACCTGAATTTTAAAAAGTATATTAATATTGAAAGAGAATTTAAGGGGCTTTGGGACTATTCAAAATGCATTCCTTAAACAATTGTTAAAAGTGTTTGAAATTCTCCTCCTTCCTTTTAGAGAAGGGATTATCAACTGCTAAAAGCTGATGTCCTTTGGAAGAAAAAATCATCTCAAATCTACAAGACCATATCTGCCTCTTAGTAGGTCAACCCATGTCCATGTTTGCTACATTCTGCTGTTTTTCCACAAATATTATTTACTGAAATGTGAATATGTTGTCCTACCATTCACTCTAATTCAAACACTTTACCATCTCCCCATTTCTCTGAATGTAATGGTCACACACATACCATGAGGGAAAAGGGAGGATGAAGAAAGGTGAGGAAATGGAGCAGTAAACGCCAAGTAACCCATTTCAGGGTTTTATTGGATGTGGGCACTTCAGTCCAGTCATCTTCTATGCATTGGCCATCTGAATGACATCACCACAGCAAGAGACTAAAAATGCAGGATTCAAGTATGAGTGCTGTGTGGAAAAAGTCTTTAAGGTATTCTGTGGTGGCTCTAACATTCTGACAGAGAAATTAGATGGCAGAAAGACAGATGTGAGATCCTGGGGTACAGGGTGCAATTTCCAATGTATTAAGTGGTATACCAAAAATTTTCTTTGTAATAACAAAGTCTAATCATTTCCTTTGCCTGTGTGCTATTTTTCTATTGCATCCTTTCTGTGGAAACATAGTGGGCCACAGGATGTGTTTCCAACATATCCTGACTTCACCCAGGTGATGAAGTTAAATGTAGTAAGAAAAATAAATAGCAAGAGTTTTAAAAAATATTCTTTTTAATGACTTCTTGATTTCTAAAGCTGAAATGGTGTATTTAAGAATGGTCCAGAATGAAAATGCACTATATATTTTTCTAAAAATAAACTGGAAGGAAAGATTTTAAATGTTTTCATCACAGAGAATGATCACTATTTCAGAAAATATATATGCTTACCCTAATTGGACATCACACAATGTATAAATGTACCTAAATGTCACAGAGTATCATATAGATATGCATATTTTGATTTTAGTTAAAAATAAAAAATATTACTCAGATAATTAATGTTCCACTCCTACCCCAACCATGTCTTAAGAATATAATTTCCTTTTGCTACGTATTTGTTTTAAACATTTCTAAATTTAGTTAGGTAATAGTTTTTATTTTTAAGAGGAATTTTAGATTTGAAGAAGAATTGAGGAGCATATGTTAAGGGTTGCCATATGTTCTCTCTTGTTCTTGTTGTTCCCACTATGTGTATTATTAATAGTTGTATGGTAACTTGTTTCAATTGATAAACCAATGTTAGTACACTACTACTGAATAAAGTCCATAGTTTACATTAGGGTACACTCGTGATGTTGCAAAGTTCTGTATCTTTTGACAACCACATCCCTGCAAGTATCTGCCTTTATGGTATCCTCTGTACTCCACCTATCCTTTCCTACGCCTGACTAGGCCTGGAAATTGCTGATCTTTTCACTGTATCTCCAGTTTTGCCTTTTTCATTTTAAAGATTTATTTATTTGAAAGGCGGAGTTATAGAGAGAGGAGAGAGATAGAGATAGAGATAGAGATAGAGAGAGAGAGAGAGAGAGAATCCATTGGTTCATTCCCCAAATGACTGGGACTGGGCCAAGCTGAAGACAGAAGCCAGGAGCCAGGAACATCATCCAGTTTTCACCCAGTTCTGCCATATGGGTGGCAGGGACCCAAGCATGTGAGCTGTCTTCTGATTCTTTCCCAGGTGCATTAGCGGGGTGCTGGATGGGAAAGTGGATCAGCCAGGACTGGAACCTGGGCCCGTATAGCATACCAGTGATGCCAGAGGCAACTTAGCCCACCACACCACAATGCCAGCTCCTGCTTTTTCAAAATGTCCTTAAGTTTGTTCTCTCTGTAGACTTTCTTTTTATATTTCTCACACTATGTCTTGCTGATTCCCTTACTTTTTATTTGTTGAGATGGTCTTTGTTCTTTGTGTTTGAAGTATTCTTTCACTGAATAACCAAATTATACATTGGTGGATTTTTGTTGTTGTGGTTGCTCCTATTCTTCAAATGTTTTACTCTCTTACTGGTTGCATGTTTTCTGAATAATTGTCTGGTGTAACTGATATTCTTATTCCTCTGTAGGTAATGTGTTTTCTTTCATCATGCATTTGTTTTATTCTCTGTAGTTTGACTATAGTATTCATAGATGTAGACTTCTTGGTATTCTTTCCATTTGATGTTCTGTGAGCTTCCTGTACCTATGGTTTCATGTTCATCAGAAATTTTGGGAAATACACATGTACACATAACCTTATGTATTTCCTATTTCTTAAAAGATAGAAGTGGAATTGCAGAGTCCAAGGGTACACATATTTGCTAGATTTTGCAAAGTTGCCTTGCTGAAATATACCATAATCAGAGCAGAAGGATACCTATTACCATATCTTCTTATAAACATTGACTGCCACAAAATATTTTAAAATGTGTGATTAAATTACATCTTAAATTCTATTTAAATGGTTTTAATACACATCCACTTGCTTACTGTGATACATTTTACTTAAATTGGCTAGTGTTAATCGATTGTGAATTGCTTAATCCTATCCTTTGCTAGTTTACTGAGGTTGTTTGTCCTTTTCTTGCTTTGTAAAATCTCTTTATCTGCTAATAATGTTTTGTATGTTTGTCTTTAAATATTCTCATCAAAACTAGCATTTATCTTTCAAGTTATTTATGTTTTTTTTCTTATCAGATTTATTTATAATGATGCATTTTCTGAAGTTTTTAACATTTTGTTATCTGATATATACACTTCTCCTTTGGGAATTTTGGTACTATGCAAGCTTATGAAATATTCCTGACACTGAGCTAATTAACATATACTATTAGTTTCTCTGTAATATTTTAAAATTTTACTTAGACTATTATTCTGCATACAGCATAAAGTGTTCAACCATATTATTTTTCTTCAAATGCACTTATGGAAAACTGTCCCCTAATTTATATTAAAAGAAATTAATGTTATCTTAATACATACTAAATACATATTTTCTCAATTTTTACCTATATTTCTATGCTATTTCTTTTTTAGCTTTTACATGTTTCTAAGCTTTTCAATTGATCTAATCAATTTGTGTTCTTGTTATATTATTGTATAACACCGTTTTAGTTTTCATACTTTCATATATTTGGATACCTGACATCACAAGTTCTCCCTTCTGTATTGAACTTTGAATTTTTTTAATTTCATAGAAAGATTTTATTCATAGAAATAATGCATTATATTTCACCTGGTTCAGTGTAACTACAAATTGTATTTTATATATGATTTTGTGTAATAAAGAGCCAATTAAAATCCCTGTCTAGGGTGGTAGATGGTTCCAATATTATTTTGGTCTGGAAACTTTTGGGCCATTTACAGAGGAGAGTAATAATAGCAATTACTGGTTTTTCACATGATGTGGTGTTTATCTAACAGACTTCAAGCCAGCACCTTTGGTTTTCAATTCACCATAAGCATCATTCTCTTGAATTAGCTGTTTGGAAATTTTTGAAACATGCGATTTGATCTAGGTATTTAGAAGAGAATATGGATGGTTTCTTTAAGGAAAATACGACCCCCCCTTTTTTTTTTCAATTTAAGGCTAATGCTGAAAATATGAAAAAAAACAGTATGGAAAAAGCAGCAAAATTACTTACCAAATAAGTGTTATTGAAATTGTGCACATTTTGTCCTAAATGCATTCAGGAGGAACAATGATATTTAAGTTTATTCATTTACATGCTTGTTCATCCACATGTGAAGCTGCATAGATATATGTGCCTCAGAGAGCAATTCCTAACATCTGCCTCTTTCCAACAATATCTGACCATTAGGGAGCTACAACTCCTTTGTAGTTGCTGGGGAAACAATGACAGAACTCAAGCCAGGAATCAATTAAACTAAGGAGACTGTTTCATATCTTCATTTTCTGGGAAGAGAACAGGTGTTTAATAATTTACATAAATTATGCGAAATCTAAGGCATTTACAGTAACTAAACACTTAGCAACAGACATGAATGAGAGGTGAATTGGCTGATGATGTTTGGTATTGCAGCGGTGCCAGCTAGCACTGCTATTGTTACAGTTTTTAAGAATTTCCATCGTAAACAGTTCTTCATGGATTTATATTTTAGTCATAAAATCTGCCTCAGATTTTTTATTTTATTTTTTTAACTTTGAAATTTAAATATTTTTTTATATTTACTTATTCAAGTAAATTTTATCTAGGTTGTAAAATTTATTACAGCTTACTTTTATATCTTCAACAACATTCTATTGAGATTCTAATTGAATGTCATTGAATTCATAGATTTATTTGGAGGGGAAGTGACACCTTTATAATATTGAAAATCCTCATCCAGGAACATGGAAAATGGAATCAAAAGATAAATTTAGTTTGATGCAAAAATTGAAATTAATGTACAGTTTTTCATAATATATGTTTCATGAACTTTTTGAAGACTTCTCCTATTTACATGCATTCAGTCCTTCTTTAAGTGTGTCAGCTAGGTTTCATATTTTTTTGAAAAATCTCATAGTGAAGCTATATGTGATGGTATAAAACCGGAAGATTAGAGGTTGTCCAAAGGGTTTCTGCTGGTTACACCTTCCCCTTGAAAATTTGCAAGGGAACTATGTCATCAGGCATTAAGCAAGTAAAAATCAGGTCAGATCAGTGCTGGGCACTCATGCACACTGTGTGAAAAAGCTGGGCCAAATGTGAATTTATATGTTTTCTCCAGTATGGACCCAATAGTTGTAGGTAGATCACCTCATTAGATTCAACATCTCTTCATGATAATAACTTTCAACAAATTTGGTAACAGGAGCATAGGTCAAAATTATAAAGGCTATCTATAATAAAAACACAATCAAATCACCCTTAATTGGGAAAGGCTGAAATCATTTTCCCTCAGTTATGGAACAAGATAAGGATGTTCATTTGCATCACTCTAATTTAATGTTAATGTTAATATTAAATATTATTACAATTTCTTGGGTTTGCTTTTGATTTTCTGCCGTTGGACTAAGATGTATCTAATTGTAAATTATTCCATGTTTATGTCTTGATGTTGTTTTTAAACTTTTGTATTTCTGGTTTAATGCTTATCATTAATCTTCGGTAATTTTAGGTCACCATTAATTCAAATATTTCTTTTATTTTTGCCATCTTCTTCCAATATTCAAATTACATATGCTACATATTGTGAAATTGTCTTATTTCTTTCAGATGTACTTTTTCCTTTTACATTTTTTTTCTTTGAATTTCAGTTTGGGAGTTCTATTGATATGTCTTCAAGCCCACTGATTCTTTTTTTTTTTTAAGGATTTGTTTTATTTACGTGAAAGGCAGAGTTAAAGAGAGATGGGGATGGGGGGTCAAGAGAGAGAAAGAGAGAGATAGAGAGGAAGGGAGAGAGAGAGAGAGAGAATCTTGCATCTGCTGTATCACTCTCCAAATGTCTGTAATGGCCAAAGCTGAGCTAGATAGAAGTCATGAGCCGAGAGTTTCATCCGGGTCTCCCACATATGTGGTAAGGGACCCAAGGTCTTGGATCATCTTCCACCATCAGGGGCATTAGCAGGGAGAGCTGGATTGGAGGTGAAGCAGCTAAGACTCGAACCAGCGTCAAAATGGGATTCTGGCATTGCAGGCGTTGCAGGTGGTGGCTCAACCCTCTGTGCCACAACATTGGCCCTGATTATTTCTTCAGATATGTCTAGTCTACTGATGAGACAACCAAAATAATTCTTCAGTTCTTTTACAGTGTTTAATTCATTATTGGTTATTTCTTTCAGTTATTATTTCAACCTTATATAGCTTGATCTACATTGGTTTGCTAATAATGCATTTGGTTTCCTTTTTCCATTGAAACCATTAACGTTTATCCTAGTCATTTCATATTTCCTGTTTAATAGTTTCTATGCCATATATGACTTTAGTTCTGATGCTTTATCTCTTCAAAATATATTGTATCTTTTTATTTACCCTGCTTTGTAATTTTTTTACTAGAAATCTCTTATGGTATATTCAATAATAGATATTGAAGTAAAAGGTATTTACTGTGAGATTTTGTATCAGTACGTCTAGGAGATAAGCTGCTTTAAGGTTTGCTGTAGATAATAATCTCAGAGACCTCAAATTCTTCCAATATCCTTGTTTTCCTCTGCCCTATTATCTTTGGCCCCCCTTGGTAGCTCTTTCAGATGTAAGCCACACATGTTCTGAGTTCTTGGTGGGATGATTTCAGGGAAGAGAATATATTCCTTAATTGTATTAATAAATGTTAGTCTCTCAGCAGGCCTGTTTTCTTGGACTGTGATAATCGTAAACATTTGGTAAGATTTTTTTCCACCATGTCTGAGACAGGAGGGTGAGACAAGGAGTTGTTTTGGGTCAGGGCCTTATCCACACAGTGGAGTAAGACTCTAATAGACTTGTTCCCTGAAGAATGGGGTTTTGTTAAACCGAATTAAACCACATTTCAAAAAAATAACTAAAGTTACTCTTCCCCCTCCCCATGCTGTAACTAGAAGGGACCTTTCTTGGCTTTTCACTGAGTATCTGCTGAGGTTAAAGGAGGTAAAATCTATAAAGTGTGGAGCACCCTAAGTTTGGTTCCAAGGAATTTCTTACCACTGGGTTCATTCAGGTTCAGGATCCAGCAATTTGTCAAAGCTATAATTTAAGCGATAATATTAGTTGATAGTTACAATGATTTGCACTCAGGTAAATGAGATATCAGCTGGCTCTGATGATTTGTATATTACCTAACTCCATGGATTCCAAGGTGATGGTTTTCCCTGCAAGTTCAATTCATTGATGGGATCAAGGGAAGACTGATAACAATTTTTGTCAGCTTTTGTCTTATTGTGAGAACTGATGACTTTCAAGTTCTCTTCATATTACAGCTGAAACTAGAAATCAATAGTTTTTAATAAAAAGTATATTAAATAATCGCAATCAACTTAAAGTGTTTTCTATACTTCATTTGCTGCTTTGTATATCAGTTACAACAAAACTCTAAGGCAGGTGGCATTTTGACATATTTCTTTACTGCCTTCCCAGGATTAAAATTTATTATCACATTCCATTTTTTTAAATTTTATGAAGGTAGTTTTAAAAATGGTAATTTCTAGTTCTATTGAATTGTATAAAGAATGACATTTATATTACTTCTGTTTTATAGTATTTACTGATACTTTATTATGAGCTAATGTGTGACTCACTTGTGAATATTCCACATGTTCTTGAAAGGGAGGTATACAGTATTTTTTTTAAAGCAAGACTCAGTATGGATATTTGTACATATACTGCATTATTGATTCTCTAATTTAAACATCTATCTCTTTCCTAACATTTGCTTACTTGATTTATATTGGCCTAAAATGTATTAAATATCCTGTTATTTTTGTATTTTGTCTATGTTTACTCTATGGAAGGGAATTACAGCATAGATCATTATAGTATGTATTCTTTTCTGTTTACTCCTGAGTTCTAAGTTCCTGATACAAGTTTTATAACTCCTAGGATTTAAAAAAATACATTTATTTGAGAGGCAGAGGGAGAGAGATACAGACAACCGCCATCTCCTGTTCACTTCTTGAAGACCTGCGATGGCCAGGGCTGGATCCAGGTTCCATGCCAGGCACTAGAAAAGCAATCTGAGGCTCCCACATGAGAGCAGGGACCCAACTACTTGAATCTTCACCTGCTCCCAAGCAGAGTCTGCTATGGGCGTGAAACTGAAATCAGCAACCAGAGCCAGAAATTTAATTCAGGCACTGTAAGATGGAATGTGAATATATTAGCCAAATGCCATCCCTAACTCTTGAGAGAGAGAGAGACAGAGAGAGAGAGAGAGAGAGAGAGAGAGACTTCCCATCTACCAGTTTACTACCTAAATGCCTTCAAAAGGTGAGGCTGAGGCAGGATGAAACCAGGAGTTGGGAATTCAGTCCAGGTCTCCTAGGTGCGTGGCAGGAACCCAAGTACTGTAGTTATTACCTACTGCTTCCCAGGTGTGGGGAGCAATCCGGACTAGACTAAGTTACTCAAATTAGGACTTATTCTATGCATCTGCTCTCCCACAATATGGCGCTGGGAGAGAAGTAAACAGCTTCCGCACAGCTGCCTCCAGTTCAACCAATTAACTGTAGGACTTGCTCCTGATTGGAGAGCAGCGTACTCGGCGTGTGGGCAGCCGAGTTGGGATTGGCGGAGGAGGACTATAAAGGAGGAGAGAGACGGCATGCACCAGGAACATCTATGGGGAACATCTAAGGGAACCCGTGCAGCCCCCAGAGAGCCGGCCGGCGGTGTGCCGCTCCCCTGCGGAAGTGGGGAATGCGGCCAGGGGGAACTGCCCTTCCACGGAGGTGGAAGGGATAGTAGCCAACCCGGGAAGAACCAGCAGCAAACCCGGGGAGGGCCGAGCAGACAAAAGAACAGCGCAGGGTCCTGTGTTGCTCCTCCACGAAGAGGGGGAGCGACATAATGGTGCCGTGACTCGGATAGGAAACCTAGCTTGGATAGGAAACTTAGGACGGATATGAAACTTAGGAGGGAAGAAACGGGAAGAACTGGGAAAATACCGGAGAGAGAGACTAGCAAACAGCCTAGGGAAAAGCCGGACGAAAAAGGAGCCGGAAGAAGCTATTGAAAGCCTAGGCATAGACTCGGATTCGGACTACGGGGGGAAGCTGGGAGAAATCTCTAAGGTCGAAAGCGAAAGTGAAAGCTAGAACAAACAGACTCGGACGCAGACTGTGGGGAGAGGCCAGGAGAAATGAGGGAGGAATATCGTTGGAGGAAAGCTTGGGGAAACATACCGGGTAGAGAAAAATGTTAGGGAAATTGAAGCCGCGGGGGGCAGGCCAAGGCGGAAACGAAAGCCACTTTGGGATTCTCAAGTTAGCCCGGGAATAGGGGGCGAAAAGTTGAAACCAGAAGCTGAGACGTAAGCCAGATTGGGATCCGTCTGATTAGCCCGGGGAGCAAAGGACGGGAAGCCAAATCGTGGGGCGGAGACGTGCGCTGGGTTGAATTCGCCAGGCTAGCCCGGGGAACTTGGATTGAATGCTAGTGGTGGAGACGCAAGCTACGCTGTGTTACTCGCGGAAGCCGCCGCGTGCAGAGAGAGCACGGGGCGTGAATAGATAGGGAACGCTGGCGCGAGGCCGTGGTTCAGATGCGAAAGGGTTAAGCGTGGAGACCGCGGAGCGCGCGAAGCCGAGCCGCGCAAAGCCGGGAAGCTGCGTAGATGAGAGAGGCGCGCGGGCTGAAGCGGCGCAGAGCCGGGAACCCGCCGGCGGGGCGAGGTGCCGGAAAGCTGCGGGGATAAGAGAAACAGAAGTTTAGAAGTAAAAGAGAAATAGGAATGTTGGCAGACAGAAGTAAAATGGGAGAAATAGAAATGCCCGGAGATAGAGAAATAGAGAAAAATAAGGCCTCCCCTCAACATGCCAATTAGAAGGCTTGGATTCGGTCTGCCTAATCAAGTGAGGCGATGAGCACCTGCGGGCAGCTAGCAGCTTATGAGCTGCAGGTCACCGAAGATAGGCACGAACCAACACTAATAAGTCTCCCCCACAATAAGGCAATGAGAAGGCTTGGATTCGGTTTGCCTGATAGGTCTTGTAAGTCCCCTGCAGGCAGAGCAGAGCATGCGCTGCAGGGCACCGAACACAGGCACGCATCAGCGCCTAAAAACCTCCTCACAACATGGCGAAGAGAGGACCCGGATTCGGTTTGCCTGATGGATAGGACTTGTAAGAGCCTGTGGCAACTCTAGCAAGTAGAGCAGAGTGTGTGCTGCGGGACACCGAAGACAGGCGCGTATCAACGCCAAAAAAATAAAAAGAAAGGGGGATCTGTGGGGAGCAGCTCGGACTAGACTGTTACTGGAATTAAGACTTATTCTATGCATCTGCTCTCCCACAATATGGCGCTGGGAGAGAAGTAAACAGCTTCCGCACAGCTGCCTCCAGTTCAACCAATTAACTGTAGGACTTGCTCCTGATTGGAGGAGAGCAGCGTACTCGGCGTGTGGGCAGCCGAGTTGGGATTGGCGGAGGAGGACTATAAAGGAGGAGAGAGACGGCATGCACCAGGAACATCTATGGGGAACATCTAGCTGAAGGAACACCTGTGCAGCCCCCGAGAAGAGCCGGCCGGCGGTGTGCCGCTCCCCTGCGGAAGTGGGGAATGTGGCCAGGGGGAACTGCCCTTCCACGGAGGTGGAAGGGATAGTAGCCAACCCGGGAAGAACCAGCAGCAAACCCGGGGAGGGCCGAGCAGACAAAAGAACAGCGCAGGGTCCTGTGTTGCTCCTCCACGAAGAGGGGGAGCGACACCAGGAAGTAGACTTGACAGGGAAGCCAGGGATTGAACATGGATACTCCAGTGTGGGATGCAGATATCTCCAGCAGCATCTTAATTTCTGCCCCTGACACCATTAATTTTTGACATGTTTAGATTCTTTCCTATTATTTAATAAAACAAATTGAATGTTTTGAAATATATTTAATTTGTTTCATATTGTTAATAAAATAAAGTATTTACTTAAGATTAAAATAATAAATGTGAACAAAATTAACATCATGCTTGTAAGTAACATATTTAATGGAACAATTTGAGCATAAATATGATAGCTATATATTTATTATTATAATATTTCTTCCACCGATTTTTTTACTTAATTCTGTTGTTTCTGATATTAATACTGGAAATGCTGAGTCTATACTAGTCTTTACTAGAACATTGATTCACTCAAGTGTCTAAGTGTATGTTAATGCTAAGTATGGAATAATGGCTATAACAGAAAAATTCTTTGCCACTGTGATTACATTCAGTGGAAAATTTCCTATACTTTTACTTTAGGATTGAAGTTTGGTACAACTGTAAAGTCACTGCTTAATGTATATCTTATGAAGCAGTAAATGAAAACTCAAATACATGGGTCCTGCTACTCATGCGGGATACCTAGATGGAGTTTCAGGTGCTGGTTTAATTCAACCCCAGCCCCAGCTGTTATGGGCATTTGGTGTATGAACCAATGGCTGGAAGATCTCTTGCCATCTGTCTCTCTCATTCTCTATTTCCTGTTTTTCAAATGACAATAAATAAATAATTTGTACCTCTTTTTGTTTTAATTTTTCCACTATAAATGTTATATGAATCAACTATTATTTTTAAACACAATATGAATGTGCTTTCCATAAATAAACAGATCTAAAATTTATTGGATTAATTTTAAATATTTTCTACAATGACGAAAATCAAAAACTTTCTAGTTAGCTCTTATTTAGGTTTTCCAAGAGTTTTACATGATTCTCTATTTCCCCATGAATCCTTGCTTTTCATTTTAGAATTCTTTCTTCACTCTGAATGGATCAGTTAGAATTACAACAACAAAAAAACAACAACAAAAAAATGGAGTCTGGCTAACTTGAGAAAATTCATTTATTGGAAGTAATCTACTCCTATTGAAAATGAAAACTCAGTGATATGCCAGCACTGTAAACAAGCCAGAAAGGAGGAAGAGCCGCCAATAGGAACACTGAGCCAAAGTCCTTTTAGAGGAACATCCTGTTTTGTTAACCCAGTGGGCTCTATGGTTAACAAGACTGTGGCCTCACTTTTTGGTTAAAAATAACTACTCATGCCTCCTCTCATTTTTCACTCACTTCCTCAAAGCTTAAAATCTTGAACATATGCATCTCTTTGACAAAGCCAAGGGATTGAAATATCCAGTAACAGTGTAGAAGTAGCTGACACCTTGTAGTTTGTTATTGATGGAGGTTTGTGATTTTAAGTGGCATAATTATGAATTCTCACAAAAATAGAAAGGATATTTTGGTTGTAGTTAGAAAAATATTGGCAAATGCCTACTACACTGAAAAATTATTTCACATGATTTTAACTGTTGTTTTAAATATATATATATATGTATCTATATCTATACACACATATACATGTAAGGATACCTTTGAGATACAAATAGTTCAAAAATTATAGCTTGAAATATTTCTATTATAATAAAAACTCCATTTAGAAAAACACAAAAATAGCAAAAGGAGGGGGAATAAATGGACCATTAATGATACTATATGATTTTAGAGCTTGGTTATAAGATTAAAATAATTTGTATTTTCTTCTGAATCATTCATGATTCAATGTCATTAACAAATACTAATATAGCTATTATAAGCAACAACTTAATACAGGGAGTTCAATTATTTAAAAATTGTTGGATGTTTATAAGTATATACACTATGGGGGATCCCTAGAATGATAAAGTCAGGAAAAAACTATCACAATTGGGAAGCTAGAGGATCAAGAAATTAACATGTTGAATGTCTGTTCTATTGTTATACTTCCCTTAAAGTGATTTGTATATTAAGATGCTGTACAATTGTTACTACAATAACATGCTGCCTGTTGTACAAGAAAATTGATCAGATTCACATGGGCAAAATGTGCCTTTATTGCTATTGAAAATGTTTCCATTTTGCTTTATATAACTATGACCTAACAAGAATTTTCTGTATTAGTTTGCTTGATATTGTAAATGTATTGTGTTTAATAACTGATATTACAGGGGATAATTATTATGTTAATTTTGAATATAACAATGAATGATATGTCTTCCAAATGTTTGATATTAAATATACCTTCACCAGAAGGTGTTTCTATCCTGAAGAGGAATAGCTGAGAATACTGTTCACTTTAGCTGAATATTAGAGCATTTCAGAAAGTTTGCAGAAAAGTTAAAGATAAAGGTTACTTTGATGCAAAAATAATTTTGAAATCAATTCTTTTGATGAATAGTTTTTATTGCATTTTCTATTAACTATTTCTGAAGATTCATCATATGCTTAGATTTCAAAAACTTTTGCAATAAAATAAAATTTTAATACCACTTCCATAAACTTCTTGAAATATCCTCATATTTAGAGTTTTAGATACATGGTTGCTTTATTTATATCAAGTATTTCTGAGAGTAGCCAGCATGTGGCAGAGCAGTATAACCTGTCACTTACAAGGCCATATCCCGTATTGGAATGCTAGCTTGAAACCCAGCTACTCGACACCCTATTTAGCCCTCTGCTACTGTGCCTGGGAAAGCACCAAAAGACGGTCTAAGTGCTTGGGCCCTTGTAACCCGTTTGGGAGACCTGATTGGAGTTCCTGGCTTCTGGCTTCAGCCTGTGATAGCCCCAGCTATTGAATCCATTTGGGGAGTGAACCAGCAGATGAAAGATCTCTTTCCCCTCTCAGTCGTTCTTCCTTTTTTTTTTTTTTTTTTTTTTTTTTTTTTTTTTTTTTTTTTTTTTGACAGAGTGGACAGTGAGAGAGAGACAGAGAGAAAGGTCTTCCTTTGCCTTTGGTTCACCCTCCAATGGTCGCTGCGGCCGGTGCGCTGTGGCCGGCGCACCGCGCTGATCCGATGGCAGGAGCCAGGAGCCAGGTGCTTCTCCTGGTCTCCCATGGGGTGCAGGGTCCAAGCAATTGGGCCATCCTCCACTGCACTCCCGGGCCACAGCAGAGAGCTGGCCTGGAAGAGGGGCAACCGAGACAGAATCCGGCACCCTGACTGGGACTAGAACCCGGTGTGTGGGTGCCGCAAGGTGGAGGATTAGCCTATTGAGCCACGGCACCTTTTAAATGAATACATATTTTTTAAAAATCATCACTAAGAAATGTTTTAAATGATTTATTACATAATATTGAGGACAGAAATTATTTTGTACTACAGTTAGCTATCTGTGCACAGTATCCATATTTTTGAGAACCATAAAAGACTCAGTTTATCACTAAACATTTGTAGAACAAAATACATAGCCAGTTTTAAAAATTTTGTTCTTCAACCATTACTATAAATTCCTAGCAGTTGACCCCTCATTCTGGCCAAAAATTCTCTCCTATTAAGTCAAATATTGTATCTTTGAATCATACTTGCAATGAGATACTAATTAAATAAACAGCATATTAAGAGAAGTGTCACATTTGACAATTATTATCCTTACTTCATAATCAATCATTATCGTGTAAGGTACTTGCCCAGGACAAGCAGCAAAACGCTCACAAGTTTACAGAAATAAACATTCAAAGCAAGCTTCCAGCGGGTATTATTTCTCAATAAGAGTGATATGATTAGTGAAGTGACTGATAAAGGTAAAAATCCTCTCATTTCATTGTGAATTTACATTAGTGTTCTAAAGCTTACAATGGAAGGGGGAAGAGCAAACAAACAAGAATATGAAGTATGACATAACTTAAGGGCAGAGTCATCACACTGGATTGACACTGCCTGGGATGGCTTTAAAGTCTGAAAAGGAAACCTGTTGGTGGTTATATTTTACTTTCATATGACAGTGATATTCTGTGAGTTGTTATGTTGGTTACATGACTTAACACAGACCATACAAATAAAAAGACTGCAAGTACTGACTGTACACAAGTGTGGCATCATCAGTCATTTGTACATTTTTAAAACACATAAACTCTTAGCAAGGCCCATGAACTAAGTAGGGGAGCTCCTGAATGTCATTTCTAGAGTGATGTGTGTTGCTGTAGAGGAAGAGTGGATGGAAATTTTCTTTACTAGAGGATGCCAAAATTTATACTACTGGATCATGATAAAACAACACAGAAAAGAGCAATGGAACTTAAAAGAAAATCTCCCTGCATGTTTCCTAAAAGTATGAGAATGTGTGAAAGTCAAATTCCATAGGTCATACCTAGTGTTTACTCCAGTTAACTACTATTTTATGATCCAAACACAAACCTACTTCATGTACTTCAAAACTATCACACACACACACACACACACACACACACACAATGGCGAGTGTGAAAGTAGGAATGGATACTTTTGGTTTATTTCTAAAACCCAATTTTTGGGCCTGAACTTTTTACCATAGCCATATACAGGCACTCACACGCACAAATACATACACACACACAATGTCATTATTCCTGGAATATGGAGCTTTGCCACATCATAATGATAGTCACTATAGTGAGGTTGAACCTGAAGATGTACAGAGGAAGCAGAAATGGGATGAAGGGACTTTTTGCCAGCAAGTCTAATAGTACAAATCAATATTGGGGATTACAAAGGCCTATGGACTAGAGCTGCATATAGAAACATGTTAAAGAGAACAAGGGAATTCTCCTAGAGTGATTTTTTAAAGAAAGAAAAATCATAATGATTCCACTGTGTTTCAGCTTAGGAAATTAATAGAAGGAACATGGACTCCAGGGTCAGAAAAAAATCCAATTCATCCTCACTAAATATTAGTTTTAAGTAGAATTTCAATTTCCCTTTCATAGAGGTGTTCTGTAAAGATTCTGTAAGTCAACAGACACAAATTACCTCACGGAATGCTCAAGAAATGTGGTTTCTTTTCTCAAAGAAGTAAATCTAATCATTGTTGTGATTGAGTTCATATCATATAATTTCACAAAAGAACAGCATGAGTGCTGCGTGAATGCAATAGGATTATACTTGGATTCTATCAAATAAAGTATATCTGTCCCTGAAGAATTCATCTGTGACTGAAATTCTGAAAATAAACAAGCTAAACCTTGCAACTTACACTCCTGAGATAGAATCTAAAAGATATTTGTTCTTTGCTTCCAGTTCCTGGCACAGAGCCTTAAAAACTGAGTTTCCCGAGCAATGGTACTATCTGTAATCCTAATAATGTGATTCATGCTAAAGCCCCTAGATAGTTTAGGATGGGTGCTGGTCACCAAAAGTGTAAACCACACAATCAGAGGACTGAAATGTCCCACACCACTCTCCTCAGCCATGCAGTGATGGGAGGAGGGATGGAGATTCAGCTCACCCCATGGAGAATGATTTACTCAACCCTCTCTGTATAACAAAATCTTACTAAAAATATGAACGATGAAGCATGGAGAGATTCTTAGCTAGGAACATTTGAGGTAGGCTTTTTCTGACGTCAGGGGTAGAGGAGTCCTGTTCGTCTCCCACCCAGAACTTGACCTATTTGTCTGTTCCATTTGTCTGATCTGGATTGTATCCTTGGTAATAATACTATAATTGGGAAATGAAAAAAGAGTATTTTCTGTGAGTTCGCCGGATCATTTTCATGTATGGCCCAGGAAACTCCTGAATTTCCAGGTAAGTGAGACAGATGTGTGACTCCTCATGACTGATATCTGAAGTGGGAATAATCTGGCTGTAGGACTGTGAAATCAACAACTTACGTAGGCTAGCATTGACTGCCTGGTTAGTGTTAGAATTTAAGGGCTTAACATATGGATTATGATTCAGAAATGAATTGAGTTATAGGACATTTATTTAACAGAAGGCACTTGGTTTTAGTACATAGCTCTTCTATTTTTTTCCATTCATAAAGTAAATTTTAAAGTCATCACAGATCATGAAAGTAATAGTAGTATATAATGCTTAAAATTTTGAGAAAGATTTAAAGCAGCAAATGGATACACACAGGCATTTCTCTCCTTTTTTGTATCTTTAAAGATTTTTAAATATTTTAGCTCCCATATATAAGGAAGAACATAGTATTTGTCTTTCTGTATCTGATTATTTCACTCAATATGATGGTCTACAATTACAAATATTTTTATACAGGGGCTGGCGCTATGGCACAGTGGATTAAAACCCCAGCCTGCAGCACTGGCATCCCTATATAGGCACCAGTTCGAGTTCTGGCTTCTCCTCTTCCGATCCAGCTCTCTGCTATGGCTTTGCGGTCATTTGGGGAGTGAACCAGAGGAACGGAAAACCTATCTCTCTCTGACTCTGCCTCTCTCTGTATCTCTGTCTTTCAAATAAAATAAAATAATTCTTTAGAAAAAACAAATATATTTATGCTAATGAAGGAATTTCATTTTTCATAGCTGAATAATGTTTCATTGTTTATATACATTTCTTTATTCATGATGGACAATTCGGTTGAATCCGTATTTTGGCTATTGTGAGCAGTGATGCTATAACCAGGGTTGTGCTGGTATCTTTTTGATACAATGTATTCATGTCTTTTGGGTATATATCCAGTAGTGGGATTGCTGGATCATATAGCAAATCTATTTCTAGATTTTAAGAACTCTCCATTCTGTTTTCCGCAGTGGCTAATATACACTCCCACCAACACTGCGTAAGGAATGTAGCTCTATTTTTATGAACTTCCTTCAACTTTAAGCCCTGTTCTTGCTCTCAATCTTTTCACATGTCAATGTCCTGCTATCATCTTTGGATGAAATCTTTATATAAGTGAATAATCTTTCTTGATACTTCCTCAATGTATTTTTAAAAATTACTCATAATATATACCACAACTATTTCATTTACCTCAGCTATTCACTGCTATGTAAAACTCTAAATATTGTCATCACTAGAGACACATTGCTACCCAAATCAGATATTTAAGAGTCCAATTATCTGAACAAAGCCATATAAATCCTACCCTCTACTTGGTAAAATAGCTAGCATAAAGCTGTCCTTTTTTATTCTGAAGTTTTTAAGAAAATTTGTATCTTTTATCTGAAGGTCAGAGATAGAAACAAAGATAGAAAGGGAGAGAGAGAAATCTTCCTTCTACTGATTCATTCCTCAAATGTCAAAGTCAGAATCTGAGTCTCCCACGTGAGTAACAGCAGCAGAACTATTTCAGACATTACCTGCTGCTTCCAAGGATGCACATAGGTAGGAAGCTGGAATGGAGAGAGGAGTCAGGACTTGAATCCACGCACTCAGAAAGAGATGAGGGAATTTCAAGGGAACATTCACTCTCCATTCCAAATGTCTGCCCCTGTACTACAACCTATGAGAAGCTCCAATCCATTGATACACTCTTCTCTGAACCCACTAACCTTCTTAAGTTTCATTTAATTTAATTTATAGTCATAGCCCAAAGTTAAAATTCACTTATTCCTGCTCTCACTGATACTCTCTGAAAGTTGCAAAATAACTCATACGTAACTCCCAATGCAACAGACTTGCACATCTGTCTATAGGATATCTCTCTTCATAGTTCTAACTTCTCTCTTTACCTTTATGAATACAGCAGACATCATAACTGTTACCACAGCTCAATAAACGGTGCCACCATCTGCTGGAACCATTTCTTACATACTGTACTTTTCTATTTATCTTCCATCCATTACAGGAGCATGCATTATGTTTCCCTTTCTGTATCCTGGATATTCTGGCATTTGGAATCCCTAAAGAAACAAGAAGAGACAGCTCCCTACCTTAGGCAGTTACTTCCTAATGACTTTTATATAAGCATGTCTTTTATATTCAAACTAGTCAATTCTGAATCTGTAACCCCAGCTGCTTCTTTATCCAACTCGCACAAACTGTGTCAATATTTTCTAGCCCAATTCATCCAAAAGCCTGAACATGAGGAAACTAAACACATTCATAGCTCAAACTGCCTAGAATTATTCAAGCCAGGCAGTGTTAAACTGGTTGCTCTGCCTGGCCTTTACCATGGAAAACTGAACAAAGGCTCTGGCCTAGGCTTTCTTCTCTGTCCAGCTTCTGCCCAGACAGAAACACTGTGCTTTACCACGTGGCCTGCAATGAAATTAATGAAAATTAATGAAATTAATAAAAATCCTTTTACAATCATATTTATCATATCCCTATTATTCAGTCACCTATATATACCAATACCCCATGGACACAAATGGGACACCATTTAGCAAATGATCACATATGAAAACTTGAGCATTGTCTGCATTCCTACTTTTCTTTTTTTAAAATACTACTCACTTACAGAAAATAGATTTCTGGCTGGCGCCACGGCTCAATAGGCTAATCCTCCACCTAGTGGCGCCAGCACACTGGGTTCTAGTCCCGGTGGGGCGCCGCATTCTTTCCCGGTTGCCCCTCTTGCAGGCCATCTCTCTGCTGTGGCCCGGGAAGGCAGTGGAGGATGGCCCAAGTGCTTGGGCCCTGCACCCCATGGGAGACCAGGAGAAGCACCTGGCTCCTGCCTTCGAATCAGCATGGTGCGCCGGCCGCAGTGCACCAGCCATGGCAGCCATTGGAGGGTGAACCAACAGCAAAAAGGAAGACCTTTCTCTCTGTCTCTCTCTCTCACTATCCACTCTGCCTGTCAAAAAAAAAAAAAAAAAAAAAAAGAAAGAAAGAAAATAGACTTCATGCATTCTAATAGGTAGAGTTCCAGGAAGACAACCACACTTCCCTAACTCCCCTGCCCTTTTCTTTCTTCTCCCTCCTTCCCTCTCTCCCTCTCTTCAAAAGCTTTTGCAAAGATATGATTTTAATCTACTCTATATTCATAGGAATAATCCCCAATAATGATAATTTCAATAAGTAAAAAACTGGAAGAGCACAGTTCCAGAGGAGTATAAACAAGGGCTAAAAATGGCAGCCGTGAGCCGGCGCCGCGGCTCACTAGGCTAATCCTCTGCCTAGCGGCGCCAGCACACCGGGTTCTAGTCCCGGTCGGGACCCGAATTCTGTCCCGGTTGCCCCTCTTGCAGGCCAGCCTTCTGCTGTGGCCAGGGAGTGCAGTGGAGGATGGCCCAATTGCTTGGGCCCTGCACCCCATGGGAGACCAGGAAAAGCACAGGCCGTGGCGGCCATTGGAGGGTGAACCAACGGCAAAGGAAGACCTTTCTCTCTGTCTCTCTCTCTCACTGTCCACTCTGTCAAAAAAAAAAAAAAAGGCAGTCGTATCTCCAAATGTCCATTTCATTCCTATGCATGCTTTGCATTCTATGTCAATTGTCACATACCACACATGATCTCTGTAATTTTGAGACTGACTTATTTCACTAAGCATAATGATTTCCAGTCGCATTCATTGTGTTTCAAAAGATTGAGTTTCATTTTTAGGGCTGCATAGTATTTCATAGAGCATGCACATCACATTTTCTTCATCAAGTCTTCAGTTGATGGACATTTGGGTTAATTACATATCTTGCCTATTGTGAATTGAGTTGCAAAAAACAGGAAGGTACAAATAACTCTTTTGTTCGCTGATTCCATTTCATTGGGGTAAATTCCCTGGAGTTGAATATCTGGGTCATATGGTAGATCTATTTTCAGATCTCTAAGGAATCTCCATACTGTCTTCCATAATGTTTTTTGAATGTACATTCCCACCAACAGTGGATTAGGGTATATTTTTCTCCACATCCTCACCAGCATTTTTTATTTTTGCAAACTTTTGAATGATAGCCATTCTAACTGGGGTAAGGTGAAACCTCATTGTGGTTTTTAGTTGCATTTTCCTGTTGTTAGCCATTTGTATTTTACCCTTTGAAAATTGCCTGGTCATGTTCTTTGCTCATTTCTTAACTGAATAGTTTGTTTTGGTATTGTTGAGTTTTTTGAGCTCTTTATAGATCCTGGGTATTAGTCCTTTGCATAATTTGCAAATATTTTCTTCTTGGTTTCTTGGTTCCCTCTTCACTTTTCTGAGTGTTTTCTTTGCAGTGTAGAAGCTTCTCAGCTTGATATAATCCCATTTGTCTATTTTGACTTTGAATGCCTGTCCTTCTGGGTCTTTTCCAAGAAGCCTTTGCCTATACGAATGTTTTGCAGAGATTCCTCAGTGTTCTCCTCTAGTAATTTGATGGTATCAGGTCATAGAATTAGATCTTGGATCCATTTTGTGTTGATTTTTTTAAAAGGTGTAAGGTGGGGGACTATTTTCATAGTTATTCATATGGAGATCTGATTTTTCTGGCACCATTTGTTAAGGAGACTATCTTTTGTCCAGGGATTGATTTTTAACTCCTTTTTCAAAGATGGTTGGTTGTACCTGTGCAGATTGATTTCTGGAGTTTTTATTCTGTTCTGTTCATCTATGTGTCTATTTTTGTACCTGTAACAGATTGTTTTGATTATTTACTACCCTTTAGTATGTCTTGAAATCTGATATTGTGATGCAACCAGCTATGTTTGTATTGTTTAAGATTGCTTTAGCTATCCAAGATCTCTCGTGGTTCCATTTGAATTTTAGCATGTTTTTTTCTAGACCTGAGAAGAATGTTGTTGGTATTTTGGTTGGGATAATATCGAGTCTCCAAATTGCTCTGGTTAATACAGACATTTTGATAACATTAACTCTTCTAATTCACAAATATGGAAGATTTTCCCATTTTTTGTGTCTTCTTCTATTTCTTCCTTTAATCCATAAAAAAGACCCTCTCAACAAAGAAACTCCCTGGAATCAATGGCTTCACTGCTGAAATTTACCAAACTTTTAAGGAAGTGCTAATTCAATTATTCTGAAAATACTCAAAACTATTTAAAAGTAAGAAATACTCCCAAACAATTTCTTTGAGATCACCTTTACTTTAATTCAAAAACCAGAAAAAACATACAACAAAGAAAAAGAACTATAGACCAATATCCTGATATTTTAAGCTTCAAAAATTCTCAACAAAATAGTAGCTAATTGTACCCAACAACACAACAGAAAGATCATTCACCAATACCAAATGGGATATATCTCTAGTATTCAAGGATGATTCAACATACACAAATCAATAAATGTCACATCACAGTAGCCAATTGATGAATAAAAGCAATATGATTATCTTAACAGATTCAGATAAAATATTTGATAAAATGCAACACCCATTCATGATGAAAACTTTAAGCAAATTGGGTTTAGAAGGAACATTCCTCAACACAATCAAGGCCATATATGACAAACCCACAGCTAGCATCATATTAAATGAAGAAAAGTAGGAAGCATTTCCACTAAGATCAGACAAGGACATCCACTTTCAACATTGCTGTTGAATATGTTTCTGGTAATTTTAGTGACAGCCATTAGGCAGGGCAAAAAAATCAATGTGATACTAATTGGAAAGGAGGAAGTCAATTTAATCTTATTTGCAGATGACATGATTCTATATATTGAGGACCAATAGATTCCAATAAGAGACTTTTGAAACTCATAACAGAGTGTGGTAAAGTTGCAAGATATAAAATCAACACATGGGGCTGATGCTAGAGCATAGCCGATAAAGCCGCCGCCTGCAGTGCCAGCATCCCATATGGGTACCATTTCGAATCCAGGCTGCTCCACTTCTAACCCAGCTCTCTGCTATGGCCTGGCAAATCAGTAGAAAATGGTTCAAGTCCTTGGGCCCTTGTAATCACATGAGAGATCTGGAAGAAGCTCCAGGCTCCTGGCTTCAGGTCAGCTCAGCTCTGGCCTTTGTGGCCATTTGGGGAGTGAATGACTGGATGGAAGACCTCTCTCTCCTTCTCTTTGCTTCTGCCTCTGTGTAACTCTGCGTATCAAATAAGTAAGTAAATTTTAAAAACTCAACACACAAACATCAATAGCCTTGGTATACACGGAGAGTACTATGGCTGGTAAAGAACTTGAAAGATCAGTCCCAGTGACAATAGCTACAGCAATTTTAAATGCCTTGTAATAAGTTTAACCAGGGAGTGGAAAATCCCTGTAATGAAAATACCATAGCATCCTTCTTGTCTTGTCTGTCTACTTTCTACATACTGCAACTGCCTTCGCTCTGGCCAGCATCCTATCTTGACTGAATTATACCATGAACTAAACTGGTGACTTTCTTGCTACTGGCCCTGTCTAATCTATCCTTTTCATTGAATCCAGAATGCTGGCTTTAACACAAGCGAGATCACAAAAATCTTTCAATAGCTTCTCATATCCTGAAAGATACAGTACAAACTACTAAACATAACCAACAATAACCTCTATCATCTGGAATATTTTTCCCAGACTTACCACAGTCTAGGCCCCCATATTCTCCTTGGCATCCCTACTTGGAATCACACAGTGTTCTAAAGGCATTATGTTCTGCTTCACTTTCATACCTTTCTCATAGACTTTAACTCTTTCTGCAGTAATCTGCCTCTCCTTGTCTGGTGAACACCTTGTTATACCTTAGACCTCAGAATCCACTGTGAATGTTTTCTTACTCCTCACTCTGTTGATTGGTCTTATGATTCCTTAAAACCACATTTATCTTTTTTTTTTTTTGACAGGCAGAGTGGACAGTGAGAGAAAGAGAGACAGAGAGAAAGGTCTTCCTTTTGCCGTTGGTTCACCCTCCAATGGCCGCCGTGGCCGGCGCGCTGCGGCCGGCACACCACACTGATCCGATGGCAGGAGCCAGGAGCCAGGTGCTTTTCCTGGTAAAACCACATTTATCTTAACACTTCAGTTTCTTATTGAAATCATCTCTTTACTTGTCTACATTCTTTACTGGCAATGGGAGACCTGGGGTCAGAATTGAGTCTTAAGGACATAGTATATTACAGGCTATCAAAAACAGTGCTTGGCACACACTTCACATTGCATATTGCTTTGGATTTATTAATGGATTTTAATGTTCACATTTTGAAGCTGATCAACACTTTATTTAAATAGCGCATTTCTGAGAAATCTGCTTTAAAAAAAAAAACAGTTGTCCCATATATAAGCCTATATCACCCATTTTATGTGTCTTCATATGTGTGGGTAGAGTTGCGGTGCCTTTAGACAAACAATGGTAAAAATTTGATTCTTTTTATTAATTGCTAATGGCCAATTTGATTCCAGCATAAATTGCATTTTCTACTACTTCTTTCTGCTTGAGCACCTGGTCAATAATCTGTGGTATTATTAAGGGTTAAAATATGTATGTCTGAATAAGAATTAAGTTATTAACTCAGTTCTCTTTGGATAGCAAACATTACATTTGTTTATATATTAATAGTTGCCTCTTAACTGATGCTTGGTGCTTCTAAAACTTTTATGACTTCTACTTATTTCTCCTGTTACCAAGATTTTAAAAGAGAAGTCTAAATTTGTTTTTAATACAAGGTACACATTTCATTGGTAGGCAGTTACTTTTTTCTGCATCATGTGAATTTCTCCAAGTAATTCATATAGAATTCACAAAGAATCAAGTGTTAATAAAAATAGAATATTGGCTTTCCCTCACAATGTATGGATTATTTCTCATGATATCGATACCAAAATTAGGGACATTCAAGGCATCTAATACATGAAGTAAAAGGATTCCTTAATTCATTTCTGTTTTTTTAAGACTTACTTATTTATTTGTAAGTCAGAGTTAGAGAGAGAGAGAGAGAGAGAGAGAGAGAGAGAGAGAGAAAATCTTCCATCCACTGCTTAAGCCCTCAAATACCTGTAACAGCTAGCTTTGGGCCAAGCTGAAGCCAGGCCCCAAGTGCTTCATTTGATCTCCCACAAAACACTTGGGCAATCTTCCACTACATTCCCAGATGCATTAGCAAGAAGCTGGATCAGAAGTGGAACCACCAGGGCAGGAACCGGCACCCATAACGGATGCTGGCATCACTGTACCACAATGCCAGCTCTGGCTTCTATATTATATTAAGACTTTATTTACTAATTTATTTGAAAGGCAGAATACAGAGAGAGAGGGCAAGACAAAGAGAGAGGTCTTCCATTCACTGGTGCATTCCCAAATGGCTACAACAGCCAGGTGTCTGGGTCAGGCCAAAACCAGTAGCCAGGAACTCCATCCTAGTCTCACACCTGGGTGGCAGATGCCCAAGCACTTGGGCTACCACGGGCTTCCTTCTCAGACACAGTATCAGAAGAGGAGCAGCTGGGACTCGACCTGCCGCTAGGACACAGGATACCAGTATTCCAAGTGGCACCTAAACACAATGCACCACGGCCTCCTCAGTTTGAAAATATTTTATGTACATCAAACTCTGAAGCAGAAGTACTAAGGATATGATTTTCACAGTGTAAAACTACAGATGCTTTGAGGAAGACAGAAATATAAAAGAAAATGTTAAATATACAATAGCAATGTATTGTAGAGCCAAATTCAAAGACTTTCAGAAAATGAGAGGAAAGGACTACTTTCCCAGTAGTTTTATTGATGCATTAAATAGTGGTCACTATCTCTGATTTATGGAAAATGGTTCTCAAATGTTTATAGAGTCTGAGAGAAGTTTTCTGAACAATTCGAGTTTCTACTTTCCCGCACAGACTTCTCAGTTCTTTGTTCTCACTGTCTTAGCTTGAAAAATCATGTTTATTCTGAAAGTGAACTTTCCTGGTCTAAGTAAAAAATTTGCCAATATTATCTTGATTATAAGACATAAAAAAGACACAAGTTATACTAAGTTTTAAAAGGCATTTTATCAATATCTGCTCATTTTTAGAATATCACAACCCAACCAGCAAAGCCGAAGTAAATTATTCAAATTAAAAGCAATGTAATTGTCTGTTTTAAAAAATGTATTTCTAAACCTGAATTTTACTCTACTAATGGCATTTACTAAAATCCTTCTCTTGAGTCTTGGGTCTTGGAAGATAATTTGTTTAAAGATCTCACCATGTGGAACTGTCCAAGATGAAGAATGGTGCTGAGTACTACAGTTCACATAGAGATGTTGTCATGTGTCTATTCGTCTGGAAGACCTGCTACTGGCTGATCAGTTTTCTGTTTACTAAAATGGATTAGCAAGAACCAAGTGAGCTGATAAATAGAGAAAATCTGGGGGTGCAGAATCTTATGGAGCTGACTTAATCTTGCAGTGCGCACTAAAGCTTTCTGCTCTAGAAAATTTAGGTGCCTAAATATGGGAAGACACATTGGGAATAATAGGTAAAAAATAAAGAAAAGTAAGCCATTTGTGATGCCTTAAAGTGTAGATAGAATAATTACAGAAATTGCTTTAAGTATGTTCAACTATATAATTTTTTAAGTAGCAAATAAAGTAGATCTTTATAAATTCAATGACAACAAACAACTGTAATTGTAAGAGAATATAAAAGTTTTCAAGTATGGCTTGTATGAAAATGAAAACTGGGTAAGTTGCATTCTAGGACAGAATTATCTATATTTTTGATATTATACCTGCAATATTTGTCATTGTAGTTTTAGTTGATAATCATTCTAACCCCCATTTTTAAAAGAAATACTTCCAATTCATCAATAAATCGTTTTCATCTGCAAGTATGTAGCATTGGCATGAATAATAGCTATAGCAATATTTAAATGTTTTATGCTTCTAAAATACTAAGAATGATTTCCTTAAAAGATAACATATTTCTTAATTTGCCCTGATTCACATATATTAATGTTTTTAAATGCTTCCTAGTGTTTTTCCAAAATTGGTAATTTTTTTAACTTTTGTTATTAACCAATAAATATGTCAAAAATATTTTCTTGTGGTAAAGTGAAAAATGTGATCATGTAATATATATAGGGTATGTGTGTGTGTATTAACATTTACATTTATAATTTCACCCTTGAAATTGATGGTCTAAAGTAAAATGGAGAGAATTATCTGTATAGACAAGTGCAATTTAATATATTTTTGCTTAGCCTATTGTCCTATAGAAAGACTGTTAACCAGTTAAAACAAAATTCTTAAAGAAATAAAATAACGATGCCTATTTTTATGAAATAAGACAAACTATTATTCATTGAATTAAATGTATCCATGTTCAAGTATATTCTTTGAAGCAATAAATCTCAGTAATTGATAATATGACCTTATTTGTAAAAGATGATTCTTAATAGAGATTCCCAATTTAAAATGCAACAGTTCAGTGGACTTTAATCCCATGACCAGTGCCCTTATGAAAAGGGAAAGAGTTTGGGGACATGTATACACACAGAGAGATTTTACATGTAAAGAGAGATGGGGAGAAGATAGCTCTCGATAAGCCAAGCAGAAAGCCCAAAACTCGATCCTTCTCTTACTACCCTAAAAAGAAAACTGCCAGTACCTTGATTTCAAAGTTCTGGCTATAACAGCAAATTTTCTGTTACTTAAGGCAGCCAAGTTGTGTTACTTTTCAATGTAACTCAAACATATGAATGCAATCTATGGAATATGTGCATTTAAAAGAATGCAAAGGTTGTTACTTCTTTGGGACAGTGTAAATGCAAAATATGATCCTTCATATCTTTTAGAAATTTTGATTCAGTATGTCAGCACAATAAAATTCACTTGCAGTGTTTAAAGTAATAATATATGTATATATACTAAAATCACACAAATAGACCAGTCAAGAAAATGTCACTCAAGATGATCTTTTTCTTATTTTTAAATATTTATGTATTTGTCTTATTTGAAAAGCAGATAGATAGAGACTTTCCATCTGTTTGTTCACATCCTAAGTGCCCACAACAGTCAGGGAGGGTACAGGCTCAATGCTAGGCCTGTAACTCCATTCAAGTTTTCCACGTAGGTGGCAGGGATCCAAGTACTTGGGTCATCAGCTGCCACCTCCAAGGGTGCACATTGACAGGAAGTTGAAATTGGGAGTGGAGCTGTGACTCAAACCAAGGTACTCTGATGTGGAATGTGAGCATCCCAAGTGGCATCTTAAATTTTACACTAGATACTCGCCTGGGGCCATACTTTTCAAAATTTAATTGTGAAATTAACTATCACTTTTGTTTAATGAAATCAAATACTTCAAAAGCGAAAATACCTGCCTGCTTTCTATAGATTTTCAAAGTGATCTTTTCAGAGGCATATGGTGTTTTCACCTACTGAGTTTCACAACTCAGTAAATAAGACAGATCTATTTTAATAGGAAAAGTTACTGGAAAGCTGTTAGCTGTTAAGGTAACTTTATCATCATTGTGCATGCTAGAATAAATTAACAAATCCCATTTTAATATAGATCAGTCACCAATAAAATGAAATATATGCATATATTTAATGTTCAGGTCAAAGAAAGTACACACTGATAATTAGCATTATACCATAGACAGAAAGACAAATTTTATTTTTAACAAATAGTTTTCTTAAGTCAATACAAAAATGATAGTAGAGTTTAAGAAAAAAGGAAAAATAAGCTGAATCTTAAATAGTCTGAGATTATTTTTACCTAAATGTCACATCTATCCTGTTATTTAATTGACCTCTGTGGGATGACTGTATGAGAGTGGGGAGACACCAAACTGATTTTCTTGCACCTGTTTCTTACCTGTGGTATATGACAAATCAAGCAGTTACTTTCCAAATTAAAGGGACAAGCTGTGACCCAGACCAAATTGGGCTCCTATTCAGAGGGTTGGGTATGGTAGAACTAATATTTTGTGTTTCTGCATGAAAGATTTTAAGAATCATGCTTGCAATCATTTATTATTTAAACACTGATTCAAACATATTAAGCTTATTTATTATACTGTATTTAATCTACCAGACTTTTAAAATTAAATATTCATCCTCTAAATATTAAACTTAACTGATTTAGGAAAAAAAGCAAATCATATCACAGACAAAACATAACAAAAATACAGATGCAAATAAAAACAAATCTTATGATTCATATTAAAAATTCATATAAAGTATGATGTTAATATCTTTACTTTTCATTGTAAAAGCTATTGTGACTATAATACCTTAAATATGACTGATCTTAGTTATTGAAAATATTAAATTGATAGGATTCTGCCTTATGCTGGATGTAATCAACCTTGAAAAATACACATAATTCTGAGATTAAATTCAGAGTAAATTATTTGTATTGTTTTTGATATTATACATTTCTGCTTTTAATTTAATTTTCTAATCCTAGGCAATATTTTCTCTTTATTTTGTAATCCAGGTCCTCCAATTAACTTTTTAAAAATAACTTTTTAGCAGCATGATTCTAAGAAGGTGACACAGTAAGAAATACAGAAATCTTTCTTCTCACTTTGATAACAATTGTACAGGCAGAATTAACCTGGTGTGACTACTTCAGAACTCAAGACTGTGAAGAGCTTTCACTTCCCAAGGTAAAGATTACTAGTAAATTAGAATTAACTTTGCTCAAACCTGGCACAGCAGTTGTTGTCATTCCCTCCCTCACATCTGGTGGCACGGAACCAGGCATGTGCTCCTGGAGAGGTTACAGGGTGACAAAGATCTTGTATTTCAACCAGTGGAGTTTGTGTTCTCTTCATTTCTGCTCCTGATCACAGAGGTTTGAAGAGGCTCGGAGCAATTTTTGCCCACATACAGGTTTCTTCCTTCCCATTGGGAACTCTTCCTCTGTGGCTAAAGTGCAGAGGACTTAAAGAGCTAATGCCTTTGTTTCCTTGATTTTACTCATTTTTTTAGAGCCAATCATTAAGGATGATGACTTGCAAAATGAATGACTGTACAAGGAATATTAAAAACTAACCATGCATGCATATAGAAATGCAGCATCAGAGAAAACCTAAGGCATTACATTTACACCTTAGGTTCATCTTTGGCATAGAGACAGGCTATGAATATCAGAAACTAAAATTAAAACATAGAAATCCCTAGGGAATGATTATATTTCTGAAGTCACCACATTATTTGATTCAGATTTCCAAAAAATCACAAGACATAGAAAGAAATGGAAAAATATGGGTCATCTAGAAGAAAAAAAAATAAAAATAAAAAAAGAAGCTATCCATGAATAAGACCAATGGCAGACTTAGTACACAAAGGCTTTAAAACAATGATCCTAAAAATGCTGAAAGAACTCAAGGAAAAATGCCAAGAAACTAATGTATGAATATGCATGAATAGTATAGAAATATAAATAAAGGTAGAATCCAAAGGAAGTCATAAAAAATTCTATAGTTCAAAATTACACTAACCATGTAACCAAATGGCTAGAAAGATTTAGAGGGTTATTTGAGTAGGCTGAAGAAAACGTCATATAAGTTTAAGACAAAAAGATTGAAATGGTTAATTTGAGGGATGGAGTGAGCATGAAGGTTAGAGATCCAAGGACTCTGCCAAAAAGACCCACACGTATTAAGGGAGTGAACAAGAGAGAGGAGCAGAGAGATTTTTGAAGAAACAATGGACAGAAATTTCTCAATGAAAGACATGAGTGTCAACACTGGCAAAGCACAACACATTGTAACATGGCTCTTTGGACCACTTGGGGGGTGAATGAGCAGGTCAATGATTCTGTCTCTCTCTCTCTCTTTCTGTCTCTCATTCTGGCTCCATTGCTCTGCCTTTCAAATCAATTAATCAGTCAATCAAAAAAATGGCAGAAAAAAACATAGATTTTTATTGCTTTATTGTAACTAAATGGAAAATATCCTGGGTGAGACTAAACTTACAACTTGGATAAAATCTCTATGACTCACTGTTATTATTAATATTGTTAAAAGCTAAGAGTAGTGAACTCTTTCCCTGCACCCAAAACTGCTATGAGTTTTACAGACATTAGTTTACTTAACTTTATAACAATAAATAAATCAATCCATATCAAGACATTTTAATCAAGTTGTTGAAAGACAAAGAAATTATCTTGAAAATAGCAACAGTTTAGTGACATCACAATAAGATTATCAGCACATTTCTTATTTGAAGATGAGAATTCAGTGGACTAAGGTTAACAAGTGCTAAAAGAAAGATGTCAGTCTATAAGCTTGTATGTATAAAATTATTATTCAATAATGATGGACTAATTAGCACATTATTAAATAAAATCTGAGGGAGAGGGTGGCACTGTGGCATAATGGGTAAAGCTATCATCTGCAGTGCCAGCATTTCATATGGGCACTTGTTCCAGTCTCAGCAGTTCCACTTCCAATCCAGCTCTCTGCTATGGCCTGGGAAAACAGTAGAAGATGGTCCAAGTCCTTGGGCCCCTGCACCCACATGGGAGACCCGGAAGAAGCTCCTGGCTCCTGGCTTCAGATCGGTGCAGCTCGGCCATTGGGGCTATTTGGGGAGTGAGCCAGTGGATGGAAGAACCTGCTCTCTTTCTCTACCTCTGCTTCTCTGTAGCTGGGCCTTTCAAATAAATTAATAAATCTTAAAAAAAAAAAACTTGAGGGAGTATGTCACCACCAATTGTGTGAAATCCTAAAGGGAACCCTGCAGATAGAAGTAGAGGGATACTGAAAATTCAATGCCATAAGAATAAGTAAATATATCAACAGAGAAAAACATATGGGCAGTCATAAAAGCTAGTTTATTATAATAAAGACTCATAACTAAATTTTCTGTCTGCATAAAGAGACTAATGCACTAAAATTTATTAACTGTGTTTTTTGGATACAAAATATACAAAATGTAATTTTGTTACATCAAAACTTGAAAAGGGTAGGTAGAATTGTAAATGAGGAGAACTTTAGTGCAGTAATAAAAATAAGTTTGCATAAACTCACATTAGAGTTTTTATAACTTTAAAATGTTAATTGAAATTTTCATAGTAACAACAAAGAAAAAGAATATACATAGAAGGAAATGAGAAAGGTGTTTGAGTGTTTTTCTGCAAAAATAAATCAACTAGAAACAAAAGTGAGACTAAGAAAAGCTATAGGTTGGGGCAGACGTTGTGACACAACAGGTTAAGCTGCTATTTGTGAGTTCAAGTTCCAGTTACCCTGCTTTTGATCCAGATTTCTGCTGATGTGTCCTCAGAGGCAGTGAATGATGGATGGGGCAAGTGCCTGAGCCCCTGCAACTCACACAGGAGACCCTGATGGAGTTCCTGGTTCTGGGTTTCAGCCTGGCCCAGTTCTGGATATTGTAGGGATTTGAAGAATGAACCAGTGGATGAACAATCTCTCTCTCTCTCTTTCTGTGTGTGTGTGTTTGATTCTGCCTTTAAAATACATGTCTTCCTTTTTTAAACTTTTATTTAATAAATATAAATGTCCACGGTACAGCTTTTGGATTACAGTGGCTTTTTCCCCCCATAACCTCCCTCCCACCCACAACCATCCCATCTCCCACTCCCTCTCCCATCCCATTCACATCAATTCACTTTGAATTATCTTTATATACAGAAGATCAATTTAGTATATACTAAGTAAAGATTTCAACAGTTTGCACCCACACAGAAACACAAAGTGTTAAGTACTGTTTGAGTACTAGTTATACCGTTAATTCACAAATTAAACACATTAAGGACAGACATCCTATTTGGGGAGTAAGTGCACAGTGACTCCTGTTGTTGATTTAACCATTGAGACTCTTGTTGATGGCGTCAGTAATCACCCAAGGCTCCTGTCATGAGCTGCCAAGGCTATGCAAGCCTCTTGAGTTCTCCAACTCTGATCCTACTTTGACAAGGTCATAGTCAAAGTGGAAGTTCTCTCCCCCCCTCAGAGAAAGGTACCTCCTTCTTTGGTGGCCCATTCTTTCCGCTGGGATCTCGCTCACAGAGATCTTTCATTTAGGTCATTTTTTTTTTTTTTGCCAGAGTGTCTTGGCTTTCCATGCCTGAAATACTCTCATGGGCTTTTTAGCTGGATCCAAATGCCTTAAGGACTGATTCTGAGGCAGAGTGCTGTTTAGGGAGTCTGCTGTGAAAATACATGTCCTCTCAAGTAGCTATGGGAGAATTTTCCATTATAGATTATATTTTCAGCCACAAATTGAGTCTTGATAGATTTTGAAAGTTAATTTCAAATCCTGACTCTACCACTGTCTTCTATACTTCCATGAATAACTTTCTTTAATGTCTAAACATTTGTTTTCCATATGTAAAATGGAGAGAAAAGTCCTATTTATTTATAGAGTTGTTATGAAGTTAAATAAACTAATATATGTTTTAAGTGCAGGAAACGTGCTCACAACTCTTAGCTTCTAATAGCATAAATAATAATATAGAGATTTTATCCAAGTACTAGGTTGAAACTCATCCAGTATATTTTCCATTTAGTCACAATAGAACAATAAAAATTCACACTTTTTTCTGCATTGCTAAGATTGATTAACTGAATTGAAAGGCAGAGCAATGGAGACAGACTAAGAGAAAAAGAGAGAAAGAGAGAGAGAGAGAGAGAGAGAGAGAGAGAGAGAGAGAAAAGATGTGTTCCATCTGCTGTTTCACTCCTCAAATGGTTGCAATGGCAGGATCTGTGCTTAGCTGAAGCCAGGAACCAGGAGCTTCTTCTGGGTCTTCCACGTAGGTGCAGGGGCCCAAGGACTTGGGTCATCTTCCACTGCTCTCCCAGGCCATAGCAGAGAGCTGGATCAGAAGTGGAGCACCAGGACTCAAACCGGAACCCACATGGGATGCTGGCAGCACTAACAGTGGCTTCACCCTAGGCTACACAGCAGCACCAGACCCTTCTTTGCTTATTTTAAAAATAAACCTCTTAATGGAACAGAAACATATCTTGCCACACTAAAAAGACGGAGGAAGAAATGGCCAACTAGTAGCATGTAAGTCTATAATTCAATATATGAAATGCATCCCCATTCTAATTGGGTTTCCCTGCATGATTCCTGATTCCTTGTACCAAAATATAATCTGAGGTAAGAAATATCTAATGAGAAATTTATCTAGGAAATTGTATACATTGCTCTTTGCACTAAGAATCTATGTTTTCTTTAATTTCAGTTCTTATTCTCATCAAAGCAATACATGCATATGATCAATAACTCAAAATATTCACCAAGACATCATTTATTAATTGGGTTATTGTTTCTTTGTAACACTATTTTCACAAACTTACAGCTTAAAACAAGGCACTTCATTACCGCAGGCTTTCTGTGGATCAGGAGTCAAGTTGCAGCTTCCCTGGATGCTCTGCTTCAGCGTCTTACAAGGCTGGTGTGAAATTTTTCTCAGGTTCTAGTCTCCTCTGATGACTTCACCAAGGAATGACCCTCTTCTGATCTCATTTATTATTGACCACATTTACTTTCTCATAGACTTTTGGACTAATGGCCATGTCTTAGTAGCCTTGCTGGGATGGTCCCATCTTCTTGTCTCTGGGCTCTCCTATCATTATCTTTCCCTTTGCAGAGGAGAGTGCATGCTCCCATGTAGACAGATTTAATATAAAGTAACATTAACATTCCATCACCTTTGCTTTATTGGCTGTAAGCCTGCCTCAAATCCTGCCCACACGCAGGGGAGATCACTCAAAGCCGTGAATGCAAGGAGATATCCCCCCCTGTAGTATTTCCCCCACACATAGTTTAAAATCAGCCCCCAAAGCCCCATATCAATCTAGTTTGATGTCTGTGAACCAATAACTTCCTGCTCTTTTATCTGTTCCTGATATTTTTAAGAAAAGTTTACTTCCATATAGTTAAGGAATAGGTCCATTAAGACTTAATTCTTAGAACTATCAATTTTAGAAAAATTTTAACCACCTGCAACAGAATATAAGCTTTTTATCCATGTGATATATCGTACTGCAACACCAATCCATTACACACACTGACATTCAAAAACACCTATGTAGTATATACGTGAATATAGAATCTATAGATTTAAATAGCTACTTTATTGTCCTGTTTATTATTTTTCATTATATTATAGTTTGTTGTTTTATATAGAATATCATTCATTGTTTACAAAAATAATTCATAAATGTCTTTCCAGCTCTGATGTATAGCATCCAATTATCTATCATTTTGGAGCAACTGATTTTCCCTGAATTAATAATTGACTTGTTTTTCATTTTGTTAGTCTCTTATATACTTAGTCAAAATTCAATCACAAATACTCTCTTCATGCAGTTATCTAAATCTCCTTTTAATGCATTGAAATATAAAAGGTATATCTCAATGTCAGGTTCGTGGAGTATTAGTATCATCTAAAATTGTCTTCAGAGGAATATAATTTATTTTTGTTCCACAATTGTCATCCAAGAGTTTTCTTCAACTTTTATTCCAGAGAAGTTTTTGACATCTCTCTTGAAACTCTGGTTCCTATGACCTCCTGTTTATACCTTAATTTTGTTAGAGCTTTATTGAGAAAGGATTCATTCAAGTAAAACTTGTGAGATCCCATATGCTTTCTATCCTAAGTAAATGGTAATATGGCTGAACACAGAATTCTAGATTAACAGTCACCTTCTAATTTTTTCAAACATTGCTCCATTATTTCATTGATTTTATTGCTACCTTTTACAAGCTAAACAACTTTTTGGTCCCTAATCATTTCAAGCAGCCTTTCTTATTTGGTACTTTAGTGTTTTTTAGCTAAAATTCTGAAAATTGTTGATGATACACATTGGGATAGTTCGATTTTAATAACTGTTCCTGGTACTTCACTGAATGCTTTCAAACTGGAAATCCACACTTCACAATTCCATGAGATATACTGAAGTATTTATTCAATGATTTTCATTTTTTTGTTTTAGTTTTTCCTTTTGTGATTTCTAGTATCTTATTGCTATACTCCACACCCAAATTCCAATGTTTAAAATATTTTCCTCTAATTTTCCACATGTATCAATGAGTGATTTAAGGGATATTTCTCAGGTTTATTTACTTATTTATTTTGACAGGCAGAGTGGACAGTCACAGAGAGAGACAAGAAGAAAGGTCTTCCTTTTCCATTGGTTCATCCTCCAATGGTTGCTGCGGCCGGCGGACCGTGCTGATCCGAAGCCAGGAGCCAGGTTCTTCTCCTGGTCTCCCATGTGGGTGCAGGGCCCAAGGACTTGGGCCATCCTCTGCTGCACTCCTGGGCCACAGCAGAGAGCTGGCCTGGAAGAGGAGCAACAGGGACAGAATCTGGCACCCCAACCGGGACTAGAACCCGGTGTGCCGGCGCCACAGGCAGAGGATTAGCCTATTGAGCTGCAGCACCGGCCCAGTTTAATTTTTAATTCTATAGTGATTCCAAATTTTGTTAAAAAGATTTTAAAGACTGAAATTGCTTTAGTAGTTTATATTTATTTCCTTTTTTCATGTATATACTTTGTATCAGTTCTAAGTTATTAATGATACTGGGACTGGTATTGTGGCTCAGTAGGTTAACCCTCCACCTGCGGCGCTGGCATCCCATAAAGGTGCCAGTTCTAGTCTCAGCTGCTCCACTTCCAATCCACCTCTTTGCTGTGGCCTGGGAAAGCAGTAGAAGATGACCCAAGTGCTTGGCCCCCTCAGCTTCTTGGGAGATGTGGAAGAAGCTCCTGGCTCCTGGCTTCCAATCAGCCCAGCTCTGGCTGTTGAAGCCATTTGGAGAATCTCCCCCTCTCACTGTCTGTAACTGTCACTCTCAAATAAATAAATGAAATCTTTAAAAAATGATTTTAAGGATAAATATTTCCATTGTCCCTCAGGAATTTTATTCCCCAACTAGGCATCTATTTTCCAGTAAGGTTTTGGTTATGATCTTTTACACTTAGAAGTTTTACTCAGTCTCTGGCTATTTTTGGATATCTTCTCACATTAAGGAGGGTAACATTAGAAGCTGAATGGAAACTACACAGAGAGGATTGTTTTACTGACTGTGAATTTCACTGTGGGATGAACTGATTGGAACTTTTCTGATGAGAACCACTGATGACATTATCTTTGAATCTTTGTCCTTTGATCGGTCCAAATCCCTAGATACAAATTTTCTAGACTCTTCCCAAAGAGTATTAGTCAACTGACTCAGACCAAAAGCAGAAAGAACCAAGGGGGTCTCAGTATTTAAGAAATTCAATTTCTCGGCTGGCACTGTGGCTCACTAGGCTAATTCTCCACCTGCTGCACTGGTACTCCAGGTTCTAGTCCTGGTTGGGGTGCCGTTCCTGTCCCAGTTGCTCCTCTTCCAGTCCAGCTCTCTGCTGTGGCCCGGGAGGGCAGTGGAGGATGGCCCAAGTGCTTGGGCCCCTGCACCTGCATGGGAGACCAGGAAAAGCAGCTGGCTCCTGGCTTCGGATCAGTGCAATGGGCCAGCTGTAGTGACCATTGGGGTGGGGGGTGAACCAACGGAAGGAAGACCTTTCTCTCTTTCTCTCTCTCTAACTCTGCCTGTCCAAAAAAAATTCAATTTCTCTACACTTCTGTTTTACTGTAGGAACGTGAATAATATCTCTAGGAAAGGGTATCTTCTAAGGTATCTCTAGGAAAGAAAATTTCTTTGTTTTTCCACCTATAGAGGATAAATTTCTAGTCTATAGTCTTTCTGTGAATGTTTATGTACGTATTTGGGGGAAAGTGCAGTTGTCTCACTCTCCAGAGAAGGACAAGGATTCTTCAGGAAGTTCAAGGATGATTCTGACAGTGTTAAAAAACTTTCTCCTGACTCCCCTATTTGGATGGTGCATTTTGCTGTGGGATTCAGTTTTGCCCATGAATGGGATAATGTACAATGTTTCTGGTCTGCTGATTCAGAGATGCCTGTTGGCTGTTGTGCTTTATGATTTCCAAACTGTGCTTCCTCTCCCTTTCCTCCATTTCACTTGATTATTTTGTGCAGAAATTAAAATGCTGTGTTATCCTTACAGTGGAAAGTCAGAAGAACTGGAGTAAAAGGTGTATATTTAACTTTTTTATTAAATTGCATTAACTTAAGAGAGAGAGAGTGAGAGATCTTCCATTTGCTGGTTCACTTCCCAAAGGCTTGCAAGAGCTGGGGATGGGTCAGTCCAAAGCCAGGACCCTGCAAATCAATCTGGGCTCCCACTTGGGTGGTAGGAACCCAGGTACTTGAGCCATAATCATTTGCTACCTCTTAGAGTTCTTATTTTCAGGAAACTGAAATTGGAGGCAGAGGCAGGACTTGAACCCAGGCACTCTGATATGGATGCAGGGGACCCAAGCAACATCTTAGACACTGTTTCAAATGCTCACCCTTAAATGGTATACATTTACTATGCCACCTTTCATCTGAGTTTTGGGGAATCTTTTTATTCAGTAAAGAGACTATTGTTTTTTTCAGCAAATTAATTGAAAAAAATGATGTGGTGTACAACAATAGGTAATCATGAAAATAATTTGCACAATGATAGCTGTAATTGTGTTTTGCAGCTACTGTAAGAAATCACCACCAATCAAGGGGCTGAAAAGAACAAAAACAGCTTCCCTCGCTGTGCTGGAGGTCAGGATCTCAATACTGAGGTCTTCGGATAGATGAATCTGCGAAGCTCTGGGAAAGCATCTGTTCATGCCACTCTCCTAGACCCTGAGGGCTATGAGCTAGCCATGGGATTTCTCAGTTTGCAGCTATACCACTGCAATCTCTTTCTCCATTGTTAAAGCAGTTTCTCTTTTCCTCTGTGCTTTACCTGATCTATCAGCCCTCACTCATTTTTTTCCAAATAAAGTGACATTCACAGAATCCAAGTATTTGTATTTGGAGATAAATATAAACACCCCCATCTAATAATCTAAACATTTGATTCAATAGATTATGATAGCACTATTTTTAAAATTTAATTAGGTGTTTTTTTCCCTCAAATTTAAGCCTCTTTCCAAGTGAAGAACATAAAGTTGGGCATTTTTAAAAAAACTATGTTTAGTATGTCATTTGGTATGCACATATAATGTACAATTTGTCTAGTGCTTTCAAAGTTTGATTTTATACTAACAGATAGAAAAAGAATAGATGAACAAACTAAGCTACAAAACTGAATTTCCTACTCACTAATGCAGAACAAAAAAAGAGTGTTACTAGACCAAGCATCTCGGGACAGATGATATTCATTGTGTGTGCAGTGTGACAACACATAATATGAGGTATGAACTGACATAGTGCTGTACTTATCAGAAATGGTTCACAGAGCACATACTGCTAAGACTTGACATATCTAAAATAAGTAAAAATGTATTCCTTCAAAAAGGCAAAAACAAGCTCAAGTTCTATGTGATTTGTTGATTCAATAACTTAGATTCCTCTAATGCTATTAGAAGACAATTGTGATTGATCAGTGACTGTAGAAGTTTGTTTCTTTTTAGAAATATGAGATAATCTGCAGTGAGACATTGAGTAAAACTTGAGACTGTTGATACTTGTTTCCTGTGGTACACGAGTATGTGCTTTAGAGTGAAATATCAATGGGTGTTATGGAGAAAAGAGACCAAATACACGCAGAACTGGACTCCAAAGTTGAGGGCTTGGCCTATAAAAAGGCCAGTACTGATCTGGACAAGGGAGACAGGGGGCAGATTATGTTGGTGTTCCCTTCAAGATCAAACTCTCCAGTTGACGAGCTTACAGAAGAGACTGGAAAACCTGAAGACAAAGTGGAATGTGCAAATAGTGCCCTGAAAGCAGATTGGGAAAATGTAAACAAAATATGTAGAATGATACCCAGCCAGCATTTACAGATATGGCTGAGGAGAACACCCACTGTTATGAACACTGCCTTGCTACGTGGAGTCATTCCTTGCATCACAGGCTGACCTCCACTTAGAAGAAGACTCTGAAGTTAAACTTTAACCCTATTGAGCACTTCCGCTTGATCTTTGGGGACTGCATTTATCAACCAAACTTATTTTTTCTAGATCAGCTGTGTGCTTAACCAAGTGGATGAGAAATGTTTCACACTATCTGGAAAACCAACAACTTGAAAACTCAGGTATTCCAGGTATTGATGTGAATTCAGAGACATGTACATCTATCTATCTATATGTCTGTATAGAGAGATTTAGTTTAGTTTTAATTATGTTCTTAAATTTGTGTGCCAAAAATTGTATATAGAAAATTTTTTCCTTAACTACTTGACCGTGGAACATGACATTTTAAATATGATGGAAAGACTCATTTTTAATAAAAGTTTAATATGAAAACTATATATAAATATATATATATATATGTATATAATAGTTGAGTAATTACAGTTTTGTGGCCAGGATGATATTTTTGTGAGTCATGTCAACATCGGTCATTATTCAACTTTTATTTCCTTTTAAATAGAAAGAAAGCTTTTGGTAATTGTTGTTCAAGCATTCAGATCTGATTAGCATATTTTGGAAGTCTACACATAAAAATAGTAAACAGCCACATGTTTAAATTAATAAAAAAAACTGGATCAAATAAAATAAAAGATGGCAGAATATTCCAGTAAATTCAAATTAATATTTCCATAAACTTTAGAAGAAAAATTGAGGAAATAAAATATGTAATGTTTACTCTTTTGTTCTGAACAATATATGCGTTAAATACAAATCTCGGCCAGTGCCACGGCTCACTAGGCTAATCCTCCGCCTGCGGCACCCACACCCAGGGTTCTAGTCCCAGTCAGGGTGCCAGATTCTATCCTGGTTGCCCCTCTTCCAGTCCAACTCTCTGCTGTGGCCCTGGAGGGCAGTGGAGGATGGCCCAGGTCCTTGGGCCCTGCACCCGCATGGAAGACCAGGAGGAAGCACCTGGCTCCTGGCTTCAGATTGGTGCAGCACGCCGGCCACAACAGGCCAGCCTTAGCAGCCACTTGGGGGGCAAACCAACGGAAAAAGGAAAACCTTTCTCTCTGTTTCTCTCTCTCTCTCACTGTCTAAGTCTGCCTGTCAAAAAAAAAATTCAACTCTCTCATTTTCTTACTCAGACCAGTGAATGTATTTTAAGTAGCAAAAAGGTGTTAAACCATACAGATAAAAAGCCAAAGTTATATATTTTTATCTCAATCATACTAATTTACATTTAGTAATCAGAAGAAAAAATCCAAAATGTCATGCCTTAAATTTGCATTCAATAAAAGAGCATAATTATGGTGCTAACATTGTAGCACAGCAGTTTAAGTTACTACTTGTGACACCGACATCCCATATCAGTAATGGTTTTAATTCTAGTTTCTTACTAATGCTTCTGGGAAGGTAGTAGATGATGGCCCAATACCTGGGCGCCTGCCACCTGAGTGGGAGCCCAGGAAAGTGCTCTTAACTCTTGGCTTTAGTGTGACACAGCCCTGGCTGTTGCAGTCATTTGGGGAGTGAACCAGTGGATGGAACATTTCTCTCTTTCTCTCTCTCACCAAGTACTGGAACAACAGCTAAGATATGTGGGATAACTTAAATCACAGATATACATACCTTGTACTTGATGATTTCACTTCCAAATCTATAATCTTGATAAATATTTACACATATGCATAGAGACATGTCTATGAGTGTTTACTATAGCATCATTTGTAAAATACTTAGAAAGCAGTAATTTAAACATTAACCAATAGAAAAATGAAAAAAATAAATTATCAGAGCCATAATAAGTGAATAAGTAAAACATCACTTCACAAAAAACATAGACTTCAAGACTAGCCTGCAGCTGGCTCTGTGGTGTAATAGGTAAGCCTCCACCTGTAGTGCCTGCAGCCCGTATTGGCACTGGTTCAAGTCCTGGCTGCCTGCTTCTGATCCAGCTCTCTGCTTATGGCCTGAGAAAGCAATCAAAGATGGCTCAAGTACTTGAGCCACTGCACCCATGCGGGGGGCAGGGAAGAAAATCCTGGCTCCTAACTTCAGACCAGCTCAACTCTGATCATTGTGGCCAAATGGAAAGTGAACTAGTAGATAGAAGACCTTTCTCTCTGTGTCCCCCTCTATCTGTAACTCTGCCTCTCAAGTAAATAACTTTTATAAAAAAGAAAAAAGGCTAGCCTGAATCTGACTAGAAAAGTTGCAAGAAGATATTTAAAGAATAATATTGTTTGTACAAAGTTCATGCATTAAAAGCGATGCAATATATGTGCCTATACCAGTAAAAATAAATTGAAAACATACCTAGGAATGACAAACACAAAGTTAATGAAATCAGAAAGAGTTGGCAGATATAGAAAAAGGCACAACAGAGACCTTGGTAAGTAGAGATAATAGTGTAAAATAAACAAATTTTGAAGCAAATAGGATCAATCATAAAGGATTGAGAAACTTGGTTTCTAAATGGATGTTTTTTCCTTGTATGATTTTGTGTACTTAATTATTTGAAATTAAACTAATAATGATTAGGAAAATGATAACAGTAATAGCCATCATAAAAATATGAAACAATAGAGATAAATTGCTGTGGACTTTTAGAAGTCTTGCATATGTCATAACTTCTACCACGAGAGTCAAATTAAAACCATTTATACCTGAGATAGACACTTTCTTAAATAGTTCTTTATGTGGAAATAGTGATAATTTTTATATTGAAAATATACTTGGCAGCATATAGGATTTGCCCCACTACAGCATCTAATAACAATATGGAGTCCAGAATCTAATAACAATATGGAGAAAAATATCCTGCTATGTAATTATCTATGAACTGTTCACTTTTTTTTGACAGTGGAGTGGACAGCGAGAGAGAGAGACAGAGAGAAAGGTCTTCATTTATCATTGGTTCACCCTCCAATGGCTGCTGCGGCTCGTGCATGGTGCTGATCCGAAGCCAGGAGCTAGGTGCTTCTTCTGGTCTCCCATGGGGTGCAGGGCCCAAGCACTTGGGCCATCCTCCACTGCACTCCTGGGCCACAGCAGAGAGCTGAACTGGAAGAGGGGCAACCGGGACAGAATCCAGCGCCCCGACCGACTGTGACTTGAACCCGGTGTGCTGGTTCCACAGGTGGAGGATTGGCCTATTCAGCCATGGCACCAGCCAGAACTGTTCACTTTAAAGTTAGGATATTCTGAGTTCATTGTGAAACTTCCAAAAGCAAAATGACTTCCCATAATGTAAAGAATGAAGGTAAAACTCAAGTGCAATTAAAAAATTGATCTAGGGAGAGCAAAGAATTAAATCTCTTAGCATTTCATTCAGATGAAAACTATGAATAAATATGCTGATGTGTCACAAGCAATATCATATTCACAAAAAGACTAAAAATTTTCCATGTATTTTGTAGCAATCATTTTCATGAGAATTTACCTTACAGATAGATATCAATATAGATAAATCTGTGTTGGAAGAAACCTGGGTTAATTAATGCACACAGTTGTCAATTTTGAATGTGTACCACTAGGAACATAATCCTTGTGGAATAAAAAGGTTTTGGCTGTCAGCTTTATTCATCAAAATATTATCATATTGGAAAATTTCTTGGAAAGACAGATTATCTCAAGTTGAAGAATTTAGCATCTCCATGTTAGCAGTTCATAAGATATCAAATATATTTTTGAATGAGTTAAGGTTAGTAATAAAAATATCTTATTCTTGAGAAAATTAAAAGTTGTAACTTCAAAGATCAAATGAACTTTTTTCATCCATCCTTCCTTAAAATTAATTCTGTTTCCTTGATTATTATAAATTTTAATTTTACTTATCATGTTATACTTTAACCCATCACTTAATTCATTTGGAAAAAAATAATGAATAAAATAAAATGGAGATGATCTTTTCTAGATCCTGAGACAATAAAAAGATAATTTTTAGAAAAAGAAAAATCATGGTTATTGTAAAAATATAAAATAAGGACATGCCAAATACTTTATTTAACTAGGTCAAGAATGAAGGAACATAAAAGATGTCATAAAGTGGTTCAAAAAAAATCATCCAATTTTCATATCCATATTTAGGCAATTAGGAATATTGGCATAAATGTAATGCTCAAACATGCAAAATTCAGCAAAATTGACAATTTTACAGGAGAAAGAAGAAAGTGTACTTATTTGACCAACATTCATTTTCTTTTCTCTGGAAAAGAATTATTTACATTACTATCAATTTCACAAAGTATAGCAAATTGTAAAATAGCTCAATGAGTTTACAAGATGCATACTTCCATAGATTCAAATAACCTGATCTACTTTGCCATTTCAAACTCTTGTATATTTTTCCTATATAAAACCTAAAAATAACAGAAAACATGTACAGACACACCTTAAGAACTTCTATTAATTTCCCAAACAAAGGAAGCAATGGGAAAATACATTTGCCTCAATGGGGTATCATTTGACTGAGGGTTGTACATTCCTACATGCTTTTTCACATAAATCCCACTTACAGAGAGCTGGGCCAGGAGGAGGGATTTTGATGATGCACTCTTCTTATGTCTTCTGTTCTTGCAACCTCCAGTCAGTCACTCACAATATCCACAGTATTCATTACTAGGTTCAATTGACTCAGTACTTTATATTTTTTCAATCAAGACTTCATTATGCAGTTGGTATACAATTGTATGTGAGAAACCAGTGAGCAGTAAAATGGGAAATGATTGAAGTTACGAGAATTATCCACACATGACGATGTCATAAGAGAAGAAACAAACAAAAATAAAATTATTTCAGGTAATTCTAAAGCAATTCTGACTTAGTGTTTTCAAATCATGCTGCCCTGTAATAATTTGAAATCTCTAAGAAAACAATAAAATATCTGGTAACCTAACTTCTTCCAATTTTTTTCAGAAAAAAATACTTAATGTTCTTTTTTTTTTTTTTTGACAGGCAGAGTGGACAGTGAGAGAGACAGAGAGAAAGGTCTTCCTTTGCCATTTGTTCACCCTCCAATGGCCGCCATTGCCAGCATGCTGCGCTGATCCGATGGCAAGAGCCAGGTACTTCTCCTGGTCTCCCATGGGGTGCTGGGCCCAAGTACTTGGGCCATCCTCCACTGCACTCCTGGGCCACAGTAGAGAGCTGGCCTGGAAGAGGGGCAACCGGAACAGAATCCGGCGCCCTGACCGGGACTAGAACCCATTGTGCCGGCGCCGCAAGGCGGAGGATTAGCCTAGTGAGCCGCGGCGCTGGCTCTTAATGTTCTTTTAATAGTAAGCCACTAATAATTTAATATCTGTTAACATCTATTTTAACAGTGTGAGATCTATGAATTAAAGTGTTATTTACAGGGGCTGGCATTGTGGCATAATGGGTAAAGCTGCCACCTTGAGCCTGGCATCCAATATGAGTACCAGTTTGAATAATGGCTGCTCCCATTTTGATCTCTGCTAATGTGTCTGGAAAAGCAGCAGAGGATGGTCAAAGTGCTTGTGCCTCTGCACCCACATGGGGGATATAGAAAACGTTCTTCACTCCTGACTTCAGCCTGGCTTAGCCCTAGCCATTGAGTCATTTGGGGACTGAACCAGTTGATGAAGGATCTCTCTCTCTCTCTCTCTCTCTCTCTCTCTATCTCCTCACCCCCTTCTCTGTAACTCTACCTTTCAGATAAATAAAATGAGTATATTTTTATAAAAATGTTATTTATGGATACATACTCTGAAATATCTGTTTTAATAAAAAGTTTATATATACATATATATACACACTATATATTCTCTAGTATATTTAAAACTTTCTTTTTTATAAATAATATCTCTGGCACTTCAATAACTATATTGGAAATGTGCTGGAAATTATTATCCACATTTAAATGATTAACAATTCAAATCATTTGAAACAAAAATTTATTCATTTAATAATGGAAATGGTACTTACAAGGAAGTTGGAAAAGAAAACATATTTATGAATATTTTGATATGTGATTTCCCAGCATGGTTATCTTCGTTGATGTATCTAAGCACTGCTAAGGCAACGAAGTGCTCTAACTGCCCTGTGTGAAAATCTCTCCTATTTTCCCCTCCTGTACTGCCACCGTCATGGCATCTTCATTTTCTTCTTCTATTTCTTTCTTCTTTCTCTTCCTATTCTCCTTTCCCTTTCCCTATCCCCTTCCTCCTCCACCTGAGTTTCTCCTATCTCCATTAACTTCCCCCATTCCCTCCACCCTTTTCTCCCTTTTTTTCTCCTGATTTCTACAATGATTTCTCCGTAGCCACTACTTTCATAACTATCTCCTCCTGGTCCAACAAAACTCTTAATTCAGAACTATATCTAAATGAGTCTGAGCTTATATTACATAATACTGTGGTTTTGCAATGCCAGGTGTGGATCTCATGATGGCTTTGCTCAGGTACCTGTGGAGGCACAATCACGTTAAGTAGTAGGTTTGTTCTCACTTTAAGTCCAATGAGTACATTTTTAAAGGCCACTATCAAAGGTATGGATTCCTAGCCCTTACATTTTTAATATACATACATATGTAAATGTACGTAATTTAAAATTGCCTTGAAACAGTGTATTCAGATGTTATCGGAAATTGAAGTTACTAAATAGTATCCTTTATACTCATTATAATTAACTATGTAAAGGAATATACAATATAAATATCTCACCAGTAAGTGTACATGTGTGTGTATTTTCTGTTTCTATATAAATATATACTGTGATAAATGCATATCTGTAAAATGAAAAAATAGTATAGATTCTGTAAGCAATGAGGTTCATTTGATATATGAATCTATTTTTGTTAGGGTTTAGATAGAAATTAGAAGAAGTAAAGATAGAAATGAATGAATCCATGTCTATCTCAAAATTTTTAAACTAATCCATTACATACCTGAAGTCAAAGAACAAGAAAGACACAAAGAAGTCCTAGCTGTAGCCTGATGCCTGATTTATGATCATAGGCAACTCTGCCCCTTTGTGGCACAAAACCAATCTCCTACAGGTCATAAATTCAGAAAATTCTCAAGTGCTGTTCACTGTCACCTAAACGTGAAAATCAAATGCCTAGAAAATACTGTGATTTTTATGGGCCCAGGAGTAATGGGATAGAACATAGAAGTATTTTTGATTTGAGTGAATCAAAGCTTCACACATTAGACTTCTTTCTCAATGTAGGTGTTTGGTAGGTAGCCTGCCATGAGCGATGCAGCTTCTCATTTTTCTATGTGCTGTGAACAAGTCCTCTTGTGTCTTTCAATCTTCTGCTGTAGGATCAATCTAGCCTATCTGGGAAATTAAAAAATATAGATTGTATAGAAGGTTGTTCTATGTTCACCTTGCAGGTGTCATGTGTCATTTCCATCCACATTCCAAGTCCAGAATCCAGTCCCATAGTCATAGCTAAATAAATAGTGGTGGAAAATTTAAGCTAATTTGACCAAAAGAGAGAGAAGTTTGGCTAACAAGTAACCAATGTCTCCCTTTCCTATTACATGTGTTACATAGGTGCAGATTGCACTGACAGATTCATGACCCTGAAAGAAATGTAAATGGAGATAAAAACTACTTCCTTAGAGAAGAATCACCAGAAGAGGAGCCGAAAGTCAACAGAACAGACCAGACCAAACAGCGTTATGCAGACACCAAAAACAGCTGTAGTAAGCTTTGATTGCACAGGGCCACCTTCCTCATGTTCTGCATCTCTTTTCTGTTCCATTAAGGGATTTTTCTGGAAAGGGCAGAGGTCCCTGGAGTTCACGGATCTCAATTAATGGTATCCCAGAAGGCCTAATTAATTAGAAGTACAATATTGATATGTTCCATGAAGTATGTCAGTATAATGTAGTACACTTAATATAAGGTAGAAAAAATAAGTCCTGTCCGAGAAAAAAAAGCATTCTTGCCTAAAATATAGGTCATATTGATACCAAATCTACTGTTCACAAAAATAGTTTACCATTACATCAAACCCTGTCCCATTTATTTTGAAATGAGAAACACAAATTGAAGGCAAAATCCTCCTAAGTACCACCGACATTATGGTAGAACTTACAGCTGCAGTAGCCTGGAGGAAGATACTGGGCATCCTGTGATTTACAGTTTAAAATGTTCTCCTTGAGGACTGGAGCACAGGTTCAGGAGGGAGAAAACACATTTTCCCCTCCTTGTTTTCCTTTCTGCTGAGCTATCTTTGCTTGGTTTATCTTAAATCCTCTACTGTGATCAGCATCATACATTTGTTGTGCTCTTACAGGCCTCCTGCCACTGGACTTAGATGTTTTTGTGTTTAGTGCATCTCAGCTGTGATTTTGTTCTGTGTGGCAAGCATTTGATTCTTGAATTACTTGTGAGGTCTTACTTTTACATTCCTGGGTTGTTCACTTTATAATCTCTTACTCTGAGTTCCCTTCCATCAGCAAATTGCCTTCTTTATTGCATTTACTTATTAAAAATTTTAATGTATAAAACCTACAAAATTATACATATTTATGGTGTATCACATAATGTTTTGATACATGTATACATTGTGCAATGTCTAAGAAGTATAAACACATGGGTATTTTCTCCATGAAGAAAAATTAAATGTAAACAATCTTGAGCTAAGATTGCAGGGAAGAGTAGGAGAAGAGCCTACAGTCCAATCATCATTAGCAACAGCCATTCAACTTCCAGGAAATTTGTGCAGTGTCATCTCACTAATCACGGAACATAGGTAGTCATACTACTATCCACATCTGCATGACCTCTCATGTCCATTATGGTTCTTTAAAACCATCTTCCTAGTTCTTCAGCTCGCAGCTTGCAGAGGATAAGCACATCTCAAATAAAAGATGTCACCAACTCTTGACTAATTTGAAGAAGAGACTTTTGTTTACCTCAAACAATATAGAAAATAAGGCACAGGCATCACACCAATTTTTTTATCATAATTAAAAGGAAAGCAAGGTAAAAATCATGGAAAGTCTGGTTATTCCACTTAATCTTCAAGGGAAATCTTTGGACAGTACATTTTTGTATCATGTGCATACATTCATGGATCTATAGATATTTATAAATATGCATTATAATTTTCTAGACTGTGACACATGGTCAGACATGTAAGGTATACCAATTGGATGCTCCAAAAGAATCAAGAAAAGAAAATGGTATTTTGCAAAAGTCATGCTCTTATCAAATGAAAAAAGTTATCATGAAGACACAAAAGGATATCTGTTAACATAAAAATAGAATGTAAGTGTACATGTATACACGATTTTCTATCTCACAGAGTCATATAAGAATGAAAGTTTAATAGAAATAAGACTCAGCATCTTATGAAATGAGACACATTTCATATCCTTGCCTACATTTACTGTTAATTTATTGTATAGTTTTAGGAAAATCTTGTTCTGTTCTGTGATTATTTTCCTGTCTAGAAAATCAAGGTTTGGACTGAATCAGAAGCTAAACACAATTGCCTAAGAGTTCCAGGAACAACTGTGGTCCAAGTGAATGACATAAGGAAAATCACTACTTTCCCTCTAAGCCCAGTTTATTTGAATATTGAACAGAAGAAAAGTAACAGAAAAGTTCTCTGTCTTGTTTGTTTAAATTGTGTAATCCCCTAGCTACATCTTCCACTCTGTAAACTTCTAGAGTTTGACAAAGACAAGCTATCTGTACTGTAAATATTCTTGTTCCCTCCTCCACACTATGGAGTTGCGGGAGCTGCCCAGGAAGGGACGTAATTCTCCAGTCCCTCTTACATCTAAATGGGATGTGAATCTCGTGTTGGCTGAAATGGTGTGAGGAGAATTGATATGCCTCATCTCCAGCCGATGAAATTACATAGTTGCAGAAGCACCATAAACCTATGCAATTTATATTATTTTACTTTCTCTCCATTAGGTGGTCATTGATGATTTTGAAGTATAAGAAGATATGAAATACAAGACAAGAAGATGGGTTCCCAATTCACTATTTGAAAGAGCATATCCAGTAAAACAAGAAAGAGAAATCAAATTATGTTGCATGAAGTCATTGAACATTTTGTCATGCCTTTTTTTCTAGAAATTTTACCTACTATAATCAAGACAAAAACAAAAAAAGGATGAGAGAAAATTTCTGTACTTTGGACATCTTAAGTGTGCCAGTCTGGAGATGAATAGCAGAAAGACACTTGAATTATGCATTAGACATCACAGTGAAGATGGGAATAACCATGAGAAAAGATGTGTATTTTCACACTGTAGTAGAGTTCCAGTCATTGTGAGATTGTTTTCTATTTTGTTTATTTTAATTACGTGAGCAACTACAGGAACATAGAACAGGCCACCCATAAGTATTACTTTGAATAAAAAAATGAAAAAGAAGCTTATATAAGCTCCATGTTGCTGAAAACCATAGCAATTTATTTTCATTCACTAATGCAGATCCTCTGTTGTCAGATCTTTTTTTTTAATTTTTAAGAGAAGCTGTAAATGTACACATATGTTGATTCAAAACAATCAATAATACTGCATAGGCAGGGAATCATTTCTCTGTGTTGGATCAGACCCCTGATAGCCAGTCTATCATCCTCCATGTTTCTCAAACCTGAATGAACAGAATGCTCTAAAGAATCCCTTTTGAAGCTTTCTGGTTTTATATTGATTTTTTTCAAAAACAGTTGTCTCTCCATGAAACCTGTTCATTAGGACTCGTAGGAGGGAATAATGTATATACATATGTTTAACATTTTACTTATTTATATATTTGAAAGGCAGAGTGATAGAGAGAGGTAGACAGATAGACACACACACACACACATGCCCAGAAAGAGAGGGAGAGAAAGAGAGAAACTTTTTATCTTCTGATGGTCACAATAGCCAGGTCTAGGCCAGGATAAGACAGGAGCAAGATTCCATCCTGGTTTCCCACAAGGGCAGCAGGGAGCCAAGTACTTAGGTAATCTTCCGGTGCTTTCCCAGGCATATCAGCAAGGAGCTGGATCAGAGTGGAGGAGCCAAGACTAGAACTAGCACAAAAATATGGGACGATGGAGTTCCACCAGTGGCTTAAATTGTTGTAGCATGACAGCCCAAGACATTTTTTAAAATTTTTTATTTTTCTAACTTTTATTTAATAAATATTAATTTCCAAAGTACAACTCTTGGATTATAGCGGCTCCCCCCCATAACTACCCTCCCACGCACAACCATCATATCTCCCACTCCCTCTGCCATCCTATTCTTCATCGAGATTCATTTTCATTTATTTTTATATACAGAAGATCAACTTAGTATATACTAAGTAAAGATTTCAACAGTTTGCACCCACACAGACACACAAAGTGTAAAGTACTGTTTGAGTTATGCCATGAATTCACATAGTACAACATATTTAGGACAGAGATCCTACATGGGGAGTAAGTGCACAGTGACTCCTGTTGTTGACTTAACAAATTGACACTCTTGTTTATGGCGTCAGTAATCACCCGAGGCTCTTGACATGAGTTGCCAAGGCAATGCAAGCCTCCTGAGTTCGCCATCTCTGATCTTAATTTGACAAGGCCATAGTCAAAGTGGAAGTTCTCTCCTCCCTTCAGAGAAAGGTACCTTCTTCTTTCATGGCCCGTTCTTTCCGCTGGGATCCCACTCACAGAGAGCTTTCATTTAGGTCATTTTTTTTTTTTGCCACAGTGTCTTGGCTTTCCATGCCTGAAATACTCTCATGGGCTTTTTAACTGGATCTGAATGCCTAAAGGGCTGATTTTGAGGCCAGAGGGCTGTTTAGGCCATCTGCCATTCTATGAATCCACTGTGTATCCTGCTTCCCTTTTTAATTCTATCAGTATTAGCAGACACTAGTCTTGTTCAAGTGAACCCTTTGACTCTTAATCCTATCATGATGATCAGTTGTGAACTGAAACTGATTTCTTTGACTAGTGAGATGGTATTGGTACATGCCAACCTGATGGGATTGAATTGGAATCCCCTGGCACGTTTCTAACTCTACCATTTGGGGCAAGTCCGATTGAGCATGTACCAAACTGTACATCTCCTTCCTCTCTGATTTCCAGTCTTATATTTAACAGCGATCACTTTTCAGCTAAATTTAAACACCTAAGAATAATTGTGTGTTAATTAAAGAATTCAACCAATGGTATTAAGTAGAACAAAAAAATACTAAAGGAATAAAGTAGTAAGTTGGTCCTTGAGAGTCAGAACAAGAGCTGATCAAGTCATTGTTTCTCATAGTGTCCATTTCACCTCAACAGGTTTCCTTTTAGGTGCTCAGTTAGTTGTAACCAATAAGGGAGAACATAGGATATTTGTTCCTTTGAGACTGGCTTATTTCACTCAGCATGATGTTTTCCAGATTGCTCCATTTTGTTGCAAATGGCCAGATTTCATTTTTTAGTGCTGTATAGTATTCTATAGAGTGAATATCCCATAATTTATTTATCCTGTCTTCTGTTGACAGGCATTTAGGTTGATTCCATGTCTTAGCTATTGTGAATTGAGCTGCAACAAACATTTAGGTGCAGACAGCTTTTTTATTTGTCAATTTAAACTCCTTTGGGTAAATTCCAAGGAGTGGGATGACTGGGTTGTATGGTAGGGTTATATTCAGGTTTCTGAGGAATCTCCAGACTGACTTCCATACTGGCTTTACCAGTTTGCATTCCCACCAACAGTGGGTTAGTGTCCCTTTTTCCCCTCATCCTCACCAGCATCTGTTGTTGGTAGATTTCTCTATGTGAGCCATTCTAACTGGGGTGAGGTGAAACCTCATTGTGGTTTGGATTTCCTTTTCCCTGATTGCTAGTGATCCTGAACATTTTTTCATGTGTCTGTTGGCCATTTGGATTTCCTCTTTAGAAAATGTCTATTGACGTCCTTGGCCCATCTCTTAAGTGGGTTGTTTGTTTTGATGTTGTGGAGTTTCTTGAAATCTTTGTAGATTCTGGTTATTAATCTTTTATCAGTTGCATGGTTTACAAATATTTTTCCCATTCTGTTGGTTGCCTCTTCACTTTCCTGTTTCTTTTGCAGTACAGAAACTTCTCAATTTGATGTAATCCCAATTGATAATTTTGGCTTTGACTGTTTCATCTTGGCCCAGTGCAGGCTGTTGTGACAATTTGGGAAGTGTACCAGAAGATGAAAGGCATCTCTCTCTCTTACAAATAAATTAAATGTAATTTAAAAAACACAGCAGAATAACTATATTAAGCAAAGCACACAGAACTTCTTCCTCTCTTAAGGTGTGTGTCCTAATTACAAGAGACAAAGTGCTATTAGTAAAAAGCAGTAATCTAAGTTTGTTTCTTAAAATTATTAAGTCAGTTTGGTCTTCACATATGATATGTTTTATGAAGCATCACCCAGCTATATTAGGAGTAGGATTCAGATATCCTGAATTCTCATATCCTGGAATTATCACTTACTTTAGGATTTCAGCCCTACCCCCTTTACCACAAACTCTAATATCGTTGCAAATATCAAGTAAACAATGCTGTCAGGAATTATCTCACTGAAAATGAAACTATCAAGTATAGAAAGTCCTTGGAGCACTTTTTTGATAGGAAAACATCTGAGGCCGGTGCCATGGCTCAATAGGCTAATCCTCCACCTGCAGCGCAGGCACAACGGGTTCTAGTCCCAGTCGGGGCGCTGGATCCTTTCCCGGTTGCCCCTCTTCCAGGCCAGCTCTCTGCTGTGGCCCGGGAAGGCAGTGGAGGATGGCCCAAGTGCTTGGGCCCTGCACCCGCATGGGAGACCAGGAGAAGCACCTGGCTCCTGGCTTCGGATCAGCGTGGTGCGCCAGCCGTGGCAGCCATTGGAGGGTGAACCAATGGCAAAAGGAAGACCTTTCTCTCTGTCTCTCTCACTATCCACTCTGCCTGTCGAAAAAAGAAAAGAAAACATCTGAGGGGCTGGCGCAGTGGCTCACTTAGTTAATCCTGACCACCTGCCACACCGGCATCCCATGTGGGTGCCAGGTTCTAGTCCCAGTTGCTCCTCTTCCAGTCCAGCTCTCTGCTGTGGCCCAGGAGGGCAATGGAGGATGGCCCAAGTGCTTGGGCCCCTGCACCCGCATGGGAGACCAGGAAGAAGTACATGGCTCCTGGCTTCAGATCGATGCAGTGCCGGCGATAGCAGCCATTTGAGGAATGAAACAACCGAAGAAAGACCTTTGTCTCTCTTTCTCACTGTCTATAACTCTACCTGTCAAATAAATTAAAAAAAAAAGTTTGATTATTTATTTGGTGTTTTTGTTTTTGTGCACTTTGACTTGCTTTCTTTCCTTTTCTTTCCTGCCTAACACAGTGCCAGTCAAGCACACAGTAATTCAGAACTTTACTGCATCTATCTCATATTAGATATGTGATTTTAAAATTTTACTCAATAACTTTTGTTCAAGAAGCAGAGAGACAAAGCAAGAGCAAGAGAGAGGGAGAGCTCCCATCCACTGGTTAACTCTTCACAACATAGCTGGTACTGGATAAGGCCAAATCAAGAATCAAGAATGCCATCCAGTTCTCCCACGCAGGTGGTAGGGACCCAATCACTTGAACCATCACCACTGCCTCCCATGATTTGTATGAGCAGGAAGCTGTATTACAAAGTGGAGCCAGGACTCAAACCCAGGAACTCTGGTGTAGAATACAGGTGTCCCAACTGACATCTGAACCATTATGGAAAACACATGTCCCTGGCTTTTTATAGACATGTATCAATATCTGAAATGTTATAAGAATCATAATGTTTGTCCCATGTTCTCCAGATTGATAATTTTGCCATTTAAATGTTAACCACTATGCAGTATGCATCAGAACATCAATTCCACTTTAGCATCTGCTTTATGATAGAAAAATGAAAGCAGTAGGGTAAATAAGCAAATCTATAGGGGAACAGCATGTATTGTCAGACAGTTCCCATGTGTTCATTTTCACTAAGTTTATATTCCCCAGGATACCTAGGCATCATAGGTCAAAATTTACACATACCTGTTTTGTTTGCTACTGTTTTTGGTGTTTCTAGAAATTTCTTTTTTAAGATTTATTTTTTATGTGAAAGGACGTATGAATGAAAGAGAGGGAAAGAAACACAGGAAGAGGAAGAAACACACAGAGCAAGAAAAAGACATAAGTAAAACAGAAGGGGAAGGAGGGTTGATCTTTCATCCTCTGGTTCACCCCCAAAATGATTCCAAACACTGGGGTGGGGCCAGCAGAAGCCAGGAGTCTGAACTCCATCTAGGTTACCTACTTGAGTGGCCATCATCCACTGTGTCTCCAGATGCATTATCTGAAAGTTGGATTGGAAGCAGAGCATACAGGACTTGAACTGGCACTCCAGTATAGGTTGCTGATGTCACACGTGGTACCTTAGCCTGCTGTGCAATGCTTGCATTTGTTGTAGGTACTCAACCTATAAATTCTCTAAAAACCATGTAAATCTTAGTTGTCCATCTGTTGTGTCTCCCTGGCACAGTTTCATAAGTTATATCCTCTTACATTTAGCACATTATCAGTTTCTCAGTTATGTCCTTAAGTTATGTCAGGAGCTGTGGAATTACCATTTGTTAACATATTTCAGGTATTTACCTCTTCATTGGTTGCAAATTAATCTGATCAGGAACTAACTGATCAAAGATAATAGAAGTTTCTCTAGCGTTGGCAAGAGGCAAGATTTTTCACTGGCTTCTGTAGAGTGGGTGCTGAATTGTCTCTAGAATTTAGAATTATAGATCTGGGAAGTTTATTGGATTTTTCACAGTTCTTCTTGCCTGCATATCTATTTACTTAAAAATAAGCATTCAACTTATTTGAGTCCCAGTCCTTTTCAGAATATCCTTGAGAGAATGACACTATTCAGTTATCTGGGCTGGGTTGGACCCAGTCAAAATGAAGAATATTTTAAAATTATTTATTTATTTATTTGAGAGGTAGAGGTACAGACAGTGAGAGGGAGAGACACAGAGAAAGGTCTTCCTTCCACTGGTTCACTCCCCAAATGGCTGCAATGGCCGGAGGTGGGCCAGTCTGAAGCCAGGAGCCAGGAGCTTCTTCCAGATCTTCCACATGAGTGCAGGGGCCCAAGGATTTGGGTCATCTTCCACTGTTTTCCCAGGCCCTTACATAGGGCTGGATCAGAAGTGGAGCAGCTGGGACTAGAACAGGCACCCATATGGGATGCTGGCACCACAGGCAGAAGATGAACCTACTACGCCATGGTGCTGACCCCAAAGAATGATTTTAAATCTCATTCACAGCCTCTCAGACAGCAAGATGAGTTTCAGCTCACCCCCCAAATATTCAGCTCTTTTTACAAAGTTTGCTTGTCTATGCAGCTTTACTCATAAAGAAAATAGATAGAGTTGTCTGCAAGCAAGAATTATTTCATAAAATGTACACAGGCTATAAGTCAGCGCCAGAGTTCAGAACCCAAGGCTTTCTCTGGGCAAGCTCAGTTAAGGCAGAGCAACATTATCAATTTATAGACAAGAGCAACCCAGGAGACAAGTGCTGGCCATCAGGACTGAGCATTTCTGCAGCTGTAAGCCCAGTGACAAGGCTGCCTTCCTGGCAGAGAAGCTGGGAAAGTGGCCACTGATTGCTCTGTTCTAGTAAGCATCCTTCCCTGCTTCTGGAAAACAAGCAACAATTAACTTAATCGACGCTGACACAGTTTCCTCACAGAAACTACACGCCCCTGTCTTAAGCTTCCATTTCTGTCCCTCAGTAGTTTCCTGGAGACCTCCTCTGTTTCTAATTGGAGTGCTGCTCCTTTTAAATTTGCCACCACATTCTAGATGCCAATAGAGGGAGGGAAGTATATTTTCTCTTTATCACTTTCTGTCTCTCATTTCTTTTTCTCTCTTTTTTTCTGCTTCTTTTTTGGCTATTTCTTTTCTTTAATTAGTTGGAGCAGTACTGTATTTTACCATAAAACCTTTACCAAGTCCATTCATACTGGGTACTTACTTATTGCCTTTTTCTATCCCAGAGTCGCATGAACAAAATTATGTGGAGTACATGCTGGGAAATGGCCAAAGTATCTAGAGAGAAATAGCAATATATTTCATGTTCTTACATATCTGCTGAGAAAGAAACTCTTTGATATAAATGAAAAAATTTAATTATTTGGCTTCCCAAAACTTCTGTTCTAAGCATTTCATAAACTGTCAAAGAAAACCACTGTGTTCTTTCGGTATCCCCAGAGGGATGTCTTTCTTTAAATATATTTTAACAGAATATTTTGCAAATATGAATAATCCTCTTGAGAAAACGGTGAAATGCACTGTCTTCATGAACCCATATATACAGTGAATCCTCAATTCATAAAATTGTTAGGATAGAAATTATTTCTACATAATGCAATAAATTCAATATGGTTTTGCTCAAATACCAAGAAGAGTATTAAAAAAGAACAAAGTGAAATCACTTATTCTACCATATATTATGCCTAATTAAAAATCGTAATAACTAAGAGAAATTATTGGAGTGTTAGGAATAGAGATCAAACATAGACTATATGAACAGAAGTGAGAATCCATAAACTGAAGTAAGAAATACATAAAAACTAGATTTGGTGCATAAATATGATATAAGTCAGTGACACGTAGATCCTCACCACACTGTTGGAATAATTTGCCATTTATATGACAAGAAGTAAAACTAATTGCACACAATTCTAGGTATACCAAAGATTGAAACATCAAAGGTTAATCTTCAAATTAACAGGAAAGTATTTGTAAAAATATTACTACTCTAGTATATACAAAAGACTCAAAGACAAAGGCATAAGACTTTAACTGAATATTTTGCTTGAAAATTAAATTGTGGCCAGCGCCGCGGCCCACTAGGCTAATCCTCTGCCTTGTGGCGCCCGCACACTGGGTTCTAGTCCTGGTCGGGGAGCCAGATTCTGTCCCGGTTGCCCCTCTTCCAGGCCAGCTCTCTGCTGTGGCCCAGGAGTGCAGTGGAGGATGGCCCAAGTCCTTGGGCCCTGCACCCCATGGGAGACCAGGAGAAGCACCTGGCTCCTGCCATCGGATCAGCATGGTCTGCTGGCCGCAGCGCGCCAGCCGCGGTGGCCATTGGAGTGTGAACCAACGGCAAAGGAAGACCTTTCTCTCTCTCTCTCTCACTGTCCACTCTGCCTGTCCAAAAAAAAAAATTAAATTGTGCAAAACAAAATACATGTAGAAGACAAGACATAGACTAACATAAGATAATTTCAGTTATTTAATGTTGGAATCTTAAAATCTTAAGAAATCACATGGCAGAATAAACAATCTATCAGAAAAATGGGAACAAATAATTCATAGAGTAAGAAACCTAAAAGACTAACACACATTTAACAAAAATCAGTCATAGTTATCAGCAATGAAGTGCAAATTAAAACAAAAATTAAATAGCATTACTTATATACCACTCTGCATGGCAAAAGATGAAATTATTTTTGGAAATGTTACAATACAAATGTTACATGTATGTAAAATTATCTACTTCCTAGGGTGATCAATTTTAACAGTTTACTAAGCTGGAGCAGTGGTAAGTTCTAGCCAAACCAATAGTAGTTGGTCACTTTAGTCAGGGTATAAACTGAAAGTAATGTTACAATATTTGGTATTACACAAAATATATTACTTATAAAAGACAAAAAGAAAATAGCAAATGTCCAGCAAGAAGAGAAGGGTTAAATTGTAATATACTTACAAAACCAAGTACAAAACAAAGGCCAATGACACTATTGAGAGAAGTGGTTTCCACACTTTGGTGTGTATAAGAATCACCAAGACAGATAATAAAGAGCACAAAGATGCAGATTTATTACAGTAGGACTTTCTGGTCTTTGAGATTTTTTTCCCAGTTTCCTTGGTGTCCCTGATACCCAACAATGTGAGGACCGCTGAACTGGGATGTACCTGTCAGAGAAGGTAAATTGCAAAACCTAATATGGGGTGAGAGTAGCAGGCTTCCCAGTGAAATATAAAGTGGGATTTAATATATATAAACCCTTAAATATTAGAAGACTATATTATATGTAGGGATATACATTTATATGTGTCTACTAAACATTAATATATGTAAGGGATTTAGAAGCATTAAATTCATGTTTGTAATTTTCTTAATAGACTAAAATAGAACTCAGAGGCTTTTTAAATAAGGCTCCGAGTTTACCTCAACTATCTTGTATTTTTTAAGCAGTTGAGCTGGAGTGAACATAGTACTATGATAATAGTCATTGTACTTGAAAAGTGGATACTTGTGTATTTGAAAGATTTCATGAAGTAATTTTAGCAATAAAAAGCTGTAAATTATGATACCAATTTTTGAAGATATATCTAATAATTTATGTATTTCTTAAGTGGCCTAGCCATAGATTATTATCCACTGCTACATTTATATAAATTAATTACTGAAAATTTCTTTGGGCTATGATTAAGGTAAGACAATGTAATATTCAGTGACATTTATTACCTTCTGTTTAATTTCTATTTTTTATCTAACATACAATTGACACAATAAGTTGATAGCTTATGACTAACTAGAGTTATCAGTCACATTTTTAAGCTAGTTTAGATTACTAAAAATGACATAATTTGAGATTTCCTATATTTTTGTAGATAGTATGATAAATACAGGTTATAAAATACATTAATAATTGTGTTTATTTTCATAATAATTTTAATACTGAAAGACTATACACGCACAGTATCTCAAATATGAAGGAATATATACATCCTGAATGACCTGTAATCATCACTTTGATTAATATTCTACCATTGTAACAAAAAGAAAATTGAAGAGTGTATGCTCACTTGCATGTATAATTATACAACATATTGGAAAATAGCCAACTGTGCTTTGAAAGTAAGTGAAACATGTAGAATATGTATTAATTCTACTCTTTTAACTAGTAGATTTTTCTAACAAATATCATCAATTATAGAAAGACAGATAGGAATCATTGCAAACTAGACTTCCTTGAGTCCATTGGAGTACTCTGGCTACAGCATAGTGGGCACACCTTAGAAAGTCCCCATCAATAAGACATAAAGATAAAAGTCTCCATCAATTATTCTAAAAGGTCATTTTTAGATGAGGTGTTGCAAATTTATGTCAAAGATGACTTCATTTCACTATCAGCCTGATAGAAAATGAAACTTCAATGATAAGGAGTTGTATTACCTGTTGCAAATTGTGCTGTTTTTAACCCTTCAGAAATAACTGTCAATATGCCTAAAAACTGTCACAACAACTTGAGGGCCAAAGCAGGAAAACTGACAATGTCAGAGAGAAAAGAAGTTTGTGTTTGGTTAGTTGGTTTTGGCTTTGGCTTTGGCTCTCATTTGACTTTGGCTTGGGTTTGGGTTCTGTGCTTATTTGTGTTGCAGATATCAAAGTTTATTACCTGTGAATGGTTCTGGACTTCACATCCAGGTTGGCCTGGATTTTTTGTGAAAGAGCCTTATTAGAAAGAAGCAGAGGAATAAAGAGAAGACAAAGTTTGGAGGAAAGATGTGATGAAAAGAGCTAGCAAGAACTTCGGGCTCAATGTCCTTGTCTTATCCCTCACTCCCTTTTGCAAGGAACCCCAGAAGGGGAGGGGGAGACAGAGAAGGCACTGAATGAATCCAGCCAGAGCACAGCATTTTCAGTGTAATAACCAGGGAGAAATTCTGGAAAAATTGTGTAATGCTGTTTTACAATGTGAGACAGAGCAAGATTTGATTTTTTTAGAATTTACCAGTGAATTGGTTAAGGCTGGTAGATGGTCTTGGATGAGTTACTTAGAAAGAAATGTAATAATAAAGGTGCAAAAAATGCTTCTTGAGTAATAGTTATAAGATTCTAAGATCAAAAATTTATAAAAGCTGTCATTTAGCTTTAAAGTTAAATGGAATAAAAAGCTACTTATTAAATTCAAGGCAATGCCACTTACAGTTTTATTTTTTTTTTATTTTTAATCTTAGCATAGTGGGGAGAGTTTAGTCCTGGTCTGAGATCTGAAGCTCTGAAGTTTGGTTGTGGTTCAGGGGGCTTCATACGGAAAAAGAGCTGGAACTTTAAAGAGTAGAGCATCCTGGAAAATACAGTGGGTTAAAGCAGTTTGACTTCAGAGGAAGAATGAGTGATCTGGCTAATAACATCATTTGTACACCCCTTTAGCCGATTTTGTATCTACATTCATGGAGTTCTCAACTGAGGCCAGTGCAACTCTGGCCTCCAGGAGTGAGTTGCCAATGTCTGGAGACCATTTTTCATAACTGGAGAGATGGGGTCACAGAGCAGAGGACAGGGATGTTACCAAACATCTTACAACACCCAAAGCAGCCTTCACAACACAAAATATCCATCCTGTACTGTTAGTGATGATGAGAGTAAGAAACCCTGATATATAAGGAAAAAAAGTATAATGTTATATAAGCCATAAGGCTATATAAAGTATTAGGTATGTACAGCTCTTTTAAAACTACATCTAAATGAACATTGTATGCGGCATTCTGTGAAAAAAATCTAATCTGGTGCCTACTAAGTTGTTTATTTTTCCCTTAAATGATTGTATAGCTCAATGGAAAAGTTTTAGTAATTCACTAAATATTAAGAGAGCTTGTGTGAAGTGATATTCAGGTTTTAACAGTGTAAAATATGTCTTCAATTTAACATTTCGAAGAATGTATCAATTAATTCTAACTCCACTATAAATAATTACTGAACTCTTTAACAAAGGACATTTGTTGAACATGTTTAATGCTGAGTCTTCTGCCTTCATCAAGAACACAATGTAGCTTGGCAATTTGCTGAGCAAGTCTCTTATTAGTTCCTTATTATAGGAAATATTTAGAGCTTTAGGACTCTATTTCATGTAAAATAAAACCCCTCAAAATATACTCCAGAAGTGAGAAAGCCACAGACCTGTATAAATCAGTATGATAAAAAGTATACTCATAGCTGAATTGTCATATCATGTGAGAAATACTTAAATGAATTATTTAGGAGTAGACTATCAGTTCTTTTTTTTTTATAAGTCATTCTTTTATTTGTGAAAACATCTTTCCTCTTTAAAAAAAACTTACCTCATTAAACTCATTTTGATAGTGACAAATAAATTAGACTTTTATACTAACCTTAAAAAACTAGGTTCTTTTATCCAAAAGGATAATTTCAAACAAAAGCAAACTGGTGATTTTTTTTAACCTTAAAATAACTTCGGTATTTCTGAACTCCATGCTGAAGAACAAAGAGGCCAACAAATGCACTTGTCACCACACACAGTTAAGCTTTCTAAACACAGTGTCTCTTTAGCACAGGATCAACAATCAGTTTACCACTGGAAGAAACCCAAATGCTATATATTTCAACTCTTGCAGAGTCAGCTTGGAGTTCTCTGAGAAGCAAAATATACTTGGTATCACATATGTGACATCAAATACAGAGAAGACCAACAGCCTGAGGCCGTCCCCATTCTTTGAGACCCTAGGTGACAAACCACAACTACTTCAGCACCTACACCTTCTTTAGGACTACATTCTTCTAAGAGCTGGGTTTCAAACAAACAGCTGAGCTCTGGCCAATCACAGACAGACAACTGATGATATCGTAACCAAATAAGGCAAGAACCTAGGGCTACCAATCACGCTATGTCTGCACTTCACTTCCCCGGACTGCAGGCCACGCTGCAGAAAGGAGTTCTCTGCCCACTTTGGGTTTTGAGCGCTGCCCAATTCACGAACTGCTCTTGGCACAAACTCTGTCCATATGAATAAAACGCACAAGCACTGTAGATACCGAGAATCCAAACCAGCTGGTGACCCACGTCCTTTTTCACAGATGATGCAGGCTTCTATCACCTGTTTCTTTTCCCATCATTTATTTCATTATTTCTTTTTTTTTTACTTGCTGGACTGCCCAAAACTTCAATCTTGCCTTTTCCACCTTCTGATTTAGGAAGCTTAATGTTATCTTCAGTGACTTCATAAGGCACGCTGTCACCCTTGTCCGAGGAACTCCTCGGAACTGTCTACCTAACTCTCTTCTGAATGGTCCTCTTCCTTCCAATCTAACTGATTCATCTCAAACAAGGCCACATCCATTTGTATAACTTTTCCCAGAGCCCCATCAATATTTTCAATGTTGAAATGACCAGGTAGTGCAGCTGCCATTTCTTTTCTTAGCTTTTCATTTGCCTGGGCCATCTGTGGGAGAAAGCTCTGGACTTGAAATCTCAAGTGCCTGGTAATAATAATATAATTAAAATGAGGGAATGTCCATCATGGGAAGCAGTCCACATAACAGACTCACAAAATGACAATTACCTTAAGTAACACTCTGACCTCAAACCAGCCCTTAAGGCATTCAGATGTGGCACGGCAAGATCCTCAGATGATCACTAATGTCATAAATAAGACTTCACATAAATAATTGTGAAATTGAGAACAGAAATCATTGTACACTTATTCCCCATGTAGGAACTCTCCTTAATGAGTTGTACTATGAGAATTAACTACTAAACTTGTTCTCAAACAGTACTTTATACACTGTGTGCATGGGGGGGGGTGCAAACTGTTGAAATCTTTACTTATTATACAGTTGATCTTTGTATATAAAAGTAATTAAAAATGAATCTTAGTGAAGAATGAGATGGGGGAAGGAGTAAGAGGTGGGACAGGAGTCAGGGTGGGAGGGTGTACGGGGGAAGAACCACTATATTCCTAAAATTGTACCTATGAAATTTATATCATTAAATAAAATCTCTAAAAAATGAAAATCTCAAATCAACCGCTGAAAATTCATCTCAAAGAACTAGAAAAAGAACAAATTATAACTCAAACTTAGCAAAGGAATGAAATGATAATGCTTACAGCAGACATTTTAAAAAACAGAGAAAATGGAAAAAAGTAAACAATACAAATAGCATTGCTTAATAGCACCAAAATGGACACTTCAGTAGATTAAGGAAAATAGAACACTCAATGAAAGTCAGAAGTGGAGGAGGATTGCAAGTAATGCCACACAAAAGAAAAACAGTTATGACAGATTACCTAGAACAAGTATATGCTGGGAAGTTGTATAACCTAGAAGAATAGATAAATGAATCATAAATCTATAAGATTTAATCCTAAAACATGAACAGCAGGAACCTATCTGTAATTGATAAGAAGACTAAATCAGTTACAGAAACCTTGCAACAGAGAAAAGTCCCAAGACTAAATGACTTCATTGGATAGTTCTACAAAACATTTAAAGAAAACTTCACAGGAATCTTCTTAAAATGCTTCCAACAAAATGCAGAGAAGGAAACATTTAAGATTTGTTTTATGAGATCAGCATTACCCTGATATCAAAGCTCGACAAAGATTCTACAATAAAACTACGACTATCATAGCTGATGAATGCTGTTGTGAAAATCCTCAACAAGGACATTAAATTCTAGCTACTCTCCTTCTTATCCAATTTCCTGCTGATGTGCCTAGAAAGGCAGAAGAGGGTAGTCCAATTCCTTGGTTCCTTCCCACCCATGTGAGAAACCCCGATGGAATTCCTGACTTCTGTGTTTCAACTGGTCTTGCCAGGGATACTGTGAGCATTTGGGGAGTGTCCCAGTGGATGGGAGCTGTGTGTGTGTGTGTGGGTGTCAGAGAGAGAGAGAGAGAGAGAGAGAGAGAGAGAGAGAGATTCCCACTCCTTCTCCCACTCCCTCTCTCTTGCCTTTCAAGTAAATAGACTTCTTAAATTAAAAATAAACAAAGCTGTCACCCCAGGGCCTTTGCACAGGGTGTTCCCTCACCCACCTGCCTCCTTGATTCCCCCACCCCTGCCGCCTCCTGTTCCAAGCTCCCCAGTGACTTCCTGCTAAGATTCCCCTTTGTCCCCATCCACGCTGTGTCTGCACCAGGCACACAGTAGGTGCTCAGCAGATGCCGGCTGGGGGACACTGAGGGTGGCAGTTGGTTCCTGGGAAAGCAGCCCCCTGCAGCTGTGGCCTTGTGTGCCCTGCCTCTGTCCTGGGCCAGTGTCCCCTGCTTCCTGCCCCACAGCAGGTGCTTGGTAGACCTGCACCTGCCACTTCTGTGGCTGCCAGCAGGGTGAGGAAGGGGCTGCGAGTGACCTTGAGGTGTCCCTGGGCCCCCTCCCCCACTCCCCACCTCCGCAGCCCCTCCTAGATGGCTGCCCTGGGGTGGAGGGGTGGAGAGAGAGTGGGCGAGGTGGCAGGCACAGGTTACAGCCTGCCAGGCAGTGGGGTGGTTGTACCTGGTTGCCAAGGTTATGACCGTGTCTGCTGGCCGCTGAATCACAATCATCGCCATGATGGTCTTGGCTGGCCATGCACTGTGTGCCCGCCCTCCCCTCTCTCATCTGAGAGGCGGGATTTGACAGCTGAGCCCGTGGCTGTGAAAGCCTGTGCTGTGGGCAGTGAGCGACCCCCCAGAGCCCCCACACCATCATTGCCACTGCAGGCTCGGCAGACGGGGGGCCTCGGGGGAGCCTCGGGGACAGCCCAGGGCTGAGGTTGGCAGCCAGAGCCATGGAGGGCTGGAGGCAGGGCCGAGTGGGCGGGCGTATGCGTGAGGCAAGGACCTGGAGACCGAAGCCCACAGCTCTGGGCTTGGTTTTGAATGGGGTTATTTCCTTGGCCACTACGCAGGAAGTCTCCAGCACAAAGTTCTTATTATGGAAAATTTCAGATGCCAACAATGCTGAGAGGCACAAGCGACGCCCCCGACTCCCCCGGGGCCCCTCGGGCCTGTGTGGCCCAGCGGCTAAGCTGCCGTCCGGGATGCCCGCACCCCAAGTCGGAGTTCTGGGGTCAAGCCCCTCTCCCCAGGCCCACTTCCACCGCAGCTGCCTGCTCTGCGCACCCCGGGAGGCAGCAGGGACTGCTCTGGGGTCTGGGTCTCTGCCAGCCATGTGGGAGCCGGAAGGAGCTCCTGGCTTCCATATGGGACCGCCAGCAACTTGTGCAAAGGCCAGAAGACAGGAACAGGCCCAGCGCTCCTGGGGGTCAGCAGCGAGGCCCTGTGGCCAGGACAGAGCGGCGAGCAGGGCAGAAGAGTCCAAGGACCCTGCAGGAAGTGGGTGGTGCTGGGCCCCGCGGGGGAGGGGCAGCCAGGAAGCAGGTGGGCTTTCCTGGGTTCCTGGGTGGAGACAACCTCCCCCACCATGGGACAACAGCTGTGGCTCCCCTCGGCCGGCCCCAGTTGCTGGATTTCGGGGTGAATGGTGTAGGACGTCGGCTGCCGGTCTTCCTCCTGTGTGCTGAGGGCCGAGTGGGCTGGGACCCGCCCTGCCTTGGCCAGGCTTTCTCTTCCTGTCCTACCTGGCAGGTTTGGGCTCCCCTGGCTCCTGGCAGGACTGGTGTTGTTTGCTCCTTGGAAGCTTCCGGATCAGTTCTGGGGGTGGAGCTCTGAAGGTGACACCAGCATTTGGATGGGGAAAGCTGGTGGGGCGCCAGGTGCCCTTGCGGGTGCGTCTGGTGCTGGGCAGGCAACGGGGACTCGGGGGTGGCACCTGTGGGCACCCGTGCCTCAGCCGTTGCCTGCGCCATCTTATCACTGCCCTGGCTCTCTGCGCACCGCTGTCCTCACACCTGTCACCGTCCAGCCCCAAGCCGGCACTGGACACCTGGTGGCCTACATTCCTGGACGAATCCTGACCCCTGCTGGCCTCCATTGGCACAGCAGCCCAAGGCAGGGTGGGCAGACAGTGGCGGGAGGAGCATGCCATAGAGCTGACCAGGGTCCTGGGTGGAGGCAGGGCCTGGATCCTCTGCAGAGGGACACACGTGGGTCCTGCTTGGATGAGACCCTGCGGCCAGGGAGCTGGGTGTGGCCGTGCTGAGGGAGGTCTGGAGCCCCCGGTGCCCCAGGTCTTGCCCTGGGCAGTCCCCATCTCCAGGCAATCCCGAGGCCTCTGGTCATATCCACAGAGTGGCTGAGTCTAGGCAGGAGCAGGCCCCTCCCCGTGGCATTGAAGGGACAGCGCCATGTCCCAGGGCTGGGCAGAGGCTCTCCTTCCTTCTCTCCGCCTCCTCCCACCTGGCTCTGGGCCTCAGTTTCTGTGCCCATGAGGTGGGGGTGGCCTTGGAGCCCCGGGGCGGGGGCGGGTGGGGGTGCTGCGCCCTGGCTGCTCACCCTCTCTGGACCTGACGGGCCTGAGGGCAGGGGGCGCAGGAACCAAAGCTACTCCTGGACAGGGTGGGGGTGGGCTGCCCCTCAGCAAGGTCGGGATCCTGGCCGCCTCCAGGGCCCACTGTGGGGTGGTGTCCTGGGATTCTCCCGTGGCTCTGGGTTCCCGCTGGGGCCTCCGAGGATGTCTCACAGAGCCGGCCCTCTGTGGACAGGACCCGAGGCCTCTCTGCCAGCACGCAAAGCCATGGGCCGTGACCGTGGGCACGTGCGGCAGGGCTGGACGCTGCTCCATCGCCCTAAGCCCCTGGCCTGGGGGCAGAGGCCTGCACTGACCTCGGGCAGGGAGCTGGAAGGGCGGGACCCGGGCAGGGGTCAGTGGGCAGCCTCTGGCGGACATGGTGGGCGGGTTGGCCCGGCGCGGCCAGCCGGGGATTTATAGCGGCAGCGCTGGGGATCCAGTGTCGCCATGGCTGTGCTGCCCTGGTTTCTGTGCCTACCCTGCTGTCTCTAGCCCCCTTGTGAAATATTAAAGTTTCCATGGAATACTGAAGGCAATAATGAAATATTAAACTTGTTCACTTAAAATATTAACGCACCCCCTCAGGGCTGGGCAAGGATCCGTCCGATTGTTCTCCCGCACGGCGCTGGGCACCTCAAAGGATCCCACACCGCTGAGGGCATGGCGCTGCCTCGGGTCTCCCCGGCTCCTCACAGGCCCCTCACTCAGCACCCACCCCCACCCACCCCCACCCCTGGGGGCAGGAAGCAGCCAAGGGCAGGTGCGGTGCAGGCCAGGCTTGTGACTGGTGCGCCGTGTCTCCGTCTCCGAGGGCCTGGTTGAAGTCCTGGCTCCCTGGGAATGCAGGTGGTGGCCACAAACCCATGTGGAGACCCGGATGGAGCCTGGCCCAGCCCTGGCTGCTGTGGGCACTTGGGGAGTGAACAGCGGATGGGAAATTTCTCCTCTGGTCTCACTTGGGACACTCAGGGCCCTGGCGTGGAGGGCGCTGGTGGAGGCTTCACTGCAAAGGGAGAAACCCCAGCCCCCCCACCCCCACCCCAGCACATTCTGGAGGCCAAAGCAAGCACTGGGAGGTGCCTGGAGGAACCCAGCTCTGCAAGACCCATCAGGTGGGTCAAGGAGGTGGCTGACCACATGTGCCTGGCCCCGAGCCCACTGTAGGCCCCTCTCCCCCCGAGCCTCCAAGGCATCCTGTTTTTTTAAAGACTGGTTTATTTATCTGAAAGGCAGAGTTAAAGAGAGGCACAGACAGGGAGAGGTCTTCTATCCACTGGTTCATTCCCTGGATGGCCACAGTGGCCGGAGCTGCGCTGATTAGGAGCCAGGAGCTCCATCCAGATCTCCCACGTGGGTGCAGGGGCCCAAGGACTTGGGCCATCTTCCACTGCTTTCCCAGGCCACAGCAGAGAGCTGGATCAGAAGTGGAGCAGCTGGGACTCGAACCAGTGCCCATATGAGATGCAGACACCACAGGCAGAGCCTTCACCCGCTGTGCCCCAGCACTGGCCCCAGCGCGCTGTCTTCTAATCTGGGCCTGAATGCAAAGTTCACACACCAGAGCCACGTGGCAAGAGCAGGGCTGGGCTGAGCCAATGCCTTGGGGGCTGCAGGGGCAGGGAGGGCTCTTTGTGGGGGGCACGGTGAGAGTGTGGGGCCTCAGCGAGAGGAGCTGGAGGCAAGGAAAGGGGGGGGCTCCCCTCCTCCACAGTCTCGGCCCTCAGCTGTGAGGCAGATGCCCCAGAGGCTAACCCGCAGTGTGCGGCCTTGGTTCCAAGATGCCCTCTGATAGGGAGCCCAGGCCAGATGGCTGGGAGCAGGTGCAGGGCGGGCTGGGAGCTAATTCTGCAGCCATGGTGCAACTGGCGCCCGCGGGCCGCAGATCCTTGTAAGCCCTGTGAGCCAGGGGCCTGGACTCCAGTTCAGCGCTCGCCTCCTGTGTGGCCCAGCCTCCCACGAAGGAAGGTGCAAGGGGGCGGTGGAATGGGGAGGGGTCCTGGGGCCAGGGGCTGAGAAAGCTAGAGGCGGGCAGGCAGTGGGGCTGGGGCGGGGCTGAGCAGGGGTGGGGCTGAGCCAGTGGACAGTGGAGCCAAGTCGGATCTGAACTGGGGAGAAAGAAAAAAAATATATATATATATAAACAAAACAAAAAAATGAACAAGCTAAGATTCAACTGGCTAAACAGTTCAGTAATAGGACCATTAAAGTGCAAATTATAGTTGGGCTCTTTGCTAGTAAAACTAATTGATTTGTTTTGGAGAGATTTTTAATGATGCTAAGGAATGTTACATCGATTATGAAAATAAAATTAAAGGCCAATGCAAAAGTACAAATGCATATATTTATAACAGCACATGAAGTTTCTGAAACCATCATTATCTACAGTGCCAGTCATTTCAAAGCAGAGGACATGATAACATCCGAAAATTGTAAAGGACATTTCCTCATGAAAAAAAAATTTAGGCTCATTTAAAACAAAGTTCTAATATATTTTTCTTATAAGTTGCAACTAAAACAGTTGAAATTTCATTTCTCTATGGTAGTGTTCTTGCTCTGAGTCAAAGATTGTCAAATAGTAAAAATTTATACTAAGTTAAAATAACACAAAATAATTTTGTTCAAGTCCAGAAAGGGGTATTTAATTCCACATGTGGTTTTGTTCTTTTTTAAGAGAACAAAACTATAACCCATTTCTACTAAACTATTGCTCAAATGTAGCAATGTGAAAACATGAATAGGATTGATTGATTGATTCATTCATTCATCTATTCAAAAGCAACATATTAAAGACCAGTGGTGTGCAGTGGTAAAAAGTAACAGAAGAGACTCATGTGGTCCATGCATTAATGAAGAAAAATCACTCAGGGAAAGTGGCCATTGAATATGTAGTTTAGAAAGAACTGGAGTAATCTCTGATCTATATGAAACCATCAAGGACAGTGTCTCTCCCTTGATTAACATTAACTGCTTCCCTTAGCTAACTTACATGCTAACAACCCATAATAGTTATTTATCAGCTTGTTCCATAGTAAGCAGCTATCCCATAATAGTTTTTTTTCCAGGTTTCTGCTGATCTGACCTTTAGGAAAGTCACTTACAGAGGCAGGTCATAACTATCCAAAACCAAGATAGCAACTATAGCCTGCATGGGTAGACCCAGACTGACTGAGAGCCACTTTAGGGTGCACGATAATATTAAAGGGCACACCCATGATGTAGTTTTGCAGCCTTCTTCAAACGTGCAATGTATGTAGAAGGCCATCCCTGGAACTTTCCTACTCCTGTAGCCTTTACTTATGCTTTTCCAACACCCAGTTTCACTCAGTCATGCCTTTGTTTACCCTAACCTTATGGATCCCCAAACCCCATTTTTGGATGAGGAAATCAATTAGGGTCATGTTATGTTCCTGATTTCCTACTTGAATATTTTGAAGTCATTCCTTTTTTTTCCAAAAAATATGACTTTTGATGTGTGTCTTTTCTGAGGGCATGCAAAATGGGATATATGTGTCCTCGTCACACCAGTAGCATATTAGTGAATCTGTAATTTAAAAAGAGAATAATTTTAAGTTACTCCTTTCCCCCCCAACAATGGCAGGATTTGTCTCAAGATTTGAGTCCTTTGTTGTAGAGTATAGATATTACCCATAATTTACTAATCACCATTATGAGTTATTTAAATTCAGTGATCCCTTCATCGGCAGAGAATTTATAGAATGATAACTGTGTAAAAGGTTATACTTAGCCACAGTGGAGGAAAGGGACACTATCACTCATTGAAATTACCGTTTAGAAGCCCTAGATGAAATGGAGAGTGTTGTAGAGAGGTTGAATGAACATCATTAACAGGGTAAAAATTGCCAGAATCAAATATCAGGGGGCTGGGGTTGTGGCATAGAAGCTTAAGCTGCTGCTTGTGATGCTGGCATCCCATACCAAAGCTCTGGTTTAGGTTCCAGTTGCTCAGATCCCCATCTCGCTCCCTGCTATATGTGCCTGGGAAAGTGGCAAAAGATGGTCCAGGTGTTTGGGCTTCTCCCATCCATGTGGGAGACCAGCATGGAGTTCATGGTCCCTGGCTTTGGCCTGAGCCAGTCCCATCTATGTGGCCATTTGGGGAGTTAACCAGGGGATGGAAGATCCTCTCTTTCCCTTTCTCTAATTCCACTTCTTCCTCAATTTGTCACAAATAAACTTTTTTGAACTTTTTAAATGAGGGAAATATAATTTTGTTTATTTTGATCATAAAATACAAACTACAGCATGAGTAATTTACACATAGGATAACTGTCAGTAATCTTCCTTAATATTTTTCCTGTTGTCTTGGATTTCCTTGGTTACTGTTTTTTTTTTTCTTCATAATAATTAAGAGAGACTTATCAGGTCATAGTTCTAGAGACTCGGGAGCTCTGATAAGGGCCTTGTGATGACAGAAGCATTTGAAAAAGAGGTTACATGGCAAGAGGAAGCAAAAGAAAGAGCAGACAAGCCATTAGAACAAGCAATTCTTGAAAGAAGTAGCCTACCTAGTCTGCAAGATCAGCATTAATGCTTTCCAATGGCAGTGCCCCATGACCTACTAAACATCCATGAGGCCCCATCTCTTAAAGATTCTGCAATCTCAACACTACCAAACTGGAGATTAGGCTCCCAGCTCTTGAAATTCTGGGAGAAAGTTTCAAACTAAACCCACACCATGGCATACTCTCTATGGGTTTTGTTATTTGTTTTTGTTTTTGTGTTTTTTTTTTTAACTTTGGGGATTCATTAATTGACAAGTGCTGGCTTTTTAATTGTAAGGACTGATACAAATTGTCAGAAGCCCAAGCTATGTTTAAAACTGCTATCATGAAAAGCAGTTGTAATGCCACCCTCTCTTGAATTCACGTCCTATGGTTTTTCTGCATCAAAACTTTGTTTCCTGGGGCCTTTGCTGTGGCGCAGTGGGTTGACGCCCTGGCCTGGGGTGCCGGCATCCCAAATGGGCTCTGGTGCTAGTCCTGGTTGCTCCTCTTCCAATCCAGCTCTCTGCTGTGGCCTGGAAAAGCAGTAGAAGATGGCCCAAGTGCTTGGGCTCCTGCACTCCCATGGGAGACCTGGAAGAAGCTCCTGGCTCCTCGCTTCGGATAGGTCCAGCTCTGGCCATTGCAGCCAATTGGGGAGTGAAGACTTCTCTCTCTCTCTCTGCCACTCCTCTCTCTCAGTAACTCTTTAAAATAAATAAATAAAACTTAAAAAGAAAACTTTCTTCCCTTTCCTTTCAGAGGAAAAATGTCCACTGTTTAAAATTTATTTTTAATTTTGGACTAACACATGATACTTGGTCATTTTGCAGTGATACTTACACACATTTCAGTGTATGTACAGTATAGCCTGATCATATAAAGCTGTCATCCTACTCATTTGTTTTTATCTTTTCTTTATACTTGCAGTCTACCAAATTACCTATTATAGTTCTTTCCACAGGAAAGGATACACTGTGAATTATAGCCACCTCCACTGGGCTGCAAAAACACCAGAATGCATTATACTCACCCTAATTTATTTCTCCTTTTTTAATGAAAGGCAGCTGTTTGGGTAAAGTAGCCTTAACTGATAGTTCTTTTCTTTCATGCCTTGAGAAATAACCTGGCTTCTAAGGTTTCAGATGAAAAATCTGCTGTTAATCTTAGGGGGGTGAACTTAAAAGTGACCTGGTGCTTTCGTGTTGCAAATTTCTGAATTCACTTACTGTGTCTTGCACTAGTAAGACTTTGATTATAATTCTTTGTGGTGGTGCAGATCTCTTCTGGTCATGTGTATTTGAGTTCCTTTGGCCCAGGACTCCTATACTTGAATGTCCATATCTTGCTGTGAACTGGTGAGGTTTTCAGCTATTACGTCATTGAATACATTTTCTTTGCCTTTATTTTTCTCTCCTTCCTGCTACAGCTCTAATGTGGCCATTTATGATGTATTTCTCAACTAACTCCAAAGAAAAATCAACTGGGCTCATGCTTTCAATGTAGTTAACACAATGATTTCTGATGTCACTCAAGAGAGCTCCTCCAGTACCGAAGAGCATTACTGCCCAGGACTTTAAACATTGATTGACTCAAAGGGCATCCCATTATTGGCTGCAGTTGCAAGTTTGGATGGCATCAGAACTGTGCAAACAAAAAAGAAAATGTGTCTGATATTGAGCAGATATCTAATAGCAGAAGAAAGAGAGGAAAGAGCCACCAGGATAAAAATTCACATGCTAATTAAGTAAAAACTAAAGGTTTCTAGGATGTATGTGGATCTGAATCTAACATAGTAACCAATATTTAATCAATTCAAGCAAAGAAGACTGGAATGTGTAACTTGAGCAGAAGAGGTGATTAGCCAGGTTAAGTAGAATGAAGCATCCAAAAGCGAGTCTCCCCTCAGGTGTGGTGCCGTCCACTCTCTCACATGAACTCATCAGGCCTCTCACCCCCCCTTCTTCACTCTCTCCTTTCTCCCTCTCATCCTCTCTAATCCCTCTTAAATATTTTTGTATCTATCTATCTATCTACCTACCTACCTATCTAATCTTTCCATCAATCCTGCTTATCTAAGCACAGAATAAAGGAAAAATTGATATCTTCAGTAAAACCAACACATAAAACAAAGACAAGAAAATGCCTCTGAAAATCCTAAAGCTGCATTTTACCAGTTAAAATGCAAAAGCAGAGACATTACTTCTTGCTTCATATTCTCAGGTGTTTAAATCCAGGGAAGGGGCTCGGTTGTGTTTTGGACCATCCTAACACTTACCTCTGTATGCAGGTAGTTCCTTCCTTTTTTCCTTCCTTCCTTCCTTCCTTCCTTCCTTCCTTCCTTCCTTCCTTCCTTCCTTCCTTTTTTCCTTCCTAACTTCCTTCCTCCATCTCTCCCTTCCTTCTTTCTTTCTTTTCTTTCTTTTTCTTTTCTCTCTTTCTTTCTTGACAGAGGAGAGATTGAAAGATATATATATATCATATATATGTATGTATATCTTATATATATATATGTATGTATATCTTATATATATGTATGTAAACCAGTGGGTAGAAGATATATATATTTTACACACACACACACACCCACTCACATGGGGTGTCATATTCCACCACTTGAAGGCAAAGTTCACGCAGCAGATGTTGGCGCAGGTGCAGAAGTCACCCACATGGGTCAGGCAGCAAAGTCGTCAATGAAGCTGTACTTGAAGCCCAGAGGCTCCAGCAAGCAGCACAGCTCCTGCTCCAGGCAGCAGCTGCCCTTGATCTGGGGCCCAAAAGGCTTGCAGCCCCCCAGGTTCTTGTCCATCACAATCATCCGCAGCAGGTCGGGGAAGTATGGCCTTGCCAAGAGCTTCCGGCTCCGGTGCTCGGAGGGCACGTGGGTCGGCTGCTCCAGGCATAAGAGCTGAGGCGCCTCGACGATGTCCTCTCCCGCCAGGCCCAGCTCCGACATCAGGATGGTGTGGGTCAGGTGGAGGCACTGCTCCACGTAGGCGTTCTGCTCCCTCAGGCTCTCGTCAGCAAGCAGCTGATTGATGGTGTGGGCCTCCCTTCCATTAGAGAGGAGCTGGTCCCCTGTAACACCCTCAAACAGCACCGCATCCCCGTAGCCTTCCTTCTGCTTCTCCTTGAAGAGGTTGTAGCAGGAGCTGGGGCTGGCCAGGAGCAGCAGGAAGCCCTTCTTTTTCCTGCTCTTGTCGCCCGTGGGGGAGAAGCACTGGAACTCGTCCACGTGGTCCGACATCAGTAGTCAGAGAAGAGTTCCACTGGCACCTGGACCTGCTAGGCATAGAGGAAGTCCCAGAGGGCCTTGCTCATGACCCGGCCCTCCACGCTGGGGTAGAAGCTGCTGCCAATGAGGACCCTGCCAGGGGGTACTCTTTCTCCTGCACCTTGACGGGCGCGGACACCATCAGGTTCCCAACGGAATCCATGCTAGGCACCCTGTGGTCCTCGGTGCACTGGAACACGTAGCCAATGCCAGGGTAGGAGATAGTAGAAGATATCTACCAGTGGCCACAAATGGCCACAAAAAAAGCCCAGGTTCCAGAACTTCATTCAGGTCTCCCACTTGGGTGGCAAAGGCCTGTGTACTTGAGTCATCTATAGCCTTCCCTAGGCACCTTAGCAGGACGCTGGATCAGAAACAGAACAATCAGGACTTCAAACCAGCACTCTGATATGGGATGCCAGTGTTGCAAGCAGTGGTTTAACCGTCTGCATCACAAACCTGGCCCTTGAATTCTGTCTCTTAGTGGTAAAAGAGGATTGTATATATAGCTCCACAAGAACTATTTTTAACAGGAAAGGATGTTTCTTCCAAGAAAAGTTTGTTGGAAAATAAAAGTGACTTTGTACTCCTTGCCTCTTTTGTCTTTGGTACTGGAAGTTAGTCAGTTTAGTCAATTTTCTCTTATTACAGGGGTCTAATTTATTACAATATTATTAAATGTGTTTTTGTATTGTGGGAAGAAGAAGCACGTATACACATGCACACACACGAAGCTGTTCAGTGTATCACAGAGGAGAAAGATGGCAGATACTTTGAGAAACTAAGCTGGGAAGAGTATCAAACTCGTGGTTCATGGAGATCTGCCAGAACTGTTCAAACTACTATACATTTAACATGTGTGAGAAGTATTCTAATGTAGGTAACTCAGACATTTGTCTTCCTCCTAATTCATGGACAGCTTTGACAACTTTTTTACTTTCTAATTGATCGTCAGCACTGTATTTTGTGAAGACCTCAATGTCAACATTTAGGTAAGTGAAATATCAATACTATTGCAAGTTGGTGAATAAATGTGTAACTTAGACACTTTTATAATAATCACATTATACAGAAACTGCAATCCAGAGGGTTTTTAACGGGTCTAATAGAGGCCCATGGACTCAGGGGAGCAGAAGGCTATAGGCCAAAGAGTTTCAACCACCCGAGAAGAAAACTAATGGTCCATTAAAGCACGCCCTGGAGTGCTTGATTGTTGTCATTGGACTTGGAATATATGTCTTTGTTTTAAAATAGAACACTGATTTGATGAGATTTTACCATGTAGGCTTCGTTTCCCCTCCTGAGGATCAGTACTTTAAAAGTTCAAACAGAAATTAGGCTGTAGCAGAAGCAAATCAAACCTTTAGTTTCACAAAGAAACAAGACTCATCATTACAATTATTTTACAGGGCTATGAAGTTACTCTATTATCCAGTTATTTTAAAAGTAATTTTTTGGATAGTAGGTATTTCAATGGAAATGATAGCTATGATTCATCTGTTTTAGCTGTAGCATATACTATTAAGGAAAGTGCACCTATCAGCCCTGTGTATTGATGAGTTCTATCTGGGTATCTATGTATGTATGCAGCATAGTCTTGCTTTTTAAGGATTTTATTTATTTATTTATTTGACAGTTATTGACAGTGAGAGAGACAAAGAGAAAGGTCTTCCTTCCATTGGTTCATCCCCCAAATGGGCGTTACAGCTGGCACTGCACCGATCCAAAGGCAGGAGCCAGGTGCCTCTTCCTGGTCTCCCACGTGGGTGCAGGAGCCCAAGGACATGGGCCATCCTCCACTGCCCTCCCGGGCCACAGCAGAGAGCTGGATTGGAAGAGGAGCAACCAGGACTAGAACCCGGTGCCCATAAGGGATGCCGGCACTGCAGGTGGGGGATTAACCAAGTGAGCCATGGCACCAGCCCAATATATATAATTTAAAAGTCCCAAAGAGAACCCTACTCTGGGTCAGGCACTTATCAACAGGCATAAAGGATGGAGAAGTGATGGTCTTTTTTCCATTGGGTTACATAGATGTGTGTAAGGTCAAATATTGTGGGATATGAGTTCATTATGTATGAAATAATATTTAGGTTTTAATGCTGCATTTGTCCAAGCTCTTAACCTGCCCAAGTTTCATTTAGCAAATGAAAATGCATATCTCATAGAGACTTCAGAAAAACCAACTTTTTGGAAAGATATAAATCATTATGAAAATACAGTGGTTCATTGTGATGTAGACAGGGAGGTAGTTAGCAAAGAGGTATTCAGAATTCCCAGCACCTGTGTTGTAGCCTCACATGTACTGCAGCCCTGTGAGCATTGCCCATACCTAACCCCAACGTACGCAGCCTTTAGCTGCTGGGGTTTCACCTTAAGAACTAGCACCAGTTAGATATCCAGTGTTTCAGGATTCATCTCCACAATGACCTTTTCCTTATTATAATATCATTATAATATAATCAATATGGTCAACTCTCCCACTCCCATCTGTACTTCATGCCATTACACTTCCAGAATATCTAAGACAGGGCTAATGAATGGTGGTGCTCAACTGTAACCCAAACTCCTCCTCATTTGACTATTCAGTTTGGTCTTACTGCAGACACCATTGCCTGAGCCTCCAGATGGTATAAGAAGGTTCTTAATCTTGCTGATTGCAACTCACTCTTTCCTGGCTTGCTTGCATTCATTCCTGAGTGTGTGCTTTTGCTTTAAATAAATATTGCTTCTTTGCTCACTTTTACCTTCATCTCTTCTGTGAATTCCTTCTCATTTGGAGACAAGAACATGGATCAAGCCTAATCAGGAGCTACCATACAACAATTGAAATAGAAACACAACTACACACACACACACACAAATATCTGTGAAAACTCAAAGGTGTTGTAGATTGGGTTCTGCTGGAGACAGCCTAGAAAGTGGAGGCTAGCTTTCAGTATATTTATCAGGCAGTGATTTGAGGACTGACATTGTGGGTGAGAAAGATCAGAGTCATGATCTGGCCAAAGTAACTGAGAGCCAGTGTGTCCCCAGGGTAGACAAATTCAGAGGGACTCTGGGGCTGGGCGTTTCAGAGTTGTGATGAGTTTGTACTCTCAAGTTGATCATTCACAGCAGGATTTCTCTTAAAGGAGCCCTATTTTGGGGCAAAGAATTGTTTTTATTTTAATTCAGTCTCTCAATGGGTGCTGGCAGCTAACAGATCTTCACGTAGTGCTCCTAGAAACTTGGAAAATCATTCTAAATCCCAGAGCTAGGTGATACACCATAGAAGAAAAGGTGTCTGGCTATTTTAATTAGGAGAGAGAGGGTCTATAAATCTATGTGGAAGACAGAATGATTCATTTTGGTCATCAACTTACACTTAATAAATTCTGAAATTATTGATAATACACAGTCATCCTCCTAAAAAGTCCACATTGTATGCTGATCTCATATTGCTTAATATGGAAGAAGAGAGAGCTCAGAGATGAATTGTTGCATGTGAGTACTATTTCTTTCCTGAAGAGGTAATTTCACCTGATAGAATGATAGCTTTTTATGATGTATCTGTATTGCTTCTCTGACATTATTTAGACTGCAAGTGTGAAGTACATTCTGAAGGAAATCACTATGAGTTCATTGATGTGCCCAGAGGTCACTGATAAATACTGAATATATCATTTTTGGAAGAGTTGATACAACAGTCTATATTTTTATCCAAGGTCAACTGCAGAAATTTGGTTTTGTGTTGCCTTAACTGCTTCTTGATATCTTAATTTTTCTTCCAAAGTACCTTGTAACAGATGGTCTAACTGTCCCATCAACCATGCAGAAGATTGCCTTCCAAAAGCACTTTCTTTTATACTTTCTCATCAAAAATCTATCCTTGCAAACTGTCAGGCCGTGTGAGCATGATAACCTCCTGCTTTATGGGAAGCTACATTTCATGGAAGGCATCCCTTCAGCTTACCTCTTCAGTGGCACACTATACTACTTCACATCTTTTTTTTCCAGGACCTGCCTGATAAAGGAGAACTACTTCATTAACTTGAGGTTAACCAACAGCCATTTCATCTGGCACTTAATGCACAGCAGAAACAGTTTCACTTCATGTTAAAAAAAAAAAAAAACAACAACCTACACTTTACTGCTGTTAGACTATAATTGTTTCTAAATGACAGTGAGATATCTTGTTTGAGTCACCAAACATGTTCACTCACCTGGGAACTTGGAACACAGGCCTGATTAAGCAGAAAATAAATGCTTTGAAGATGTACCCTCTAGGCAAAGGCTGTAGAATTAAACTCATGTTTTAGTGGAAACAGACCAACTCATACAAAACTTGATCTTTTCTATATTTGACTAAATTACTAACAACTCAATGATTTCATAGGTTGGTATTCTGAAGCTGCTTCCACCTAGGGCTTCTAGCCTTTCTCTAATTTATCCTGAGGCTATTAGACATATATTCTAATGATACTAGGAACAGGTTCTATCTTCAGAGTATTAGCATGTAACACACACAGTGCAGTGGCTGGGATGTTAAAATTCTCTCTAGTTCCCTATGTATTGACACTATGGAGCTGAGAAACCTGAGAGACAGACTAGTTTGGTAACTTTTCTGAAGTCCCCAGTTAGTATGACATGAGATTTAGAGTCAGATAGACATAAAGGTAAGCCTCAGCTTTAAACATCCTGTCTCAATACACAAGGATATTCCCTTTGGCTAATGCATCTCATTTGTGTTCTGAGTTTTTGCAATGACATGTTTTTTCACCATCAATGGTAAATATAGACATTATATCTCCAATGAAGTTTGATGGCACCATTGCATCTGGGATGCAACAGTGCTGTCCTAACTCCTAATGCTTCAGTGCATGGGCACTGACATGAGTAAGAAAGTCAACATTCCATCCCTGGAAGTAGTCACTGACTCTGTCCAACAGAAACACTGTTTGATTTTGCTCTCAGAATGATTATAAATATGCTATTTTTGTTTTTTGTTTTTTCATTTGAGGTCCTACTTGTAAGGAACTTATAATGAAGTCTACCAGAGATAATCTGGAAGAAGATATGAGCAAAAAGGCAAAGAAGTTAGGTGTATATGCATCTCCCAAGACACCAACCTGTAATCAAATTAGACAAGAAAAAGGCTGAAGTTCAGATGAATCAAGGCATTCTTGATTTCTCCTGTAAATATTGTGTCTACCAGCATACCTCATCTATTTTCTTCACTATATATAAGGATTCATTTATTTATTTATTTATTGGAAAGAGTTACAAGGAGAGACAGAGAGCAGAGATCTTCCATCCACTGGTTCACTTTCCAAATGACCTCAGTGGCCAGGACTGGACCAGGCTAAGCCAGGAGCCAGGAACTTCTTCCAAGTCTCTCATGTCGATAGCATGGGTCCAAGCACTTGGGCCATCTTCCACTGCTTTTCCTGTGCCATTACCAGGGAGAGCTGACACAGAAGTGGAACATCTAGGACAGAAACTGTCGCCCATATGGAATGCTGTCATTGCAGGCTGTAATTGTACCTGCAATGCCACAGTACTGGCCCCCATCAGTTTTATTTCTTTTTTAAAAAAGATTTATTTATTTATTTGACAGAGTTACAAGAGAGAGGAGTAAAGGAGAGAGAGGTCTTCTATCCACTGGTTCACTCCCCTGTTGGCTGTAACAGCCAGAGCTGTGCCGATCTGAAGCCAGGAACCAGGAGCTTCTGCCAGGTCTTCCCACTTGGGTGCAGGGGCTGAAGCGCTTGGGCCATCTTCCACTGCTTTCCCAGGCCATAACAGGGAGCTAGATTGGAAGTGGAGCAGCCAGGACTCGAATCCGTGCCCATATGGGATGCCAGCACTGCAGGCAGCGGCTTTACCTGCTATGCCACAGTGCCAGCCCCATTTTTCTTAACTTCAGGTTCATCTTCTTATGTTTTCAACAATGTATCCTGTTGTAATAGCCAAATATGAAGAGGATATAGTCATTGATGTTCAACTCACTGAATTAGCTAATAATTCTCTTTTATTTTACAACCAAGATATCAATCAAGACAAACCTAAAGGGTCTGTAATTTACTACTAAGTATCTAAGATTGTAGAATTTTTCTCTAAGTTTCTGAAATATAAAAAAGTCAGTTAAATACTTAATGATGTAATGGCCTCTATGGCAATTATAAACTTATGACTTAATTGTCAAGTAATAAATCTGTTGTTTTAATGCTATTGTCATCATCTGGACTATGGAGAAAAGATAACCAATCCTATGATTATTGATTTTTAAGTAATGAATTATACGATGCTTGTATGTGTACGTGCATGCGTGTGCATGTGTTTGAGGAAATGGAGACAGGGTCTGATTTTTTAAATGTTTATTTATTTTCATGTATTTGAAATGCAAAGCAACAGAGAGAGAGAAACATAGAGAAAACAATCTGTTGGTTCACAGTCCAAATGCTGGCAATAGGCAGGTATAGATCAAGTCAAAGCCAGAATCCAGGAAGTCTATCTGGGTCTCCCATGGGGGAGGCAAGAGCCCAATAACGTGAGTCATTTTCTGATATTTCCAGGGTGCATTAGCAGGAAGCTGTATTGGAAGCAGAAAAGCTGGGATTTAATCAGATCTCTGATAGGGGATGTAGGTATTCTAAGTGGCAGCTCAACTCACTTTACCATAATGTACGTACGAGGAAAGTGACTATGAAAAATAATTTAAGATGGGATTTTGAGGTTCAATAGACTTGGATTCTCCTCGCTGTGAACTTGATGGAATCTCAATATTGCCATTTATAAAGAAGCCTAAAAATAGTTAATTCTTGCCCGGATGTCTATCGACTACTAGCTGCATCATTTTGGGAAGATTATGTCACTTTTCCCAGCTGTATTTGTACTATCACGATACATAAACATACCTGACCTAAAGAGTTACTGGAAATCTGACACATTTCAAAGCAAATAATTTAGGGGCAGGTCTTTCATCTACTAGTTAAGATGCTTGTGTCCCATATTGAAGCACTTCAATTTGATATCTGGCTCTGGGTCCTGACTCTGGCATCTTGCTAATGTACAGCCTTAGAGGAAGATTATTTACTCCAGTAAATGAGTCCATGACGCCCATATGGGAGACCTGCATTGAGACCTCAGCTCCATACTTTGGCCCAGCCCAGTCACAAATATTAAAGTATCAGCAGATGGAATCTCTCTCCCCCTTTTTTCTTCTTCCTCTTCCCCCCTCTTCACCTCCCCCTCTCTCAAATAAGTAACTAACTATTGTTATAAAAATTGATCACTTGGCGCAACTCTGGCTGGCCGGCTTCCCTGGGTGCTTGGTGCTGAGCACTAGGGAGCGCTTCTGAGCGGCAGGGGAGGACGCGTGCCCTCCAAGGCCCGGCCCCATGACTGGCTCCGCGGAGCGGCTCCTCTAAGAGCCCCGAGGCCTCAAGGCCAAGCCGCGGCAGGGCCTCCGCCCGCTGACCGCTCTCCAGGTCCGCCATGCGGAAGCTGCGGGCCGCTCTCACCCTGACGCTGGGTGCGGGGCTGGGCGCCGCCGCCAAGAGCTGGCGGCGGCGGCGGGCGGACGCGTGGCCGGCTCACGGACTGCCGGGCCGGCTGCCCGTGCTGCCCGTGGCCGCGGCGGCTGAGCTGCCCGCCCTCCCTTGGGACGCGGGGGCCGTTCGGCGGGCGAGCTGGCCAAGTACGGGCTGCCTAGGGTGGCGCAGCTCCAGAGCCGCGAGTCGTACCTGCTGTGCTAGGACGCGCACACCCGCGGCGCGCTCTGGGTGGTGGAGCAGCTGCGGCCCGAGCGGCTGCGGGGCGCCGGCGACCGGCGCTCGTGCGACTTCCGCGAGGACAACTAGGTGCACGCGTACCACCGCGCCACCAGTGCCGACTACCGCGGCAGCGGCTTCGACCGCGGACACCTCGCCGCCGCCGCCAACCACCGCTGGAGCCAGAAGGCGTGGACGACACCTACTACCTGAGCAACATGGCGCCCCAGGTGCCCCCCACCCCCAACCAGAACGCCAGTAACAACCTGGGGAAGTACAGCCGCAGCTTGACCCGCACCGACCAGACATCTACGTGTGCACTGGGCCGCTCTTCCTGCCCAGGATGGAGGCCGACGGGAAGGCCTATGTGAACTACCAGGTGATCGGCAAGAACCACGTGGTGGTGCCCACGCACTTCTTCAAGTGCCCACGTCATTCCTGGAGGCGGCGGGTGGGCAGGTCGAGCTGCGTTCCCACGGGATGCCCAAGGCGCCCGTGGAGGAGGCCATCCCGCTGGAGCGCCTCCTGGTGCCCATCAAGGAGCACTGAGCGGGTCTTGGGGCTGCTCTTCGTGCCCAACAGCCTGGCGCGGACCGGCTGCCTCAAGGCCATCACTGCCGGCGGCAAGTGAGGGCGGCAGCCCAGAGGGACCGCGCTGGGGGCGGGGCACAGTAAAGGCGGCTGCTTTTGGAGCCCAGTCCCAGCTGTGTGCACGCCGGGTGACCCGCTGCTGCCCCGCCACCATCCGGGACCCGACAGGGCCTTCAGCTGGGCTGGGCGCCAGCCTGGGTGAGCCCAGGCTGCAGGACGGCCAGGGAGCTGAGGATGGCTTCCTGGAAGACAAGTGTGGCCATGGCCGGGGCCCTGGTCGAGGACCGGATCCGCCGGGAGGCAGCTGCTCACTCCAAGAGCTGGGCCGGGGCGGTGGCCTGGGGGGCCGTACTGGGGCTGTCCCTCTGCTCCGTCAGCACCCGAGCCCACAGGGCTGCAGGCAGCTCACCGAGGTCCCCCCCGCCTGGCAGCGCGGGCCAGCAGGAGCGCCCAGGCTCCCCGACTCTGGGCTCTGAGCAAGCCTGCGGCGGTGAGTGGCAGCCTCGGGCAGGGGGCTGCAGCCTCCCCCTCCATCGGCCCTCCCCCCGCCAGACAGCGCGGCTGGAGGCGGCACGCGTGCGGGTTCACCTCGTGTGGATTGTGCGGCTGCCCTGGCCGGGGCAAGTGTTGACGTACAGGTCAAAGAGAACTCTGGGTTCAGCCACCTCCAGGTTAGGGTCAGCACCCACCGCGGTTTCCAGCCCTTGGAGGTCGCCGAACACCACGACGGCGTGCCTGGCACACAGAGGCAGAGGTCACCGGGCAGGCATTCACCCAGTGGCACGCTTGACTACCTGCCCTCATCCCCTCTACCCCCGCAGCCCAGCAGCCCCTACCGAAAGCTGGGCAGCTGGGCAGAGGCCACCTCAGAGCCTCGCTCCGACGTCCCGATGGTCAGGTCATAGCCGTCCTGGAAGGGGGCCTCGGCAAACACAGCACCTGGGGGCAAGGCCGGCTCGGGGGGGGGGGGTGGTCCCACTCGCTGCAAGCCACATCCTCTTGGTGTGTACGCTGGGGGAAGGGGCGAAACGTGGGCTCAGGTGGAGGCAGGAGCCGCACGCCAGTCTCCCGCCCTCCTGGAAAGTCTAGGGCTGGGCTTGGCTGGACAGGAGCCCCGAGAGCACGGGGTAGAGCCAAGCATGTCTGGCCCTTTGGCCCCATTTCCAACCCCACAGCAGACACTATGAATCTGTCACGATGCTCTCCCACCGGAGGTCCTGGGCGGTGGTCCGGGCGCATGCGCAGGCTGGCAAGACCCCCGTCTTACTGAAGCAGGTGGCCAGGCAGACAGTGTAGCCCCAGTAGAGGCCGGCTTTGGTGCGAGGGTCCTGCGCCGACACCACCTTCCCGCGGTAGGTCTTGCACTCTGGAGGGGAAAAGGAGGCTGTGAGCGCCGGGTGGGGGCCCGGCTGGGAGGAAGGGGCTTGGAGCCCCTGGGGCCAGGAAGTCCCAGGTACCTGGGAGCTGCTTGTGGCTCAGCTGCAGGGTCACCAAGAGACCCGGCTCCAGGTTCCCATCTTCACCTCCTGGGGAGAAACCGGAAGACGTGCATATGCCTCCTGCGACCAGCAGGGGTCATCACTTCTCCAGACGCTTGCTAGGGGAACAGGGAACCCAGGGGCTGGCGACGGACCCTGGGGTCCAGGTCAACCTAGCACCCTCCCAGGTTGAAACGGGCCGGACCTGCTCTCAGACCGCTCGTCCGTCAGAAGTGGGCACGGGCCTGGCAGAGGAACCCCACTTGGTACCCCGTGTCTGGGCTGGCCACCTCCCCTTGCTGAGCCGCAGGCTCCTGGCCTGGCGGGAAGTGAGTGCTGTGGAGGGTAGCAGCTGTTGCTACTGCCTTCCCTTCCTCCAACACCAGGGTCTGCCGGCCCAGCCTCGGTTCTGAGCACCATCCCCAGACCGTGTGAACAGGTGGGGCTTGGTGCCCCAGGACCCCTGGGTGACAGGGAACTGGTTCTGGCAGCATCAGTGGTGAGCCCAAGGACTGGCCTTCACTGACCTGCTTGCAGCCGGTCCAGCTGCCTGTGTGCCTGGGGGCGCAGCAGCAAATGGCCCAGCTGCCTGGACCCCGGTATCCATATGGGAGACTGGGTGGTGTTCCTGGCTCACTGACACGCCCTCCGGGGTGTGACCAGTGGGTGCAAGAGCTGCCTGTGTGCCCTCCCAATAAACAGATCAAACTTTCTTGGCCTCCTCCCCAGAGTCCCCTTTGGGGAAACTCACAGATGGGGTCCGAGCTCTCGGGGCCCTACCATGCGCCCCCGGCCTATCTCCTTCATGCCGCAGTTGATGAAGGAGACTTGGCCTGGCCGAGTGGGTCCACCACGATGCCCTCGCAGAACTTGGCCTCCTCATCCTGCCGCATGTGGTGGGGGCTGTCCAGGGAGTTCAGGAGCCTCGGGGATCAGGAGTCAGGCGGTGCCAAAGCACAGGGCGGACAGTGGGGACCCTGGGTCAAGTCCCAACTCTGCTCAGGCCTGGCTTCCCAGTGTGCAAGGGTGACTTCCCAGCCAGTGGCTGGGAGCGGGCGTGGGAAACAGGGGTCAGGTGTACCTGCCGTCCGGGGCGGCCACCTCCTGGACCCCACAGTCCCCTCCCCATGCTCAGGGAAGTCACCGTCTTACTGTGGACACTCCAGGTATTGGAGGATGTGGGCCAGCTGGACACACATCTGCCCCTTCTTGCCCACTCCCCTGAACTCCCCTCTACGGTCCTGGAGGTGAGGAAGACCGAGGCTTGGGGTGAAGCTGCCACTGTGATGCTGTGCCCCACGTCGAGCCCCACTGCTAAAGCCCCTGGGAAGGCAATGGAGGATGGTGCAAGTGCTTGGGCCCCTGTCATCCATGTGGGAGACCCGGCTGGAGTCCCAGCCTCCTGGCTTCGGCCTGGCCCAGCTCTTGCTGCTGTGGCCCTCTGGGGAGTGAACCAGGGCACAGAAGAGCTGTCTCCCTCTCTCTCTCTCAGCCTAAGGGCTGCCCCCTTAAGAGCGCCTCCCACCGCATCTGACCTCTGCTGTCAGGGCCCCTGCCAGGCCGCTCTGGCAGAGCCAGGCAGGACAGTGGGGGCAGGGGGTAGCCGCTGCCCCCTCTGGGAGCCCCGCTCCTTCCTGGGCTGCCTGCCCGCAGGGTGGCCGCTCACTTGGTATCTTGGCCCTCCTCATCAAACACCATGACCTCATCCACGCAGAAGATGGCGCAGCCCCTGGCAATCTGGCCAGCCAGGTAGATGTGGAGCTCAGGCACCTGGGCGTTGTCCAGGATGGAGCCTGGCAAGGCCACACTCAGGGTGTAGGGCCGTCCTGGGCAAGAGACAGTGCCCTTGGTCAGCCTGGGCCCAAGGCTCACCCTGCTGCACCCCACCCCAGAGGGCCTAGGGAGAGCAGCAAGGACCTCAGTCTGCCCGGAGAGAAGTGGACAGAGTGGCCTGCAAGGCCCCTCTGGGCGGGGCAGGGAGGCACTTGGCCCAGCAGTTGTGTGGCAGTGACTGGGTCAGGTCCTGCGTGTGCGCAGTGTGTACCCACCAGCTCATCCCAGTCCTCTGCCTGCATGGCTGCTTCCTCCTCCTGCTGCTTGCCCGCCGCCTCCTGGGCGCTGCTGCTCCAGGTTCTTCATCATCTTCAGATCTTTCCACTTCTATTTCTCCTCTTTCTCTGGATGAGAGGACATCTTGATTCGGGGGAGGGAGGAGGCCCCGTGGGTCAGCCTGGGCTCTGGGGTGCCGTTGGGTGAGCAGCCAGAGCCTCCCTGGCTGGGGTCTGGTGGGACCCAGTGAGGACACAGCCGCTTCTTTCCCCAGGGGCCAGCTGGGCACTGCTGGAGAGGTCTGGGGAAAGGCGAGCAGGCTCTGTCCCCACCGCAGCCCTAACTTACTCTGCTGCTTCCATTTCCGCCACTCAACTGGGCCGTGTTCGCCCTACAGCAGGGGTGGGCGTGGGTTAGGAGTGTGAGGCTGGGGCAAGCCTGGGACCCTGCATTCTGCAGAGAGCCAAGGCGGGCATCCCGCTCATGTGTGCCCTGGAAGAAGCAGGGGGTGGCTCAAGGGCTTGGGCTCCTCCACCCACCTGGGAGATCGGGATGGAGCTTCAGGCCCCTGGCTTTGGCCTGGCCTCAGCCCCGAATGTTGTGGGCATTATTTCCAATACATGAAAATAATAAACCAATAAGCATTGAAAAATAGATCACTTAACACTAAGCCTTTAAACTTGGTCAATAAATAGTTGTTAGGACTGTCTTCTCTGTTTCTTGAAGGACAACAGCATTGACCCTTTGCTGACCACTTTGCTTTATCCCTAAATACCTATGTGAAGCTTCTATTATAGTGCTATGTGTTGAACCAAACTTGAGCATTATGTTTTCTTCCTTCCTGTCCAAAAATCAGTTGTGGAATACAAAGCCCGTTAAATCAGTAGGCTTAGGATGTCAGGAAAGCAGGTGAGAGTTGCATCCAGGAAGCTGAGCTGTTAACCCATCATATTATCTTCGTGGCACTGCTGATTATGCTGCATGACAGTATTATCTGGGAAGCTGTAACCTCCCACAAAATGTGGGGTATTCTATCTCAGGTCAGAAAAGAGATATAATTATATGGAAATCCTCTTTGAGGCTGCTTGCTTCACATTATTTTGTCCTTTCTTATAAGAGGTATCCTACCTCTGGGAAACTGACTATCCTAGATAGGGTGGGGAGATAACTTTTTTCTTTGACAGGTAGAGTGGACAGTGAGAGAGAGAGAGACAGAGACAGAGAGAAAGGTCTTCCTTTGCCGTTGGTTCACCCTCCAATGGCCGCCGCGGCCGGCGCACTGCGGCTGGCGCACCATGCTGATCCAAAGGCAGGAGCCAGGTGCTGCTCCTGGTCTCCCATGGGGTGCAGGGCCCAAGGACTTGGGCCATCCTCCACTGCACTCCCTGGACAAAGCAGAGAGCTGGCCTGGAAGAGGGGCAACCAGGACAGAATCCGGCGCCCCGACCGGGACTAGAACCCGGTGTGCCGGCACCGCAAGGCGGAGGATTAGCCTAGTGAGCCACGGCGCCGGCCTGGGGCGATAACTTTTGAAAAGCTTATCTGTACTGTATGTATAGGCATGAGAAAAAGTATGTTGAAAGACAATTACTTAGCTGGCGCCATGGCTCACTAGGCTAATCCTCCACCTAGCGGCGCCGGCACACCGGGTTCTAGTCCCGGTCGGGGTGCTGGATTCTTTCCTGGTTGTCCCTCTTCCAGGCCAGCTCTCTGCTGTGGCCCAGGAAGGAAGTGGAGGATGGCCCAAGTGCTTGGGCCCTGCACCCCATGGGAGACCAGGAGAAGCACCTGGCTCCTGCTTTGGATTAGCGCGCTGGCCATTGTGGCCATTTGTGGAGTGAACCAACAGAAGGAAGACCTTTCTGTCTCTCTTTCTTACTGTCTATAACTCTACCTGTCAAAAAAAAATCACAGTTAGTTTTACACCATGAAGGATTTCAGATTGAATATTTCCTCCCCTTTGACCAATATCTTAGGAAAACTTAAGAACGTATAGAAAGCTTCAAATATATCTAATAATTTAAGAGTTATTTAAACTAGTCAGTGGAGACATGACATTGTGTTTGTTTTTATTTCTATCACAAGCATAATGTGCAGACATCATATCTTTCTTATTTTATATTTGTTGCATTTTGCATTACTTTTGAGGTTAAGTCATCCCTACATAAGTATGCAATAAGACATTCCAATACACAATAGCATTTATTCTTCTCCTTTCAGTTGGCTTTCCAAAGGGAAACCTTGAGTGCGTAAATTTTGTGCTAATTGTGTTGAGCATTGGCATTCTTAGTGTGAAGATTATGAGCTGTGTAGTTCCAGGGACTAAAATTCAACATTATCTCCAGTTGTAGAGATTTAGAAAAGTCAGTACTTCCTCCAGCATGTCTCCCATGTATGCAGTGTGTGATACTGGTGCTGCAGGAATTCTACCATAGTTACGGCCAGTTGAGGTCAAAGATTGTTAAGATGGAAAGACTTTATTTACAATAAGGATAGATTGGGGGCCAGGGCTGTGGCATAGCTGGTAAAGCTGCTGCCTGCAGTGCTGGTATCCCATGTGGGTGCTGGTTCAAGATCCGGCTGCTCCACTTCTGATCCAGCTCTCTGCTGTGGCCTGGGAAAACAGTAGAAGATGACTCAAGTTCATGGGACCCTGCACCCACGTGGGAGACCTGGAAGAAAATCCTGGCCCCTGGCTTCGGATCAGCTAAGCTCTGGCCATTGTGGCCGATTGGGGAGTGAATCAGCAGATGGAAGACATCTCTCTCTCTCTCTCTCTCTCTCTCTCTCTCTTTCTCTCTCTCTCTGCCTCTCCTTCTCTCTCTATGTAACTCTGACTTTCAAATAAATAAATATTTTTTTAAAAAAAGGGTAGATTGACAGATCAATGAATAGATTGAGAGATTGATTCAAATGTTCCATTTTGATAACATAAAAACACAAAGTTTTCCAGTGTAGGTTAAACATTTAATAACAACTGTGGATAGGGCTTGGACCTACTTATTTGATGAAAATAATAATGCACCTAAATAATCGTGCTAACTCTACAGTGTTAGAAGCTTTGTACTCAGGATCATTCTAGACAATGCATCTACAAGGGACTGAGTACATGTTTGTGCCTTCTAGTAATATTTTGATGTACTAAGAAATATATATTTGGTACACATCTCTACTCCCTAAAACAGAGCTCTTAAAACCCTCATAATTTCTTGAATGATAAGTTATAGGAGCATCTATTGTTATAACATTTGTTGTTTTCTACTGATTCCTACCACAAGAGTTTCCAAAATTCTTAAATGTTCTGAATGATAGGATTTTTTTCATATTCATAATACGCCCCTTTCAACCATAGTTAGTTTATGCTCTTGGCAAGCCTCTAGAGAGCTTCAGGATGGGAACTAGTTGTCAGAGAAACCGACTATGTGATTAGAAAGTAGGAGCTGTTTTAGCTCCACTCCTCCCCATATGCACTTCTGGGAGGGTATAAAGTCTGAAGTTTTAACTATTCACAGTCTATGATTTCCTCAAACATGCCTGCATAATGGCACCTCTAAAAACATACTAAATAAAAGGGTTCAGGTAGAGTCTAAATTAAAGAATGCATCCAGGTACACTGGGAATGCTGTACCTCAATTTCATGGGTTCAGAGGCTCAGTATTCATCCACAGTACTTCATCTGATTGTTCTTTAGCTCATTTGTATTATAATTCATAATACACTGAATAATTTAGCTGAAATGTTTTTTTTTCCTTGAGTTCTAACAAATTATTTAACTTGAAGAGGGCATGAGAGAAAGACACAAAGATAATAGTTTCTGTCACACACCAGAACAGTCTGTAGTAGGTTTTCTGCAGGAGTTAGAGAAGTGGGGCTAACACTCGTGTGAGCTCTGTCTCTTGCCTCTGCCACTGAAATGCAAGAAGCTCGCGAATGCTTACTTCCCAGCAACTGCTGCCGCTGCCAGACTCCATGGAGAGGAGACGTTACAGGCATCTTCACACCCTTAGGGACTGACAGGAGCGATGGTCAGCAGGAGAGGTAGTGTGCATGTTGGGCTCCTATCCACAGGTGACTGTCCCAGGCCCACGTGGTCAACCTCAGTGACAGGAAGTTCCTTCCCCACCCTGAGATTCTGCTGCTGCGCCTGTTAGTAATGTGCGAGTTAACTTTAAGTTCTTCTGCCTGCCTCTGCTGTATTTTTTGTTAACTGATTTGAATATTTTTGTAATAATGTGTATTATTCCTAGTTATTAAAAGTAAGATGAACCTTTAATAATATAAGTTCTTTAAAAAAATTTATTTATTTATTTGAAAGTCAGAGTTACACAAAGAGAAAGAGAGGCAGAGAGTGAGAGAGGTCTTCCATCGGCTGGTTCACAGGCCGTAGCAGAGAGCTGGATTGGAAGTGGAGCAGCTGGGACTTTACTGGTGTCCATATGGGATGCGAGCATTACAGGTGACGGCTTTACCTTTTACACCACAGCGTCGGCCTCTGTAAGTTCTGAAGTGTTATTTCTCTGGCCCTCTCAGCTCACTTGCCACTCCTCCTCAACCTGAGTTCTATTGGATTTTCCACACCTCTGACCCCTCACACTCACCTCTTATTTCCAGTGTTTTACTTTTTTTGTCAGTTTTGGCAACTGATCCCTCACCTTAGTTTTAGACCTTTGACTCACCTCCTAGAATGTAGATATTTTCTTACAACTAGTAAACTTCTGACTCTATCAATCAGTCATCATCCTGAGGGATTTATTAGAAATGGAAACTTTATGGCCACACCCCATACCTAATGTAATAGGCTGTGGACTCTTCCTGTGAGGCTGTGCTGTTGGGGAGAGTGGGGCAACGGTGTTCTTCCATAAGAAGCACCAGGGACAGGCTTTGGTGAACATGTCACCTTTATTCACAGCTACGTACACTTTTAAAGGGCAGGCAGATGGGGCTTAACTAACTCAGGGGAACACTAACTCTATAGAACAGACCAACACTGGTGCCAATATGCCTTTCTGATCAGCTTGAAGGTCATGTAGCTAGGGTAGCTCTCCAGTTGGCCCTGGGCTACACCTGGGAGCAGTTTACCAGATTGGCAGAAGGTGGGGTTGGGGGAAATGTGCCTGTGGGTCCTGCCACCCACAGCAGTCAGGCTAACTGCATGAGCTAGGCAGGCAGCCTCATGGGATCGCCCATAAGACCCAAGAAATTCTGGGCATGAGGCTCAACCTTCTTGGTTCTATCAATCCCTCCAGTTGATACTAATAAGAATCACTAAGCTCTACAAAGTCTCTCACTTTAACCAACCTCAGACCTTAATCCAAATTATGAGGGTTCTTCAAAGAGTTTATGGAAAATGGGATGAGAAGTGAAGTTACTTTGGGGTGGGTATTTAGTATAAGTATAAGATGCCACTTGGAATTTCCACATCCCATATCAAAGAGCCTGGGTTTGAGTTCCAGCTCTACTTCTATTCTACCTCCCTGCTAATAAATACTTCAAAAGGCAAGGATGATTACTCAAATACTTGGGTGCCTGCCATCCACATGAAAGACCCAGATTAAATTCCTGGCTCCTGGCTTCAGCCTGTTCGAGTCCACTGTTGTGGGCATTTAGTTGGTGAACCATAGTGAATCTCTCTCTCTCTCTCCCTCTCTCTCTCTCTTACTGTTGTATTTTCCCTTTGTAATATAAAATGAAAAGAAGTGGGTAATTTTTAAAAATAAGCATATTTTGGTGCAAAACGACTTCATAATCGGTGCATAGTTTTTTCATAACGTGCATTTTCCTTTAACTTTTTGAAGATCCCTCACATTTTGCTAATGCACCAGTACTGGTGTTTCCTCAGGGGGGACCTTAGGAGCAGATAGAATGCAGACAGATGTGCAAAAGCACAGAATCATGTGCTTTTGACATAAGACAAAACAATAAGTGTTACTAGAATTTTTTAACTGGAAACCATATTCAAGAGAAATTATAATGTACATGTATCTTAAAATGAGCATAGTTTCCTATTCAGGGATTAGAAATAAAAGAGCATTGGAAATGTAGGAATGAGAATGAAAGACAGAGGGTGTGAAGGGAAGAATAGGAGAAAAATTAAAGCCACTTGATTTAATAAGTCACATGGTTTGGTTGACTTCAAGAACAATCATATAGAAAAAGGAAAGAGTTTTTCAACTTTTTTAACATAAAGGATGTTAGCTGGTAGAAAGATTAGACTTATTTCTCTGATTTTCCTAACTGTAAATTGACCTCAATAGTCACAAAGTACAAGGAGATAAGTTCTAGCATATCCCAAGAGAAGCTGTGATTTCACTCAAGAGGGACTCAGCAGCTGAGGATGATTAGAAGTGACCTGGCACTAGAACTGTAGAGCAGGAAAACACTCATGAATGTACTAGGGAGTACTCAGAAACAGAGGTGAGGCAGTGTGTATTCCATTCCAATTGTAAGATAGATCTGTTCCAGGACAAAACAATTCAGTGTTTAAGAACCATAGAAAGTAGCTCTCTTTCTAAATGTAGCTTTGATTAATAAAAAAGAGTCCATGGGGGCCGGTGCCGCGGCTCACTAGGCTAATCCACCTAGCAGCGCCGGCACACCGGGTTCTAGTCCTGGTCAGGGCACCGGATTCTGTCCCGGTTGCCCCTCTTCCAGGCCAGCTCTCTTCTATGGCCAGGGAGTGCAGTGGAGGATGGCCCAAGTGCTTGGGCCCTGCACCCCATGGGAGACCAGGAGAAGCACCTGGCTCCTGCCTTCAGATCAGCGTGGTGCACTGGCCACAGCACGCTGGCCGTGGTGGCCATTTGAGGGTGAACCAACGGCAAAAGGAAGACCTTTCTCTCTGTCTCTCTCACTGTCCATTTTGCCTGTTAAAAAAAAAGAGTCCATGGATGTCTTCTAATTTTATAATTATAAAACAGGTATTTGAAGTTGATAAATAAGTTTTCTTTTTTAAAATTTTTTTAAACTTTTATTTAGTAAATATAAATTTCCAAAGTATAGTTTATGGATTACAATGGCTTTTTCCCCCCATAACTTCCCTCCCACCCGCACCCTTCCCATCTCCCACTCCCTCTCCCATTCCATTCACATCAAGATTCATTCTCAATTATCTTTATATACAGAAGATCGATTTAGTATATATTAAGTAAAGATTTAATCAGTTTGCACCCACACAGAACTTAAAGTGTAAAATACTGTTTCAGTACTAGTTATAGCATTACTTCACATTGGACAACACATTAAGGAGAGAGATCCCACATGAGGAGTAAGTACACAGTGACTCTTGTTGTTGACTTAACAATTTGACACTCTTATTTATGGCATCAGTAATCTCCCTAGGCTCTAGTCATGAGTTGCCAAGGGTATGGAAGCCTTTTGAGTTTACCGACTTCGATCTTGATAAATAAGTTTTCTACAATATTAGTTTGCACCCAGAGCATGTCAATACATACAAAACAATCTAAAGCATGGCATACCTAAAAACAAATGATCAGAAAACAGACATCTTTGTTCCAAGTGATAACTAGGTAAATGAGAGAGGCAGAGGATGAAATCATCAAGAATAAAAGAAGGAATGAAGCTTACCAAGACTGAGATGAGGAACATGAGGAGAAGAGTGCATCGACATGACAACTCTAAGACATAATCTCATCATGATAATAGCTCAGCTATCAGCTACATATTTAATTGGATAAGTTAGCATCAGTGCAGAGTCAACTGACCTGTAAATAGTGAATGGCCATGGTGGTCTCTTTGCATGTCAAAGTCAGAAAGTTTATATGCCAAAGAGATAACAATTGGAATTTAGATTTCACAGGAATATTCTTTAATTATCACAAAATCTCAAACACTTTCCAAATGCCACTATTATGGTTTGTAAAAGCTACAAAGTACCCTCTCCAAAACCTTTCTGAAAAGTATTCTTGTGATGAATGTGAAGGGGATTTTGTGGTTCAAAGAAGTGTCACAGAAGTGCATTTCTTATGATTGACTGTGTGACACTAAGCAAGTGCATTTACACTTGTCAGACATGAAATTCATCTGCAAAATGGGACAATTCCTTCTGTAAGTAATTGATAAAAGTATATCTAGTTGGTGTGTAGCCGAGTAGAAAACACAAAAGTGGAAGTGCAGAGTTCTCTGCCTCACAGAGCCTGACCTGATTTGCCATATGAGAATGGACGGATTTAGTGTTTTGAACTCATAGGAATGTTCAGATGAGATGAATATGTGGAAATAAATACATATGCTTTTATCCCTACTGTGATATGTAATTGTCTGGAAAATTCTGTATTGCCCTCCATTGACAAACTTATTTTAAGAAACAAAATTATGACCAGAAGGGGATTTGATGAACAAAAAAACACCATTCTAACTGGGGCTAGAAGAAACCTCATTGTGGTTTTTATTTGCAATTCCCAGATAGCTAGTGATCCAAATTCAGGACTTCTATTCTCATTTCTATAATATTCCAATAACCTTCACTGAGTATCAGTGTTACAAGTGAGCCTCTGACCATACCACACACACAGGTACATACTTACAGAGAAGGAGAGAAAGAACATCCCATACCATTATATATCATATACACAATTTCTGACTTTCCTGAAAATACCCGATGGTGATCAGTAATTATGAAATAAATTTAAGCTTCTCTTGTAACTTAGGACTAACAATTCCAAACAATACCCACCCTGTATTACATTTTGCTGTTTTGCAAATTCTCAAATTTTCCTTCATTTCATTCTTAAACTTTCTACAATCAAGAATTTTCTATTTTAAATCTCTCTATTAAAATCACATATTTTGGGGCTAGTATTGTGGCACAGCAGGTTAAGTTGCTGCATGTGATGCTAGTATCCCAAATGAGTACTGGTTCAACTCTTGGCTGCTCCACTTCTGATCCAACTCTCCCACAGAGAACTTGCAGGGGAATAGATAAGCAGGGGTCTGTGGTCAACAGCTCCACTGAAGCTACCATTTCTAGGAGGAATCTGTTTTCTCTCACTCTCTCCAGTCTCCTTCTCTTCCTGGGATCACCTGCAACATAAATTATCTACACACAAATTGCCATCTCAGGATCTCATATCTTTTCTCCAATCCAGGGTCCAATCAAAGATCACATGTTCTATTTGAGTATGTTTTTAGCTAAAATATCCTTTTTTCTATACTTTTTGTTTTCTTCATGGAACTGACAATTTTTAATAGCGAGGACTTGTTTTCTTAGAATGTTTCATAATCTCATTCGTTTTATTTTTCTCCTTGTGTTTACTTTCATGTTAAAAAACTACAAAACTTAGTGTTGTATAATTCCCACTTAATTATGGGAGGGATAATTTTCAAGTGTTTGAAGGTCCAGCTCTACTTGACCTCTGTATTAGAAGCCACTTCTTTTTGTTTATTCTAGAAGTGGCCATACCCTGGGAGAACTCTGAGGTTTAAAGCATGTATTCTTTTTTTACACAGCTTCCTATACACACCTTAGCAGTCTACAAGATTGATAGGCCTAGGGAAATTTCTAATTATGCTGGAATCACATTTGCAGTATTTCAAATGACTTTCAAAATGCTGGTGGCTTTCAACTCACTTAATGAAATTATAAATGACCTCAATATAAGGATATAGTTTAACAACTCTTCTCCTAAGTACATTAATTGACATGTCATTCATGTATTTATCCTTCACTTAATAATCTGTAAGAGTAAATAAATAAGCTTCATCACAGCTGAGGTCATTTAACCACAGAAAACTAAATAAATATATTTTTATACATACACATGCATAAAAGTACATATATGCCTATAAATACATATCCTCACATAAATTTTTGTGAATTTTGATGCTTATTGAGAATGAAATAATCTTTTTTGTAATTATGAAAACTGGTCTGTTATTTCAGTAATTTAGTATTAAATTTTTTTTTACATTTTCATCTTAGAACTATAGTCCATTCACAGTCATTTTTTAAATTTGGAAACTGTTCACATTCTTGGTTAGTTTCCTCCCTTCAGAGCACACACACAATTCAAGTTATTGCACCAGGATTTTTTAAAACATATCATACAGAGAATTGAACCTGAAATCCATGTGGTGAAGAAAATAAACTTACCCTGTATCCTATCTTTTGCAATGACTGGATATCTTATTGATCTCCCACTCTTTGCTCACCTGCATGGCTAACCAAACATTATGCTAACCAAACATTACCTGCATTGGGAATATTCCCCCACCCCCATCTGTAATAGCACAACAAAACCTGCCACTCAAAATATCTGTACAAGAGCTTATCTATTTCAAGTTGTAAAGGAGATTGTATAGGGAAACAAAAGAGGGAGAGAATTCTTTTAACAGAAACATTATTTTATTATATTTCCCCATCAAGTATTTTATTCTGTGCTACTTGAACTTTGAAAGGAATACTATTCTTCAGTACTCTCCAAAATTCCATCCTTTCTAATCTATCAGAGATAAATCTGGCTAAACAGAGTTTCATGGTGGTTGCTAATCTATAACATCAGCTGCCCTGATGCCTTAACTTTTCAACGCAGTCCAGCAGTATTTCAGTAACACAAGATCTTTCAGTCCTTGCAGGTTAGCCATGACCAGCCTCTAAATCCTACACTGCACTGCAATGCCTGTCTTTCACTGTTCTGTGCTGCCTCTGGGTCACCCAGCTTCTATACATTTTCTGGGTTTTACTCCCATATGCCACTTATATTATGGGTGACGTGTATTGGTGTGCTAAGGTATGTGAAACAACCAAGATTGGTTGTCACCACTTTATTGGCAAAGTTTTACTTTGTTAAGGAAGGATGGGGAGAAGAAAAGGGAAGGGAAAGGAAAGACAGGGAGTTTCACTTCACAGAAGAAAGGCTGTCAAGGACTATTACGCCTAAGGAAACAGCAACAGCTAGCAGGCTCAAAAGGTGCTTATATATTCTGAGCTATGGCTGCATGGACTGGAGCACACAACAGTGGTATCCTGCAGATTTTGTGGTTGCATGGATCAGTCAGGATGAAGTTATCTGAGTCAGCAGAGTGAAGCGGGTATTGTTCTGAGAATAACCAATGAAATGTGAAGAGTTCCTGTAAAAGAGGCCTTAAACAAAAACAAACAGAAAGCCACTTAGTTGAATGTACATTTTATTCTGAGCTGACGAGGGAGAAGTGGATCTTTTTCCTAAACAATAGGCTTCTGCCTTTTCAATTTGGAGTCTGTGTCTCCTCCTTCATTTTTCTTACTCTGTGTCTTTATCAAAGACTTAGACTTCATGTGATTTTTTTAGTTATCACTAAATGGCCTCCCAGATTGGCAAATCCATTTTCTTGTATGTTTGTGTTTTTTTCTTTTCTTCTGAACCTTCACTCTCTTACCTATGGTAGAAGAAATTCAGAGATGTGGAGCTCCCACCACCCCAAAAATATCCTTAGGAGTGACAGAAAATCATAGCTTATGTTTATACAATCATTTATAAACATCTTTATGTAAGATATATACCAACCATATTTTCAGATACTGTACAATATTCCTAGGATAAAAGAAACAAAAGCACTTAAATTTTAGTTCTACAAAGTCAGGTAATGTGTTGGATTATACTTTTATTTATTTATTTATTTATTTATTTAGACAGGCAGAGTGGACAGTGAGAGAGAGAGAGAGAGACAGAGAGAAAGGTCTTCCTTTGCCGTTGGTTCACCCTCCAATGGCCGCCGCGGCCGGCGCGCTGCGGCCGGCGCACCGCGCTGATCCGATGGCAGGAGCCAGGAGCCAGGTGCTTTTCCTGGTCTCCCATGGGGTGCAGGGCCCAAGCACCTGGGCCATCCTCCACTGCACTCCCTGGCCACAGCAGAGGGCTGGCCTGGAAGAGGGGCAACCGGGACAGAATCCGGCGCCCCGACCGGGACTAGAACCCAGTGTGCCGGCGCCGCTAGGTGGAGGATTAGCCTAGTGAGCCGCGGCGCCGGCCGTGGATTATACTTTTTAAAAGCAACTCTATGACATCTGTAAGCCTTAGATTTTCATCACAATTTAGACCGACAAAACAATTAAACAACTGGTACATGGACACGAGCCCAATAAGTTACTATGTAAGATCTTCTGACCAGGTCAGAGTGCCCATTAGAAGGTCTTATCTCCAGATTAAAGTAAGTCAAGAGAGATGTTTCTATCACACACTGTTTAAAAGCATGAACTGACTAGTCTTTTCAGGTGTGAGTTCATTTTTTGTGGTTCCTGAAAACACGACTATCATAACTCACAGTTAATTACATATAGACTATTAGAACTTTAGTGAAAATCATTAATTTATTCAGAATTCTTAGCATCCCATATACAATGCATAACTATAACAATGTTGGACAAATACTGAATGTTAGTTGGGAAGCATTTACATATTCTGTTTAAGAATATTACTTTTTGAAAGTATGTCACATGTCTACCTGAAGATACCTTGCCAGTTTTTCATGTAAATTGCTAATTTCCTGGAAATTTTATAATCAGGGACCAGAATCACTGCTTTAGGGAATTAATTGTTTCACAGTCAGCCACATGTGCTTGTGAATGTGCACATGATATTCTTATCTTACAGAAAGCAATATCCCACACTGTAATCATTCATGCATTCAGTCATTCATACATTCCTTATTATATTTAGCATGTATTTGCTAAGTGCTTACTATGTACTAGGCTTTCATTTTGCTGAAAACTTAGAGGAGATTTTTGTATATAGTTCTAGGAATTTTTATCTTTCATATAATATCTTTTTTAAAAGATCTATTTACTAATTCAAAAGAGGTACAGAGAGAGAGAAGGAGAGGCAGAGAGAGAGAGAGATCTTCCATCCACTGGTTCACTCCCCATTGGCCACAATGGCTGGAACTGTGCTGATATGAAGCTAGGAGCCAGAAGCTTCTTCCAGGTCTCTCACATGAGGGCAGGGGCCCAAGGACTTGGGCCATCTTCTACTGCTTTCTCAGGCCAACGCAGAGAGCGGGATCAGAAGTGGAGCAACAGGGACTCAAACCCAGATCCATATGGGATGCCAGCACTGCAGCAGCAGCTTCACCTGCAATGCCACAGCACCGGCCCCCATATAATGTCTTATACATTTGAGAAGGAGACACAGTTTTCCTGTTTTCAAACTGAAGAATTTACTTCTTCCTTTTGACTGTTCCCTCTCACAGTTTAGGAGGTGGAAAGATCTACAAAGATATATCTACTGTGTATTTTACCTATTCAGGCAGTCAATAAAATTTATTTTGTAGGTCATGGTGACAATGGGGAAGGGTAAGTATAAGAAAAATGAAACATGAAAACCAGACAGTTGTGCTACCCTGGAAAAGTACTGCTGCAAATGGTATGTATGGCAGTCTGCTTGGAACCTCTGACTCTTATCTCACATGACAAAAAGTAGAGCATTTTGAAACTTGAAATGGAGAGATTATATTGGATTGTCATGGAAATACCTAACAGTGTAAATGTACTTATGAAAAAGAAACGAAGAGAAATTTGTTATAGGAGAAGACTCTGTGAAGGCACAGTAGAGAAAGAACTGAAAGGTTAACCTGGAAAAACAGAGTGAAGTAACCGCAAGCCAGGAAATGCCTGCAGCCACCAGCATGTGGAAGGGGGTAACCAAGGATTCTCCCCTACAGCCTGCAGGCAACTGTGGATGTGAGTTCTGCCGGCACCTTTATTTGGATCCACTAACACTAATTTCAGATTCCTGGAATCCAGACTTGTAAGAGAATAAATGTGTGGTATTTAAGTGACAAATTTAAGAAAGTTTATTGCAGCAGATTCAGGAAGCTAAAACAGCAGTATAAATGAATCTGTGGTAGATAGATTGCTTTTTAAAATACGAAACTGAAAAAAATATGCTCATAGTTGAATATAAAACATAGTGGTTTGATAACTTTGATAGTTCAAAAATCTCTGAGCATCACTTTCTTGAACTTTGAAGTGGTGGTAAAGTAGTTTCTTTCTTTCCTCCTAGCCATGATAGAGATTAGATGTGCTCCCTCTTAGAAAATAGAGAACTTTTAATTCCCTACCAATATGCTGTGTTTTAAAATACAATAAGAAAATGTAAAGTATAGCAAAATCAGTAGATGGAGAGATATTTCCCAATGAAGAGATAATTTGTTACAATTCCAAAAAGGAGGGGGCTTGCCTCACGACAGAGGTAGGAAGATGGGGAAGCACTGAGGTTTGGTGGCAGAGGGAGAGGGAGGAGGTGTGGGTTTTGTTACAGTTTCTGCAGGAAGGAACCAGTAAGGTAGGAAAAGCAGGTTTGGGAATAGCTAGTTTGAATAATGTCAGTGGACACTGGAGGCACAGAGATTGTCATTGTTGTCTGGTACCTGTCCTTGAGTGATTACGGAAGTAGGATAGTGCCCAAGAGTGGAAGGCTGATACAGTGGACTGTTAGGAAATGTCTGAAATATTGGATAGCTTGTATGTGGCAAATTTGCCCCTGCCAGGGGCAAACCTTCCTGAGAAGGGAAGGAGGGACAAGGGATGCAGATGCATGAGGCAAGGTGATGCAGGCCTATTATTAGGTTGTCCATAACAAGGCTTATTTAGCATATGCATATAGCATATGCTACATTTTAAAGCACCAAATTTACAAAGCTAGAAGTTTTCTTATTATAACATACTAAAGATTTGCCAGTGCATTCAAGAAAACTTTAACAAGTTACACATGAATTTAAAAAAAATATTTAGCAAAATATAAGCGAATCAAATCCCGTAATACATAAAAAAGATGAACCTTAGGGCCGGCGCTGTGGCTCAGTGGGTTAATGTCCTGGCCTGAAGCTCCAGCATCCCATATGGGTACCAGTTCTGTTCCCAGCTGCTTCTCTTCCAATCATGGCCTTGGATAGCAGTAGAAGATGGCCCAAGTGCTTGGGCCCTTGCATCCACATGAGAGACCTGGAAGAAGCTCCAGGCTCCTGGCTTCGGATAGGCGCAGCTCCGACTGTTGCAACCATCTGGGGAGTGAACCAGTGGATGGAAGAAAACTCTTTCAAATAAATAAAATAAATCTTTAAAAAAATAAGAACATTGACCAAGTGAGTTTTGTTCTAGAAAGAAGTGGGTTAATACTAAAAAGCAATGGCGGGTGCTCCAAAATGGCAGAATAGGGAGGGAGCGCACTGATAGTCCGGGAAAAGATAGTTTAATAAAAGTGGAGATACTGTAGTCTCAGGGAAGAGTTAGAGAAAAAACTGCAGAGGAAGCTCTTCCAGAACTAGTAGGACATGCTGGAACTATGTGGAGGCACAGGCGCCCATGGCTCAGGACCCCAGCCACCGAGTCTACTCACCAGTGCTGGAAAGGGAGGTGAGGCAAAACTGCAGTAGCCCAAGACACTGGTGGAAAAGCAGCAGAAAGAGCCTAGAGGAAATGAGGTTTGAATCCCTGCGGGAGAAAGTTCATCAGGCTAACTAAAGGAGAGAAAAAAAAATAAAAGGGACCGGTATGAATACAATTCTCTATCTCCACTCACCTTACAAAAGAGGGGAAAACAACACAGCAGGCACCATTTTGGACATACGTAACAGCTGTGCCAGCTCAGGGCTGTGCCCGCCCTCAGCCAAGCAGAAAAACCTCACTCTGGTGGGGAGAAATTATAGGAGCTTAAGACCTAGTGAATGTGTGGAGCTCATGAACTGGGACTGTGAAAAAAAAACTAAGGGTGTGTGGGAGAACTCACAGAGTGCCTGAGATGTGAGTACTCTCAGTGGGAGACACCACAAACTCGGTAGGCTTGGCAACCTGGTGGGAGACATGGCAGGGGAATCTGAGCTTACATTGAGGACTGCACAGATGCTTTATGTGGTCCTTGGGACAGAGCAGACGAATATTATACCCACTGGGGCTAGCGCTCAGGCACTGATTGCCTTCAAGGAGAATAGCTCAGCAGTGTGGAAAAGTTTTGACACACCCCTAAACCTGAAGAACTGAACAGAGCTCTCTAGCCACACCCACCACAAGCCTCTAGAGATTCACCAAAAGCAGACAGTCCACTTAATTTAGAGTCATAGTATAACAAAAAAGCCACCACAGTGAGAAAAAAAAAGGAAATCAAAGAATATCTCCACAATGCCAAATAATAAACGCGGGAACTGAGAAAACAAGAACAAGGAAGACATTATGATGCCCCCAAATGAACATGACACTCCAATACAAGATTATGAATATGATGAGATGGAAGAAATGCAAGATACAGATTTCAAAAAATTTATGATAAGAACATTTAGAAGTTCTCAAAAACAAATTCATGAACTACAGAAATCCTTACTGGACAGGATAGAAAATCTCTCTTGTGAAAATGAAATCTTAAGGAGGAATCAAAATGAAATGAGGAATTTAGTAGAACATGAAATTGTGATATTGAAAAGAAATCAAAATGAAATGAAGAATTCAATGGAACAAATGACAAACACATTTTAGAGCCTTAAAAAAAGAATCAGTGAGATAAAAGAGAGAATATTGGACTTAGAAGACAGAGCACAGGAAAGTATACTCTCAAACCAAAGTAAAGAAGAGAAATTAGAAATTTAAAAAATATTGTTGGGAATCTACAGTATACTATTAAAAAACCCAACATTCAGGTTCTAGGAGTTCCTGAAGGCATGGAGAGAGAGAGAGAAAGGATTAGAAGGCCTTTCTAGTGAGATACTAGCAGAAAACTTCCCAGGTTTGGAGAAGGACAGAGACATCCTAGTACAAGAAGCTCATAGAACCCCTAGTAAACATGACCAAAAGAGATCCTCACCACGACACGTTGTAATTAAACTCTCCACAGATTCTAAAATGTGCAAGAGAGAAACATCAGATTACTCTCAGAGGATCTCCAATTAGACTCACAGCTGACTTCTCATCAAAAACCCTATGGCAAGACATAGCCCAGGTACTAAGAGAGAAAAACTGCCAGCCCAGAATATTATATCCTGCAAAGCTCTCATTTGTGAATGAAGGTGAAATAAAGACCTTTCATAGCAAACAGAAATTGAAAGAATTTGTCACCACTTGTCCAGCCCTGCAAAAAATGTGTCAATGTGTTACACACAGAAACACAGAAACACGGCCATCAATATGAAAGAAGGTAAAGGAAGAAAACCTCACAGTAAAAGATCACAGGGATTTCAAATCATATATTAGAAAATATCTTTGGGGAAATGGCAGAGCAAAGTTACTACTTATCAGTAATCATATTGAACGTTAATGGCCTCAACTCTCCAGTTAAAAGACACAGACTGGCTGAATGGATTAAGGAACAATCCAAAACCACCTTAAAAAAATGCAGAAGAAAACCCATATGATTATCTCAATAGACACAGAGAAAGCATTCGATAAAATACAATACCCTTTCATGATGAAAACTCTAAGCAAATTGGGTATACAAGGAGCATTCCTCAATACAATCAAAGCAATTTATGAAAAACCCATGGCCAGCATCCTATTGAATGGGGAAATGTTGGAGGCATTTCCACTGAGATATAGTACCAGACAGGGATGCCCACTCTCACCACTGCTATTCAATGTACTTCTGGAAGTTTTAACCAGAGCTATTAGGCAAGAAAAAGAAATTAAAGGGATACACATTGGGAGGGAAGAACTTAAACTATCCCTCTTCGCAGATGACATGATTCTTTATTTGGGGGGATCCAAAGAACTTTACTAAGAGATTATTGGAACTCATAGAAGAGTTTGGCAAAGTAGCAGGATATAAAATCAATGCACAAAAAAATCAACAGTCTTTGTGTACACAGGCAATGCCATGGCTGGGAAAGAATTGCTGAGATCAATCCCATTCACAATAGCTACAAAAACAATCAAATACCTTGGAATAAACTTAACTAAGGACATGAAAGATCTCTACAATGAGAATTATAAAATCTTAAAGAAAGAAATAGAAAGAGGATACCAAAAAATGGAAAAACCTGCCATGCTCATGGATTGAAAGAATCAATATCATCAAAATGTCCATTCTCCCAAAAGCAATTTATAGATTCAATGCGATACCAATCAAAATACCAAAGACATTCTTCTCAGATCTACAAAAAATGATGCTGAAATTCATATGGAGACACAAGAGACCAAGAGACGTTGAATAGCTAAAGCAATCCTGCACAACAAAAACAAAGCAGGATGCATCACAATACCAGATTTCAGGACATACTACAGGGCAGTTGTAATCAAAACATCATGGTACTGGTACAGAAACAGATGGATAGACCATTGGAACAGAACAGAAACACCAGAAATCAACCCAAACATCTAGAGCCAACCTATATTTGATCAAGGATCTAAAACCAATTCCTGGAGTAAGGCCAGTCTATTCAATAAATGGTGCTGGGAAAACTGGATTTCCACATGCAGAAGCATGAAGCAAGACCCCTACCTTTCACCTTACACAAAAATCCACTCAACATGGATTAAAGACCTACATGGCCTCAGAATCAGCCTTAAGGCTTTCGGATCTTGCTGAAAAGCCCATGAGAGTATTTCAGGCTTGGAAAGCCAAGACACTCTGGAAAAAAAATGACGTAAATGAAAGATCTCTGTGAGTGAGATCCCAGTGGAAAGAACAGGTCATCAAAGAAGGAGGTACCTTTCTCTGAAGGGAGGAGAGAACTTCCACTTTGACTATTACCTTGTCTAAATATGATCAGAGTTGGTGAACTCAAAAGGCTTCCATAGCCTTGGCAACTCATGACAAGAGCCTAGGGTGATTACTGAGGCCATAAACAAGAGTGTCAATTTGTAAAGTCAACAACAGGAGTCACTGTGCACTTACTCCTTATGTACTATCTCTGTCCTTAATGTGCTGTACATTGTGATTTAATGCTATAGCTAGTACACCAACAGTATTTTTCACTTTGTGTTTCTGTGTGGGTTCAAACTGAAATCTTTACTTAATATATACTAAATTGATCTTCTGTATATGAAGAGAATTAAAAATGAATCGATGTGAATGGAAGGAGAGAGTGAGCAGGAGAGGGGACGGTTGCAGGTGGGAGGGAAGTTATGGGGGGGAAGCCATTGTAATCCATAAGCTGTACTTTGGAAATTTATATTCACTAAATAAGTTAAAAAAAGAAATTATGGGACATGTACTCTATAGAATATTATACAGCAGTAAAAAAGAATGAAATCCAGCCATGTAATATTTTTAACACAGAATTTTATTCATTATTGAAATTACTTTATTTTTAATTTACATTTTATTTAGTTTTTGTGGAATAAATAGTAAATTTGTAGGAATTTATTTGCTGTATGGCAGTGCATTTTTTAATATAGGGATGGTTTCAGGATTCCTAGCACCTCATCCATATACAATTATAGGTGCAGCAGTTATTGCTAACAATGCAAGGCTGTATTTAAGGATCAGATGTCACTCTCATCATGAGGTGAAAGAGACGCACATGCATATAATTAACAACAAAAAGAGAATAATAAGTATTCTCTCAGAGATCTAGGCCAATCATTACGAATACAGTGAGAGAACAACCTATGAATTTTTAGTAAACCTAAATGGCTTGTTGGAGAATGATTATTTTAAATTAAATATGGTTGTGTTCTTTTCTTAATTTTTCATATCATAAACACTTCATTTTGGATGAATTATTACTTCTCATTAATATCTGTAACTGTAAGTTGTAGATTACATGATTTCTTACCTCTTCCAAGGGTAGGGAGTATCTGGTGTATGGCCTGTGAAATTACTGGTCTGGCTCTCGTAAGGCAACTACAGACAGAATTTGAAATTCAAAAAGCAATAGCAGGCTAATTTTTAATGTTTAAAGCTTTTTTTAAGAATAACTATTTATTTGAAAGTCAGAGTTATGGGGCAGGGGAAGAGAGAAGGATAGAAAGACAGAATTTGATCTCCCAGCCACTGGTTCACTCCCCACATGACCACAAAGGCCAGGGCTGGGCCAGACCAAAGCCAGGAGCCAGGTGCTTCTTCTGAGTTTCCCAAATAGGGGCAGGGGCCCAAGCACATGGCCATCTTTCCTTTTTTCCTAAGCCATTAGCAGGGAGCTGGATCAGAAGTGGAGCAGCTGGGACATTAACAGGCATATACATGGATGCCGAAGTTGCAGGCAGTGGCCTTATCTACTACACCACAGTGCTGACCCCAGTGGGCTAATTTTTAAGTTGATAATTTTGTATGGCCAACAAGTGATATTGTAAATGTCCAAAGAAAAACAGTTCTTAACACCTGCAGGACAGGTAAATTTTTATGTGCCTGGCACTGCTATAGGTGAAATTATTCATATCATTTGCTTTAATCTTCATTATTTTCTTGAGTCAAGCAGTTATCCTTGTTTGACAGAAGAGAAAAATTGAGGCTAAGGAATGTTAATGTATCTCCCCTGGACCCCACAGTCATAATTATGGAACGCCAGGAATCATTATTCACACTGAGGCTTGCCCCATAGGAAAGATCATGTGTTTTTACCATATTCTCAATATGTAATTCTTAAAGAGAATTAGAGCTTCGAAAAGTGAGTTTTGAATATGTAGATCATGTATATATATCACATTTCATATATCATGTTTTAATATGTTAGTGTTCAATAAAGTGATAGATTTTCTGTGCTGATGTGTCAATGCTATGATGTAGGAAGGGACATTTGTACATAATTTCATACTTTCTTTTTGCCAATAGTTTTATTCTCTTCCCATCCTTCCCATTAAATCTTTTCCCAGATTTATTACCTAGGAGAAAAACTTATGCAAGTCCCAATTCTCTTAAATGCCTGTGGCAGCAGTAATGAGAGAAAATGAACTCCCCTAAAAAGTTACTGGCACAGAATTAGGCACACAGTGATACTGGGCCATGTTGTTCAGTTGTCTGTCTGTCTGTCTTTCTTTCTTTCTTTCTTTCTCTCTCTCTCTTTCTTTCTTTTCCTTCCTTCCTTCCTTCCTTCCTTCCTTCCTTCCTTCCTTCCTTCCTTCCTTCCTTCCTTCCTTCCTTCCTTCCTTCCTTCCTTTCTTCTTTGGCAGGCAGAGTTAGACAGAGAGAAAGGTCTTCCTTCCAATGGTTCACCCCCCAAATGGCTGCTACGGCCAGTGCGCTGCACCGATCCGAAGCCAGGAGCCAGGTGCTTCTTCCTGGTCTCCCATGTGGGTGCAGGGCCCAAGCACCTGGGCCATCCTCCACTGCCTTCCTGGGCCACAGCAGAGAGCTGGACTGGAAGAGGAGCAACTGGAACAGAACCGGCACCCCAACCGGGACTAGAACCCAGAGTGCTGTGCTGCAGGCGGAGGATTAGCCTAGTGAGCTGAGGCGCCGGCCGTTCAGTTGTTTGCTTGTGCACATCTGATCTTCTCCCCTTTGGTAGTGGTCTTTCTCTCTTCCTGCCCCCACTGAGCATGTCACCACTGACCACTGCTAGGTGTAGGGTAAGAGCTTCATAAATGGGTGCTCCACTGACAGGGACAAAACCAGGGGCTGAGCTAATCTCACAGTATAATGTCAGCTCCTGAGTAAGTGAGTGTGGTCTGTGTGATTAATGTATTTATATATTCAACTTGTATTAGCAATATCCTCCCTGCTATCTTCCCCATGTCTCTCAAGCTTCAGGCATGCATTTGTAGAAAGCATTCTCTAAAGTGTGCTTGTTAATCAAAACAAGCAAGAGGAGGCATGTGCTAGGATAAAGGTGTTAGGGAGTTATTTATCTGAAAATATTTAAACAATGCTTGTGAGTGTTCTGCCTCATGCATACACAGTTTGTAGATAAAAAACAATCAACAGTTTCTTAGTGGCAACAGACAAGATTGAAAAATGACATATTCATGAGGCAATAACTTTATCACACCCACCTGGGCTAGTTTTTGTTGTTATATTTCTTAGAAATGTAACTCACAATGTAGTTAAGAAATGCTATTCAAGGTTATAAATGATGTTTTATTTCACAGAAATACATTATGCAAAGCACTCAGCAGTGATTCCTATTAACCAAAATAACCCAAGCTGAAAAACATTAGTGCAAGAAATTATCAGCACCTGTTTTTTAGTTACTAGGAAGAGAGACAAAACATTTTCTTGGATGACTTTTCTATTTTTACAAACCCAGGAGGTGGAAGCTGAGGTAGAGTCAATTAGGATGATTCAGTTTTTCCATGCACACCACCCTAGAAAGGATACTGCTGGTCAGGTCCACTTAGGTTTAGCTGTATTATGTCCACAATCCTGACAAGATACTTGAGGCAGTGCTTATAAGCAAGAGGGTTTGTATGAAACTTACTTGATTCACACACTTTGTGGAGGATTATGAAGCTGTCCAATAATACCATGACCGTGTTTGCCTTGTGAAACTTTCAGACCTTACACAGAAATTTGGCATGTCTCCAAGTAGCCAGTCTTCCTCAATGGAGCACATGTTTTGTTGGCTCACTTCTCTGGGATCTTCCTCTATACTATACATTCCACAATGTCTTGAGCTATTTCTTTTGCAACTTTAGCTTTTGGCCTCTAGAGAATTGTGGTTTATGTTGCTAGAAAAAATTGTAGGGAGTTTAATATTCTTGTGGATCCTTTTAGCTCACTTCTTTGTTACCAGGGTTTTGCTAGACCCTCCCTCTGGGTTAATGTGGGGGCTATCCTCGATGCTGTGGTGGCTTCCTACACAGCTATGTCATCTGTTTGGTGGCTCCTCTGACTGAGCACCTGGTGTAATGGTGGGAGTGGGTGGTAATATTTAAATCTCATGGGTAGCCAATAACTTTTGACAGGGAAAGATTTTCTGAAACTATCACATGGAAAACTAACTCCTTCAGGAAAAACTTGTGATTTATCCTAGTACATGGAAATAGCTTCTTTACTTTTAAGCATTCATAGTACACTATGCTACCAGGATCAAAAAACTGTTGACCATTTTTGCATTTTAAGCATTATCAGTTCAATCATTATCTACTGTATGAGTTACTCTTTATATTCAAATTATTTTATTTAATCTTATTTTTTCAGACAATTTTAAGTCTACGATTCTAAAGTCTTTTTTCTTTTTTTGTAATGTCTGTCTCCTCTAGTTTCACTTTTAAAATTCAGTAGTGGGTCAAGATGGATTCCTGACCCAAAGCCACTAAATGCATTGACAATGGACAAATTCTCTTTCTAGGAATTCTAGACCAGCCAATTGGCAGTGACCAATGGCTCTGTATATAGCCATGAAGAATTCATGCTAGTGGCTGTGTCAGAACTGTGGCTTAACATTGGTCAAATTCTAACTCAAAATAATTATATGAACCAAAGGGCCTGGTACGATGGTTAGTACATTATTAAAAACAATTTAGGCACAAGAAAGTGGGGAACAAAAAGCAACAATAAATATTTCCTCATATTTTCCAATATTTGATAATTTAACATATTTTTCCTTGTCAAATATCTCACTGACTTTTCTTCTCTCTAATAACAGTTGTGAGTTTAATAGGCTAAAATCACTTGGGTAAGAGACTTGAGTTTTCTACATGCAAGAAGCATATGTTCATTCCTAGAAAAATTACTAAGAGGTCTCAGGTAAGCTAGTTTTTCTTTTTTTTTTTTTTTTTTTTTGACAGGCAGAGTGGATAGTGAGAGAGAGAGACAGAGAGAAAGGTCTTCCTTTTGCCGTTGGTTCACCCTCCAATGGCCGCCGCGGCTGGCGCGCTGCGGCCGGCGCACCGCGCTGATCCGATGGCAGGAGCCAGGAGCCAGGTGCTTTTCCTGGTCTCCCCATGGGGTGCAGGGCCCAAGCACCTGGGCCATCCTCCACTGCACTCCCTGGCCACAGCAGAGGGCTGGCCTGGAAGAGGGGCAACCAGGACAGAATCCGGCGCCCCGACCGGGACTAGAACCCGGTGTGCCGGCGCCGCTAGGTGGAGGATTAGCCTAGTGAGCCACGGCGCCGGCCTGGTAAGCTAGTTTTTCAATACGCTTAGAATGAAACTGGATTTGGGATGGTGGCTGTCAAGGCATTCTAAGGCAATTTTGCTAACCTCATCAATTTGTGTTCAAGAGAAACGCAATGCAACACAAAAAGCCCTGTGAACCCTTTGAAAGAGCAAGGAATAGTTCTTAGGAAAAGCAATACCAGACTAGTTTTAAAGAAGCTCACTTTCATTTAACATCTAGTCATTGATTTGGTGTCTTGTTCATAAGGGCAGAAGGTAAAATCTAAAGGAGTTTGGAAGGTTTCTATTCCTCAACGAATGTGAGGGTGGTATTTCTGGAGGCTCTGTACTTAGGTATGGTTATATTAACTGGAGATAATAAAACTGAAGCCAAGTGGGACAGCCTCAAAGGACTAATGATCTATTTCATAGGGGAAGGTAATGGCCATCATTTATTGTCTGCCAATATGTGCTGAGAATGGTGTAAGGAAACAACACTATTTCTATCCCTATCAAAATCCTACAACATAGGTAGTCTTATTTCTATTTATAGACCAGGAAATTAAAGCTTAGAGAGATTTTCTCATTATTTGCTAGTAAATGAAATGAAAACCCAGTGTATTTCATGATGCTTCCATCAATAATATTCAGTGATTCCCCTTTAGGAGGATGTCTACACTATTTAGATTGGCCTTAGAAGCCCTTAGCCTAAATGAACTCAGATTCTGAATGTGGACCTATCTTATCCTCCTCCGCTATCCTATGCTGTGCTCCCCTCCTCTGCCTTCCTCTCCTCTCCTCCCCTCCCTCCCCCTCTCCTCCCCTCTCCTCCTCTCCCCTCCCTTCTGCTTCCTTCTCCTCCCCTTCTCTCCCCTCTTCTCCTCTCCTACCCTCTTCTCTTCTCCTCCCCTCCCCTCCACTTCCCTCTCCACTAGGAAGCCACTGTGTCCTGACCTGTCACTCTGCTTTTCTCTTTCCTCTTCCCTCCACCAGCCATCACCACAAGCTTCACCACCATCTTTGTGAAACACTCCTCATGTGCTTCATTATTTTAAATTCTGTTGTTTTCCAAGTTTACATTTCTTACATGTCTCAACATATTATTGCCAATTGTAATATATATTACATACGTATACTAATATTCTCACGTTATATATATTACATATAATACATATATACATATACATACATATACATATACATATATACTGTATATATATACATATATATATACTGTACCACTAGAGTTTATATCTATGGAAGAAAGGAGTCTATCTTAAATACCTTTTTTTATACATGACTGCATAAAAAGTTTACTCAATGAATAATTTAAGTAAGTAGTAGATTCTCAGCAAGTGTGATCATTGGTAATAATATTGGTAATAATAATAATAGATGCATATAATAATAATCCATTATGTGTAATGGTAATAAGAAGAAGTGGTAATAATAATAATACCATGTTGAGCATTTTTTATACATATGACATATTAGGCACTTTATGTGAATTATTTTTCATTCCATAATATCCTGCTTGGGAGAAAGCAGTTGAAGTATCTGGCCTGTAACCCAGTCTTCCCAAATTACTTGACAAAGCCTCCTGAAGAGAAAGCGAATGGAAGTGGCCCCGTATACTCTTATGTAACAAAATGGACATCCAGGTAAGTAGATTAATGGTGTGTTGTAGGAAGATATTCATAATCTAAGGGTGCCTTGAGTGGGTTATCCCTGGTTTGTGGTAAACCAACAAATATGGATTTCTGTGGCATGGTTTTCTGATAAATGTGGTATAAAATGCAGACATTTCATAATTTAAATGATCTCTAGTATGCAGAATGATTTTAGAGATTTCATCTGTTTTTCTGGACCAGCGAGCACATGTCCAAAACAGCAAGGAAGAACCCAGTGAACCAGAAAATTCTTTTAACGTCTCCTTGCTCTGCTTGGGCGTCTTAATCATTTTAATCGCCTGGAACCTGGGAATGAATTTGCAACGTTATATGAGAAAGAGGAATTAAGGAAGAAGGTAAAGGTTGCTTATCAGCTGTCCTTGATGTAAGGAGAGTGCACTGTGTTATCCAGATGTATCCAATGTAATTAGAACAGTCCTTAAAAGGGCAGTGGAGAGGGTGGAGAGTCAGTGTCAGAGTGTCACGGGAGGAGACAGACTTGACTGTCATGGCTGCTTCGAAGACAGAAAGGGCCGCATGCAAGGAATGCAGTCAGCTGCTAGAAACTAGAAAGATCAAGAAAACTCCTCCTTGGAGCTTTAGAAGGAGTGAAGCTCTGACCACTCTGATTTTAATCTGATGAGACTTACATCCTACTTCTCATCTCCAGAACTGTAAGATAAATTTGTGTTGTTTTTAGCTCCCTAGTTTGTGGCAGTTCATTATACTATATTATAACAGCAATGAAAAACTAGTACACAGGATTTATCCTGGGTAGCTCCTTTTGTGAAATAACTTGCTGAAGTTGCCATGACCATTGAGAGCCCCAGCTTTTGTTTAAACCCAGGTTGATTTGATCCAAAGTTGGTTATTCTGCTCTGTTTTGGGAACTCTGCTTTTAGTGGAGGATGCTGAGTTTTCCCTTTGATTGTAGCTAAAGTTTTTAGTTTTCTGTTTTTTCTTTCTTCTGTTACATTCTGATTTGTTTGATTCCTAGTAGGAGAAATAGTTTCCACCTAACTGCCATGCCTAGTGAAAGTTTTCTTTGGGTTTTGGGATGCAGCTTACAATTTGGAAGTAAGGTAACTCTAAATATTAATACAAATTGTTGGAATAGAGCAAGTCTAACTCAGGAGTCATATAAATTAAAAATATTTGCAAATCTTCTCACTAGTCAAAATTTTTAACCTGCCTAACTAAATGAAAGTAGTTTAAGTTATACAAACTTACAAATGGCTTTAGATAGTATCTTGAATGTCAAGAGCAACTTCTGTTTATGAGATTAGATAAAAAGGACTTGGAGTAAAAACAAAACTTCTACCTTTTATATTCAATCATGTACTTGTGTGATCCTTGAATTGCTATCTCTGTAAACTTTAATTTCCTAATTTTTTAGAGGGGGATAATATAACTAAGTGAGGTTCAAATGAGAATTCATGTGGAGCATGATCCATTAAACAATTTACAAATATAAGGTATAATAATGATTATTGTTTGGAGATTTGAGATAGAGCATGAGTCTATTTGAATGCAATTCACCTGTTATATGAAAAGCTTGGTTGATTATTATACCCCTAAGGAATCACTACTGTCAATTTTGTTCAATTACTGGCTGATCAAGGAAAAATTATGAATCAATTTCAATAATACATGCTATTATTAGCTTTCCCAAACTAATTTAGAACACAGAGGTCCCTCAGTGTTCAGAACTCATAACATTTATTGTTTATAATAATGGATTTCACACTTGGCAACACATTGAAATCACAGGAGGAAATAAGAAAAAAATCCTGGATCCCGTGCTGAGATACTGAGATTCCATGTGTTATGAAATTTTTATTATGTTTTTAAAAATACCTGATGATTCAAATGACTTTTCAGATTTGGATAATGCTGGTTTATGCCAGCCTTCTGATATCCTTTGGTCATATTTAAGTTGTACTGATGAACAATTTTTCATGTTTTAAAAAATATTCTGTGATGCTGTGAGCTTTGTGTCTACATGAAGTAGCTTGCATGGAATATTATTGCTGAAGATGTTTACACAGGGATAATAATGGATTATTCACGGGCTACAAGTGGTGGTTTGTACTTCAATAATTTGGAGAGATAATAGCACACTTTAAATTATTCATGACACATGCATAGACTTCTTAGAGCTTGAAGAAACCATAGAAATTATGCGGTTCATTTGGTTTTTATTTCAGATATTGAACCTTAGGCCAAGAGAAATTAACAGGCCCATCTAAGTGGACTCTACTAGTTACCTAGTACTAGAATTCCTAGATCTTTTTTTTTTCAATTCATGATAATTGTAGAAGGAAAATTGAAATTCACAAATAGTCACATTCATTATCTTAGAAGGAGCTCAATTGTCTGTTTTACTTGAATGCCTAAGTGGCAAAATACTGAGTGTACTTGAGAATATTTCCTCTTGAACAGTATCTGGCAGGTGTCTTGAGGAACATCCTCAAAATTCAAAAAGCTGGGGAGAAATCATCTGAATTGACAGGAGTACTTGTCCTTCAATTTTTTGTGTTCTCCCAGCATGGCAGTTACTGCAATATTGACTGCCCCCTACAAGACTAATGGGAGTAAAACTAACGTTAACAACTGGATGCTAAAATGCATAATAAAGACCATATACACATACAAAAGAGAATTTTAAATAACTTTTCTACTTGAGGTTTCATGTATCCAGTAGAGGAAGAAAATCTTACATCAGTTTGTTTAAAAATAATTATTTATCTAAAAGGCTGAGAGAAAGAAAAAGGGAAAGAGAGAAAGGGAAAGAAAGAGAAATCTTTTGTCTGCTGATTTACACCTAAATTGCCACAACAGTCAGGTATACCAAGAACTCCATCCTGTCTCCCACATGGGTGGCAGGGGCCCAAGTACCTGGGCCATCATCTGCTTTCTTCCCAGGCACATTGTCAGAAATGGTGCAACCAGGACTTGAATTGGTACTGTGACATTAGACTGGCATTGCAAACCACTATGTTACAACACTAGTTCCTTTACCTCAGTTTTGTGAAATGGACTGGTTATGTTTCTTTTTTTTTTTTTGACAGGCAGAGTAGACAGTGAGAGAGAGAGACAGAGAGAAAGGTCTTCCTTTTGCTGTTGGTTCATCCTCCAATGGCTGCTGCGGCTGGTGCATTGTGCTGATCCAAAGCCAAGAGCCAGGTGCTTCTCCTGGTCTCCCATGCGGGTGCAGGGCCCAAGCACTTGGGCCATCCTCCACTGCACTCCCTGGTCACAGCAGAGAGCTGGACTGGAAGAGGAGCAACCAGGACAGAATCTGGTGCCCCGACCGGAACTAGAACCCGGTGTGCCAGTGCCGCTAGGCGGAGGATTAGCCTATTGAGCCACGGCGCTGGCTGGACTGGTTATGTTTCAGGAATGACACTTGTAGGAAGAAATTTCCATGTATTTCAGATTTGCCTCTTGTCTGCTCCTGAGGTAGTATAAGTTACCTCTTTGTTTTCCCTACCATACTCAGCCATTTTGTTCCAGCATGGATCGTATCTTAGTCATCTTTGACCTTCTAGCATCAACCTCATGGTTGACTTTGAAGGAAGAAGGCAAACTTGAAGAGTAGGGCTAAGCAGTATTTTTCTAACTTCAAATCTTTTTTATCTCCAACTGTATTCCATTGAAAATATTTTTATACATTATATAGAAGTTGGTATATTTTCATTTTTATCAAATTATATTTGATTTGACCTTTGGGAATGAAATATGTAATAATCAAGAGATTGCAATGTTTTCAGATAAATTAGATTGTTATTTGGAAGAGGTCATATTAAAAATCGGACTGCTCAAATCAAAGTAATAATTAGGATGGGATAAATTTCACTGTTTTAATCGATACTAGGCACTGTCCCACTTAGTGAAGATAACTCATAACAAAGAGATCTGAGTTCATGCCCTTTTTACGAGGAAGATAGAATATAGACAAGCATCTACTTGGAAAGTGCTAGGGAAAATAACATGGAGTAACAGGATAAAAGATGACAGGAAAAAAGATTCATTAGTTAAGTTGTCACAAGGACTTCTCTGAGAAAATGACATTTATCTCAGCTGAAAATGTGATCAGCATAAATAATTTGAGGGGCAATGTATGCAGTTAAAAAAAGTTGAGCCCTCATTTTTAAATCTATAATAACCATTTTTAAAAAAACATAGAAAATATTGCAGAGTTTATTTAGTATGAGTCGTCTCATTATCACTAGTGAGGAAAGAGGCCCAGTCTGGACAAAGACCACTCAGATTACATAACTTTTTGGTGACCTGTAACTAACTAGAACCTGATTCTCAGCCCCTTGGCCATTGTTTTCTCCATAATAACAAGCTCTTCACAATCTGTTTTGCATGCGACCAAGTGTATTGAGCATCATTTTTTTTTCTTAGCACAGGTTGATATGGCGAGTTCTCTCTTGATGTTTCCTTGAGTTGATGCTAGTTATTAGCACCATGGAGCTCCTACATTCTGAAGCATTGAAAAATATCCTTGATTTATTCTATCCTTATGGAACTGATAATTACATATTGCAGTCCATTCCTGTTTGTTTTTAGGAGACATCTAGTATTAATAAAAAAAATGTGAGATAGTAGAACTCTGCAAGGGTAATCAGTCAACCATCAGTTCATCTGGTTCATATTTTGTCAATTACATATGCTCTAAAAATTATTAATTAATGAGACAACAGGAGAGGGAGAGGGAGAGCGAGAGCAGCAGACAGGCTGGGAGAGACATTTTTTTTTCTGCTGCTTCACTCCCAAATGCCTGCAACAACCAGGCCTGGCCCAGGCAGATGTCAGGAGTCTGTAACTCAACCTGAGTTTGCCACATTAATGGAAGGGAGCCAAGTATCTGGCCGTCACACACTACCTTCCAGAGTGCATATTAGTAGCAAGCTTGAATTGGAAGTCGTGATGAGGCTTGAACTTAGGCATTCTAATATGAGATGTGGGTGTCCAATGTGGTGTTGCAACTGTTGGAGCCTATTAATCTTTGTCAACTACCCCTGCATCCCTTACACAGCATCTGATATCTACTATTACACTTTCAGCTGCTGTCAGATCAGCTTTTTTTAGACTACAGAGATGAATGGCTTATTTTGCTTAACACAAAAACCTCCAGTTCTACCAATGCTGTTGCAAATGATCAGATTTATCCTTTTTATGACTGAGTAGTATCCCATATGTATATGTATGACATTTTCTTTGTCCACTTATCATTGGTTGCACCCTTGGGTTTTTTACTTTTCTTGACTATTGTGAATAATACTGCAGTATACATGGGAGTACAGATATGTCTTCAGCAGATGGATTTTATTTCCCTTGAGAATATACTTGGTAGTGGGATTTCTGAATAAGATGGTAGTTCTATTTTTAGTATTTTGAGGAACCTCCATTCTTCTTTCTACAATGGCTATGCTAATTTACATTCCCACCAATAGCATGCAGGGGTTTCCTTTATCTCTTTGCTAGCATTTGTTATCTTTTATCTTTTGAAAAATAGCAAAACAAACTCAAGTGAGGCAATATCTCATTATAGTTTTGTGGCATTTCCCTGATTATTTTTGGTGTTGAGCATTTTTTCCATGTTGGCCATTTGCATGTCTTTCTTTGAGACATGTCTGTTCAGTTCTACTGCCCACTTTAAAAATTAGATTACAAGGCCAGTGCCACAGCTCACAGTAGGCTAATCCTCTGCCTGCGGCGCCGGCACCCCAGGTTCTAGTCCCAGTTGGGACGCCGGATTCTGTCCCGGTTGCCCCTCTTCCAGACCAGCTCTCTGCTGTGGCCAGGGAGTGCAGTGGAGGATGGCCCAAGTGCTTGGGCCCTGCACCCCATGGAGACCAGAAGCACCTGACTCCTGGCTTCGGATCAGCATGGTGCGCCAGCCGCGGCGGCCATTGGAGGGTGAACCAATGGCAAAAGGAAGACCTTTCTCTCTGTCTCTGTCTCTCTCTCTCACTGTCCACTCTGCCTGTCAAAAAAAAATTAGATTACATTTTTTGATTTTTTAATTTTTTTGCTATTGAGTTTTTGAGTTCTTTACACATTATGGATATTGACCCCTTGTTAGACATATAGCTTGGAAATATTTTCTCCCATTCTGTAGGTTCAATCTTCACTCTGTTGCTTGCTTCCTTTGCTGTGCAGAAGCTCTTCAGTTTGATAAAATCTGATTTGCCTATTTTTGCTTTTGTTTCCTGGCCTTTTGGAAACTGACCCATGAAATGGGCACAGATTTTAATGTCTTGCTGTGCCTCCTCTATGTTTTTTTGTAGTCAGTTCAACATGTCATGTCTTACATTTAGATCTTTATTCCATTTTGAGTTGATGCTTGTACGTAGTGAGAGATGAGGGTCTAGTTTATTTCTTTTGTATGTGGATATCCTATTTTCTCAGCATAATTTATCAGAAAGACTGCATTTTCCCAATGCATGTTCATAGCACCTTTGTCAAAATCTTTTGTGGGTCCATAAAGGTTTTAGAAGTGTTTTCTCTAATTTTGTGATGTCTCATTGGAATTTTGATAGGAATTGTATTGAATTTGTAAATTGCTTTGGGTTGTATACATATTTCAACAATATTGATTCTTCCTATTCATTAACATGAGATGTTTTCCATTTCTTTGTATCTTCTTCAATTTCTTTAATCAGTGACTTGAAGTTTTTCATTATAGAGATCACTCATCTGTTTGGTTAAATTCATTTCTAAGTATTTTATTTTTTTGGCAGTCATTGGATATGTAATTATTTTCTTGATGTCTTTTTCAGATGACTCACTTTTGGTGTAAAACAACGCTACTGATTCTTGTGCATTGCCTTTGTATCCTCATCTTTGATTGACTTATTAGTTATGACAGCTTTTTGGTGTAATCATTGGAGTTTCCTATGTATAATATGTCATCTATAAACTGACAATTTGACTTACTCATTTCCAATTTAGATGCCCTTTATTTTTTTTTCTTAATAACTCCAGCTAGAACTTCAGTACTATGTTGAATTAAAGTGGGCATCCTTGTCCCAGATCCTAGGGAAAAATGCTTCAGGTTTTCTTCATTTAATATGATGTTAGCTGTTTGGCTTGTTATATATGACCTTTATTATGTTGAGTTATGTTCCTTCTACACACAATTTAGTGAGAGTTTTTTTATGAAAGAATACAGAATTTTTCAAACAGCTTTTATGCACCTATTGAGATGATCACATGATTTTTGTGCTTTTGTTGATGGAGTTTATCATGGTTTTATGATTTACTTGTGCTGAACTATACTTTCATCACTGCGACGAATAGCAAATGACCACAGTACCCTTCAGAATTTAGTGTAAATGGAGTACACAAATCTATGAGAAATGACAGAATTAACTAGACTTTTTTTTTAGTGTCACAAGTTTACTCATATTTCTTTGAGTGTCCTCAATACAAATGAATCACCAAAAGAAAAAAAAAGAATGTATTCAAATAATTTTGAGATCTTATTTTAAAGGTTTAATTCAGTACTATTGAGTTCTTGATGTTGTTATTACAGATAAAAGCATATTTCATTAACTTCACATTTCATAGCAATTTGGTATCTAGGAACAACCTACTAGGAAACCTAGTAGGAAACAACCTACTAGGAAACCTAGTAGGAAACAACCTACTAGGAAAGTAAGGACAAGAATTTGTCTTAGAGTTGTTTTTGCATACCAAGTATGTTGTTTTAACACCATTTAAATTGATTTCCCATGATTTAACAGTGTGCTTGAATAATAAGTACTTTTTTTAGTTAATAGAATAGATACTAAGAATATGGTTTCTGTATTTTTTTAACATGGGTAAAAAGGGGTATATTGGCATTCATGGAATGACTCAGGAAAGCAATTATAGCTAAATGCCAAATGATATGGCATCAGCACCATTTTTGTACTCTATTCATTTCCACAGTTAAGAGAAAATATTATATTTGTCTTTTTGGATCTTGTATTTCATTTAGAATAATGAATAGTGAGAACTCTTGTGGGTACTAGTAATATTTTTAATTTGTGTGTTATGAATGTACTCAGAGGATAAAAAACTCATACATCTGTATACTTACATGCATTTCTTGGTAACTTTTTAAAAAAACGAATACAATTTGTAATGCCAGTTCAAATTCCAGTATTACTATCCTAGTGGTTGGACATCAGGCAGGTTTCTTAGTTCTCTGTACCTCAGTTTTTTTTTTTATTGTGGAGGTGATAGTGACATTTATTTTGTGTAAATGTTATATAGGGATACAAGGAGTAGATACATGTGAATCATTTAAAACAGGACTAAAAGAAATATGCTTAATGAGTTTTGGCTATTTTTATGATGTTTATTTGTGGTTGTAGGTATCTTATTGTGGGAAGAGAGGACTGGGCTAAAGCTTCCAGGTGAACCATTTCTTTCTGTCTGGCCACTGTGTGCAAAATTAAGAACAAAATGTGTAGGGTGACCCATGGAGGAAAATTAGAGCCTGCACATATAAAACAAAGATAAGTACTTTGATGTAGGTAAAATAAGAATGGAAGCATGAGAATAAAGTGGGCAAAAGTAAGTACAGTCTCATCTGGGTTTAAGTTGGGGCAAATCTTCTAGATTCTTCAGTGTTCATACAAAATTGCTCAGTGGATATAATTTAGGCTTGCTCATGTGTGATGTGCTGACTATGCCAAATAAAGAAATTGATATCACTTTCCCCTCTTTGTAGAAAGAGTTTGAGATTTTGCATCCTGCCAAGTTGTAGGGCTTTACAGCTTTAACTGAGATGAGATGAGCTTTTCAAAGTATAGATTTAATTATTGTAAACTATTCAAATAAGAGAGATGCTTCTAATGAAGTTTTACCTGACACAGGATATGGTAGATGCACTTGTATAATAGTTTTCAAATGTGCTACAAGTATTGAAAAAACATCTGTTAGTTGGAAAGTACTTTTTTCATCCCTGAAGTTAATGCAGCTCAGGTTTCCTTTATCTGCTACTGACTCTCATGGCTCCTTTTAAAAGTTATTTGTTTTTATTTTATAAAGCAATGACAGATACATGACAGATGGTTAGACAGATGGGTATATTCCATATGTTGGCTCACTTCCCAAACATCTGCAATGGCTGGAGGAGGCTGGAGCAGGCCAAAACCAGGAGCACCAAACTCATTACAAGTCTTCCAGATGGATGGCAGGAACTCCCTGGGCTACCACCTGATGTCATGGCTGCTATTTGCTGAGACAATTTAATAGTGTGTAATTAATTAATAATTAATATCCTCAAAGTATGCATCTGCAATTTTTAAAGTTGATTTAAAACAATTTTAATCTAACATTCATTACAGTTTGTAGGTACATTTTTACTTTGTTCTCTTTATATTAATAAAAAAGATGAAGATTTCATGTGTTCCATACCTACAGTTTTTTGTGTTTTTTTTTGACAGGCAGAGTAGACAGTGAGAGAGAGAGACAGAAAGGTTTTCCTTTTGCCGTTGGTTCACCCTCCAATGGCCGCCACGCACATCACGCTGATCCGAAGCCAGGAGCCAGGTGCTTCTCCTGGTCTCCCATGGGATGCAGGGCCCAAGCACTTGGGCCATCCTCCACTGCACTCCGGGGCCACAGCAGAGAGCTGGCCTGGAAGGGGGGCAACCGGGACAGAATCTGGTGCCCCGACCGGGACTAGAACCCGGTGTGCCGGCACCGCTAGGCAGAGGATTAGCCAATTGAGCCGCAGCGCCAGAAATACCTACAGTTCTAAGAAGACAACCATATTTCCCTCCTTCCCCATCTCGTCCCCAAACCCCCTCCCTTCTTCTCCTCTCTTCATTAGTTTTTTTCTTATTGATTTCTTTTGTATACCTTAAATAATTTTTTTTAAATTTCATGTATTTTGTATGTGCAGATGTAGAAGTATATTGATACTTTCCACCCTACCCTCCCTCTTGCCCATGATCCCACCCTTCTTCCTCTTTCTCCCATTCCCACTCTTAATTTTGACAAAGACCTATTTTCAGGTTACTTTATACTCATAAGATTATACTAAGTTCAGAGTTCAACATTTAGTATGAAGAAAAAAACACTATTCTTCAATAGAGACAAGGGATATAAAGATGTCAATTTCACTCCAATAAATTACATTTTAGGTACTTTATTAGTATCTGCAATTTTGATTACATGTCTTCAGAAAGGTATTTAACCTTGTATGTAGACCACAGAAATGGCATTTGGTTGTTCACACTGTATTGCACTTTTCTTAACTATGATTATATGACATGTCATAATCATTGTTTTGACATTTCACCTGGAAATATTTATCAGAAGAAAAAGGAGACATGGAGAGGGAGAGACAGAGAGAGGGAGAGAAAGACACACACACACACACACACATATACACAGAGGGAGAGACACAGACACACACACAGAGAGAGACACAGATGCACAGAGAGAGAGAGAGAGAGAGAGAGAGAGAGAAACACACACACACACACACACAGAGCCAGAGAGAGAGAGAACCAGAGAGACAGAGAGACAGAGACCCAGAGACCTTCTATCCACTGGTTGACTCCCCAGATGTCCACAAGCACTGTGGCTGGGCCAGGCCAAAGCCACGAGCCAGGAGCTTCTTCCACATCTCCCATATGGGTGCATGGGCCCAAGTACTTGAGATTACCAGGCATATTAACATGGAGCTGGACTGGAAGTAGAGCAACTGGGACTTGAAAATGTACCCATATGGGATGCCAGCTCTGCAGGTGGCAGCATAATCTGCTGTTCCACAATGCTGGCCCTAAAAAAGATTTATTTATTTGAAAGGCAGAGAGACAGAGATAGGGAGAGAAAAAAGGTTTACTCTCAATGTGGCTGCAATGTTCACGAATGAGTCAGGCCAAAGTCAGAAACAAGGAACTTGATTTGGGTCTCCCATGTGTGTAGCAAGAGCCCAATAGTTGGGCCATCATCTGCTGCCTCCTAGGTACATCAACAGGAAGGTGTATTAGAAGTATGGTAGGCAGGTCTTGAATCAAGTACAAAGACTGGAGTTGTGGGCATTGCAGAAAGAGCCACAATTCTATCTTACTTCACTTAGCCTCATGCCCTAAGGTTCATCCATCTTCAAGGATATATCATACTTTCCTAACTTTTCAAGTCTGATTAATATTTCACTGTATGTATATAGCACATTATATTAATCCACTCATCTATTGATGGAGACTTAGGTTGTTTTCACTTTTTGCTCTTCCCAATCATGCTGCTATGAACACAAATGTACACACATCTATTTGAGTCCTTGCTTTCAGTTCTTTCTGGCATAAATCAAAATTGGTGGATCACATACTTCTGTGTTTTAAATTTTTTGAGGAATTGCTATGCTGATATCCACCACAAAAGCTTTACTATTTTACATTCATACTAACAAGGAAAAAAGGTTACAGTGTCTCTAAATTTTCATTGACATTTATTACTGTCTTTTTTTATAATAGTCATTGTAATGGGTATGAAGTGTTATTCTGTCTTTTATGGCTACTTTAACCTTAATTTATTGCTTTTTTAAACATATTTGAATTAAAGATATCTCATTATTTATTGTACATATATTGATATAAAAATAATATTACCTTTATATATTAATATTGAATGCATATGCATTTAGGTGAGCTAATATAAAGAGTAGAGAAGAAACAAACAAAATTGAACCCTCCCAAGATTGTGCAAAAGATCAATGAAGTAAAGGGCTGTTTTTTTTTGAAAAAATAAACAAAATTGATACACCATTGGCCCAACTAATCAAACAAAAAGGGGAGAAGACTCAAATTAATAAAATAATAAATGAAAAAGGAGATGTTACAATGTATAGTACAGAAATAAAAAAAATCATCAGGAATTACTACCAATAGCTATATGTTAACAAATTGGAAAATATACAAGGGATGGCTAGATTTCTGGAAATACATAATCTACCATCATTGAATCATGAAGATATAGACAACTGAAATAGGTTCAACATGGAGATTGAATCATTACCAAAGATTCTCCCAACAAACACCCAAGGGCAGATGGCTTCAGTGCTGATTTCTTTTTTTTTTTTTAACAGGCAGAGTGGACAGTGAGAGAGAGACAGAGAGAAAGGTCCTCCTTTTCCATTGGTTCACTCCACAATGGCCTCTGCGGCCGGCGCACCACACTGATCTGAAGGCAGGAGCCAGGTGCTTCTCCTGGTCTCCCATGCGGGTGCAGGGCCCAAGGACTTGGGCCATCCTCCACTGTACTCCCGGGCCACAGCAGAGAGCTGGACTGGAAGAGGAGCAACCAGGACAGAATCCAGCACCCTAGGGGACTAGAACCTGGTGTGCCGGTGCCACAGGTGGAGGATTAGCCTATTGAGCCACAGCACTGGCCTTCATTGCTGATGTCTACAATTTTTTTTAAGATTTATTTATTTGAAAGGCAGAGTGGCAGAGAGATGGATTTCTATCTGCTAGTTCAGTCCTCAAATGTCTCTAATGACTAGGGCTGGGCTGGGGCCAAAGAAGGCAGACAGGAACTCAATCCAGGTCTCCCATGTGGGTGGCAGGAACCCAATTACTCAAGCAACACTGCTGCTTCTCAGATTGCGATTAGCAGGAATCTGGAGTGAGGAACGAGCTTGGCATGTCACCTAGGTACTCTGATAGGGGACATGGGCATAATAACCACTAGGCTGAATACCTGCATTTTAAAAGACTAAGGCTAAACTTAAAAGAACCTATAAAATATAAACACAAATATGAGAGGTATATATTTTGAAAATCACATTTACACTTAACTGTACCACTAGAAAAAAGATATGAGCTATACTTTCACATTCTTTGTTTAGATTTCATTGTACTGGTAAGAGTTAAATTTGGAGGAAAACCGCTTAATTGTTAGAGTGATTCTATCCCATCCTCTGCTTTTGAAGTTGATAGGATAGGAAGCCTAATGAGAGACACATGTCAGTGTCAAAGTTCGAAGCAGATGAGGAATTTGAAAGATCTTTTGCCCACATGTTTTAAAACATATTACTATGTTTTATGAAGGTCATGTTACTATGTTACTATGAAGTTACCATGGTGTGGTGACTTTAGATAACAAATGTAGTCCATAGTCTGCCTTTGTCCTGAAGATAATTTCATGGCATTATTGATGGAGAGACCCATAAAGTCTCCCAGAATCATGGTATTGGGAATTATTTGAGAAGATGGGGTCTGTCTTGTGATAAAGATAGAACTTTCTAAATGGAGCTCTTACAAACTTCCTTCTGTGTGTTATCACTGAAATTATGGGAATCTTTCTTTGTTGGCAGTGTGTTGCTTAAATACTCCTCTCTTTCAATCTTAGGGGAAAATGGAAAGCAGTTTGATATCTTTTTCTGAATTCATGCAGTTAACACTAACCTCTGTCTTCTGAAAATCTCCATAGATTCTGTAGTTCACTGACACTCATGAATACTCATATCCTTCAAGACTTTGGGATTTGGAGAAAGGCAGCTGTTCTCAGGTATTCTGATTTTAAGCCAATGCATGCACATAATATTCAGATACTCAGTGGAGTTTGGAGATGTTTTTAAAAACTCTGACACCAATCACCAATTGTGGCTCTCCCACCCAGAGTAGACACCTTAAGATGTATTACCTGAAAACACAAGTCTTACATTATGCATCCAAGGAACATAAACATTTATGTGTTGTGGTATGTGAGAAGATATGAAAGGGTTGTAACCTCAGGAACTACAATTGCTTAATGTTAGTACAATATGCTATGTAAACTTGCCTGAGCAGTAGCTGAGGAGTGACGTTTTTGTAGCATGCTGTGGTGCACTACTAGGTTGAATTTCCTCCAATAGTAGCCTGGTCCCAAGGGGCACAGGTTGTGCAGGACATTATTCTTGATGAGAAGGAGACTCTAAAAGTTCCCAGGCTTTTTGTGTCCACATGTCCCTTAATCTTAGAACAGAATGCTCTTAATGGAAAATTAAACAGGTTAGTTAAGTTCCTTTTGATGGAGTAAAACAATGCCCCATTGTCTTTCCCTTTCTCTCACATTTGGAAATCCTCCCATGCATTTGTGAAGTGAAATATATACAGTTTGATATATGAATTTAAAAATTAATTACAACATGGAACTAATTAGAAGAAACCTCTACTAACAATCGACAGAAGTAGAATCAAGTCCTATTTCTGATATTTGATCATTTTTTACCTTGGTCAAAATACTTTTATTAGCCTCTTATCAAGTTTTCCACTGGCAAAAAGAGTGTGTGTTGGGGGTCAGGGGAGATAATCACTGGGTTCTGAAATATGGTGATACCACTTCATTATGAGGTGTTGGGAAAAGTGAGAACATTTTTACTTGTGGCAGTGACTTAGTTTATTAGTGACAATCCCTGGTTACCAATCTAAGTATTGTGAAACATCCTGCAATGCCCAGGGCCAGGTTAACATAATTAAGGATTGTTCTTAAACTGCCTGTAATCAGGACCCAATTTGGAGGAAGTGGCAGATGATTCCCAAGGATTCTTCCATTTCCACGTTCAAATTACACAAATGATAAAAACAACAGTAGGGCAAATGGCTAAACTTGATTCTTCTCATTCAAGGTGAGGTTAAATTGATCAAGATTTCATTTACAAAACTCAAGGTGATTTATTCCCAACAGTACTAGTTCAAAGACAGGAATACATGGCTTGTCTTGGATGAATTTAGAGAACACTCTAGAAGAGATGGTCAGCCAGCTGATGTAATATGATCACCCCCATAGAGCTTTGTTCCTTCTTACTTCTTTGGTGCTGTTACTGTTAAAAACAGGATTTTCCATTATTCTATTAAATTGGTGAGATTGGATGCTAGAAAACCTCGCCAACGACAGGTCCTGCAACTACTGTAGGTGATGGATTTTTGCAATATGACTGTATGCAACTTTAATGCTTTGTTTGAAGAAGTCCCTAAATACTTATTGTAAGAAATAGTTTATAAATACCTGAAGGCATTAAAACATCACTAAAACTACTGTCTTTAGGGCACTGAACCCAGATGAAACCTCATAAAAAGTTTGACACACATTTGAAGCTAAGAGTTTAGTGTTTTCTCCTTGTTTTAATGTGTGGATTACTGAGCATCTCTAGACTGCAACAATTAAAAAATGGAAATTACACTGCTTTTCTCAATACTTATGTTCTCTTTATCTTGGCTGGTCATATAACTCCTATGGGGATGCCTTTCAAGTCATACCAGCAAATCCTAGTTAGCAAAGCATGTGTAAGTAACCTCTAATTTGCTACAGTGTGAAATTCTGGATTAACAAACACAGGTTTTAAAATTTTTAAAAGTCAATGTAATTGTACATATTTACAGAAAATAGTGTGACATTTCAATGAATGAGTGGAGCCACATTTTATTTTGATAAAATACATAAAAGGTTATTGTGAACTATAGTCACACAAACATGCTGTGTTACTAGGAACCTATTCCTTTGCTTTAACTTTAACTTGGTACCTGATATCTAAAGTCCCTCACCTCCTTGCTGCTCCCCATTCCCAGTCTCTAATAATAAAACTGTGTGTTTAAATTAAGTTTTTATTTTTTAGTTTCTATATATGAGGGAAAACATGTGACTAGCTTATTTCACTTAACATGATGTTTTCCTTTCATCCATTTTTCTGCAAATGAAAGGATTATTTTTTTATGGCTGATTAATATTCCATTGTCTACATTTAACACATTTTAATTTATTCATCTGATAATGGATACCTTGATTTTTAAATTTTTTTTGTCCCATTTAAAATTTATTTCACATGATTCTTCTTAGCATGCAGTACACTTTCTTCAGAAATAAAAAAAACACCTTTACTGCCCCATTCACATTATAAATTAATTTACAAATATAGAATTGCTAGAACCAATATTTATAAAAGTCCACATGATTTTTCACATACAAAAATATCCATACAAACCAATTTTTTTACACATAGTATGGTCATTTCTTTGGTCATTTTTCTGCATACCAGTAATGTGATGTCATTTGCACCTCAAAAAACTGTTTATTTTGAAATATACAGGAAATTATTTTTTAAAGCATTTTTAAAAAATAATGCTGTGAATCTCCAACAATCTTTCACGGGGAAGAGTTAAAGTAACTTTTACAATGTACTTGAGTTCCTGTTTCTAAAAAAACTTAAACCCTAAACTAGCAATGCTCACAGCGACTCAGACACATGGTAGGAAAGGCAACTCACAAGACTAATCTTAATGTCCCCAGAAATTCATCTGCATCCTAACAGACCCTAAGATGTCACCCACCAGTGGCTGAGTGGGTCCCGGGTCCAGGTACTCTGTTGGGACACTGGGAGGTGACTATAAAAATGATTTGAAGACAGCTCTGAGGAGTAAAAGGGAATGCTAAAATAAATAACAGCATATACATTCTTCACAAATTTGATCAGATGGTTTACTGCATTAAAAACTAAAAATCCCACTTAAAAGCTGTTTGTTAATAAAACTCTGATAATACTTGGTCGGAAGATGAAATATCCAGGACACAAGCTGGGAGGGCGAGGATGGCAGGCTGAGACGAGAAGCAGGCAGTGGCCACCCCAGCCCCAGCAGTTCTTACAGCGGGGCTGCCTATGGCTCGGGATGTTGATTTCAACCAGAATCCTTGGTCCAAGGAGAGCTGTGCTCCATTCCTATCCCTTCAACACTTGTGCCTGCCTGAGGAAGCTGGCTTGTTTTCTGGAACTAGAACACACAGGCTCCAAGCTGCTGCCTCTGAAGCCAGACTGCCTGCATCCCATCTTGCCTCCAGCTTCTTGTGTGACCCCAGGCCAGTTTATCTAACATCTCAGGGTTTCACTTCCCTGGGGTGGAAAATGAGGGGGCACCATCACCCCGGACTCCCAAGGCTGCTGTTTAGTGGGTTGACACCTGTCAAGTGTCTACAGCGCTGCTTGGCAGACAGGGTGGCTTCCGGCTGCACTGCTGTTAGTATTGACCTTGTACCAGACACCAGGAATGAGCAGAGGTGACCTGTGAACTGGTCCTACGGCAGTAGGAGCAAAACTGAATTGAGACAAAGGACACAAAGCTGGGGTTTCCTATTAAAATCCCAGACAGCTGGCTTTCCTAGAGAAATCAGAGCGCGCCAGCCCCAAACCCCCGACTGCCTCAGCTGCCGGCTGCTGATGGATTCCGCGGCCCCCTGCTCCACAGCTTTACGGGCTAACGTTTTTAAGTCCCCTGCACACATACGCAACCCTGGCATGCAGTGAGTGATGAACGAGACATGGTCCCTTGCCCTCACAGGGCTCACAGAACACAGGGAGGTATCCAGAGAAACCTGTAGAAGCAGCTCACAGGGCTACGGGAAGTTATGGACCATACCCATGTCACTCCCAGCACAGCCAACCGGCCGCACAACCACCCCAGGAGCTTGCCAGGGCTGCAGGACTCACTTGGGCTCTAGCCCAGAGCTGCTGGATTGGCCCCTGCGTTCTCTCCACTCTCAGGTGCGCCTAGTAGTCTCAGAGGCACTGCCCTACACCTCGGAGCCCTCGCGCGGGTCGATGAGGCTGTTGACCATGCTGAAGTTGTAGGAGGGACTGCTGAAGGGGCTGCTCGGGCCTCCTCCACTGCCGCCAGAGAAGGGGCTGTAGTAGGAGGGCCGCTGGCCGCTGCTGCTGCTGCCGCCGCTGCTCAGCTGCAAAGCATCGGGCGAGGCCTCGGAGATGGAGGTGGCGGGGAAGGGGCCGCCGGGGGCCAGCTGGGCGCCCTGCAGGCCCAGGTGGCGGCCGCCCGGCACGGCGCGCGGCGTGCTCCCACTGCTGCCGACGCACAGGGTGCTGAGGCTGCTGAAGAAAGTGTTGAGGCATGGCGTGGAGGTGAGCATGGCCCCCTGGGAGACGAGGCAGTACTCTTGGTGCCCTCGGGAGGCTCCGGGGACTGGGAGGGCCTCAACAGAGAGGGGCTGTCCCCCTCGGGCTTCCCGCCCACGCCAGCCCCGGATCCGGAGGAGAGCCCCTCTGCTGATTCTGCTGTCCCTGCAGCCATAGTACAGGCGTTGCTGGCTTCAGAGCGGCGCTTCTGGCCGAAGTTGCCGTTGTCGAACATTTTCTCACGGTTTGGGTCCAGAGTCCAGTAATTGCCTTTCCCTGGGTCGTCCTCGTCGCGGGGCACCTTCTTGAAGCAGATTGAGCGACAGGTTGAGGCGAATGGAGTTCTGCCAGCCGGCCTTGCTGCGCTGGTAGAAGGGGAAGCTGTCGGCTACGAGCTGGTAGACGTGGCTGAGCGTGAGCTTGCGCTCGGGCGCGCTCTGGATGGCCATGGCGATCAGCGCCAGTACGAGTAGGGAGGTCCACCGTCTTCATCAAGTCCTCGCGGCTGGCTCCGGTCAGCCAGCCCAGATCTGCCGGGGCGGCGGGCCCCGCGGGAGAGGCGGGCGAGGCGGGCGCGGCGGGCGCCGGCTGCGCGAAAGGCCGCAGCGCGCAGCCGAAGGGGCCGGTGGCGGCCGCGGGCTGCAGGAAGGGCCCGGCCGCGGCGCCGGGGGCGGTGGCGGTGGCGGTGGCGCTGGTGGAGGCGGCGGGGCGCCCAGGTGCGCGGCGGCCATGAAGGAGGGCTAGCCGCCCACACCCGGGCCGTTGAGCCACAGGTAGGGGTTGGCGGCGGCGGCCGGCGGCGCGGTGCAGTCGGGCAGCCCGTAGGGCGTCCTGGCGGCCGGGGTCCTGCCCGGGGCGGTGGTGGCGGCGGCCGAGGGCAGGCTGGGCTGCGAGTATACGCGAAGTTGTCCCCGCAGTAGAGGGCCATGTCGGCGGGCGGGTGCGGCGCGGCGGCAGCCAGGGGCGAGCGGGGCTGGTCTCGCTGCTCGGACGAGAGCATCCCTTTGGGGGCCAACCCTGTGGCCCCTCCTCAACCCTGGCCTGGCTCACGGCCCCGCAGACCGGGCTCGGGCAGGTCGATTTTTAAATGTTATTTATTGCAGCATTAGTCAGAATACTTGTACCTTAGATTTATACAAAACATAAGGATACACAAATATGTTTTACATTATCTTGAGCAGTAATGATATTTGGTCTAACAGGTAAGAAATTTTTAGGTGAAAATGTGTTACTTTTTCTCACTTTTAGAAATCTAGAGCATTTGTATGTTCATTGTTTACTATGCAATGAATGGTATAAATTGTCATATTAGCTTTCTCTTCACATTATAAGGTAAGAAAGTAAAAATTATTGCAAGTACAATGTGAAATCTTGTAACAGGGAGTAAGTAGTACACTGTTTCAAAAATCAATCATCAGATCTTGTAATGCCTATAAGAGGTTTTCAAGATATTCACACAAAATGTATATTATGGAAAAAATATGCATGGATTCAAATTTTTTTAAAATTTTTGTTAAAAGTATACACATTTTATATATATACAGAATCAGTAACATAGTGAGACTTTCCACCTTACCCTCACTCCTACTCACGCTCTCACCCTTCTTTCTTCTCCCTCCTCTCTCATTCTTATTTTTCACAAAGATCTATCTTCAGTTAAGTTTATACTCGTAAGATTAACCCTACACTAAGTTCAACAAATAATGTGAAGAAAAAAACATTGTTCCTTTACAGTCAAGACGAGCTGTTCAAAATTATCACATTTCATAGTGTCAATTTCACTCAAATAGAGTAGCTTTTAGGTACCATATGTTATTTGTTTGGGCCTGGCTTGTTTCATTAAATATAATGGTTTCCAATTGAATCCATTTTGTTGCAAAAGACAGGATTTCATTTTTTACCATTGTATAGTATTCCATAGTGTGTGTGTGTGTGTGTGTGTGTGTGTATACACACCATAATTTCTTTATCCAGCCTTCACTGATGAACAGCTGGGTTGATTCCAATTTTTAGCTATTGTGAGTTGAGCTGCAATAAACTTGTGGGTAGAGATCACTCTTTCATGTGCTGATTTCTTTTCTATTGGGTAAATTCCCAGGAGTGGGATGGCTGGATCATATATGTGAGGTATCTCCATACTTTCTTCCCTAGTAACTGCACCAGTTTACACTCTCACCAACAGTGGATTAGGGTACCTTTCCCCCACATCCTTGCCAGCATTTGTTGTTTGTTGATTTCTGTATAAGAATTAATCTAGCTGGGGTGAGTTGATATCTCATTGTGTTTTTGACGTGCATTTCCTTGATGGTTAGTGATCCTGAGCATTTTCATGTGTCTTGTTACCATTTGAATTTCCTTTTTTGAAAAAGTCATGTTCAAATCCTTTGCCCATTTCTTAACTGTATTGTTTGTTGTTGAATTTTTTTGAACTCTTTATAGATTCTGGATATTAATCCTTTATCAGTTGCAGAGTTTGCAAATAATTCCTCCCACTCTGTCGGTGCCTCTTCACCTTGCTGTTTGTTTTGCAGTGTAGAAGCTTCTCAGTTTGATGTAATCCATTTGTCAATTTTGGCTTTTATTTCCTGTGCTTCTGGGGTCTTTTCCAAGAAGTCTATGCCAATATCATCAATGTTTTCTAATATTTGATGGTATCAAAGATTCAGGTCTTTGATCAATTTTGAGTGGATTTTTGTGTAAGGTGTAAGATAGATATCTTGTTTCATAATTCTGCATGTTTAGATCCAGTTTTTTCAGCGCCATTTGTTGAAGAGACTGTCCTTACTCCAGTGACTGATTTTTAGCTCCTTTGTTAAAGATAAGTTGGTTGTAGAAGTGTAGGTTAATTTTTGGAGTTTATATTCTGTTCCATTGGCTTATATGTGTATTTTTGTGCCAATAGCAGGCTGTTTTTTTTTTTTTTACAGGCAGAGTTAGACAGTGAGAGAGACAGAGAGAAAGGTCTCCCTTCCATTGGTTCACTCCCCAAATGGCCCCCATGGCTGGCATGCTGCACCGATCCGAAGCCAGGAGCCAGGTGCTTCCTCTTGGTGTCCCATGTAGGTGCAGGGCCCAAGCACTTGGACCATCCTCCACTGCCTTCCTGGGCCACAGCAGAGAGCTGGACTGGAAGAGGAGCACCCGGGACGGAACCAGCGCCCCAACCGGGACTTGAACCGGGAGTACCAGTACCGCAGGCATAGGGTTAGCCTAGTGAGAGTGGGCATCCTTGTCTTGTTTCAGATCTTAGCGGGAATACCTCCAACTTTTTCCCATTCAATAGGATGCTGGCAGTGGGTTTGTAATAAATTGCCTTGAGCTGAACCTATCTAAATCCAGGTACCAGAAGCTCCCCATGTGGAGTGCAGGGGCCCAAGGACTTGGGCCATCTTCTGATTTCCCAGGCACGTTAGCAGGGAGATGGATCCAAAGTGGAGCAGCTGGGACTCACACTGGTGCCCATGTGGGATGTCAGCACTACAGGACATAGCTTTACCCACTATACCACAGCACTATCTCCTGAATCCTTCATTTCAATCATTTCAGTTTGATTTCTCTTCAAAATCTCAATCTCAATCTCATGGGAAACATTTTTCCATGCCACGCATGCAAATTTTTAACTCATGAATTTACTTCTCTTTTCTTCTGAGTAATCCTATGAGTGTTCTTTTGAATTCCTTTTCAGGCAATTCATCAAACTCTTTTTATTTTTTTGACAGGCAGAGTGGATAGTGAGAGAGAGAGACAGAGAGAAAGGTCTTCCTTTTGCCTTTGATTCACCCTCCAGTGGCCACCACGGCTGGCGTGCTGCAGCTGGTGCACCGCACTGATCCGAAGGCAGGAGCCAGATGCTTCTCCTGGTTTCCCATGGGGTGCAGGGCCCAAGCACTTGGGCCATCCTCCACTGCCTTCCTGGGCCACAGCAGAGAGCTGGCCTGGAAGAGGGGCAACCAGGAAAGAATCCAGTGCCCCACCCAGGACTAGAACCCTGTGTGCCGGCACCGCTAGGTGGAGGATTAGCCTATTGAGCTATGGTGCTGGCCTGTCAAACTCTTCATCTTCACATTCTAATAATTAAGGGTTTTTTTTTTTTTCACTTTTGGGGTATCATGTTGTCTTCCTTAATCTTATTTCTTCAATTTCCACATATTTAGGCATTTGTGGAAATACTTGTTGGTTTTATCCTATGATAGATTTTTATTTGAACTCTGTTTCTGCAATTTTGTGCAGAATATTTTTCACTGAATATCCAGGGGCATGCTGGGTCTGGCCAGGGAGCTCTGGTCAGCATTCTAGTTTGGGGTGAGTATCCAGTGTGCCTCCCAAGACGTGCATGGCAGATCTCTATTTTCAGAGGGGGAAGGGTATGATCACCTCTGTTGACATCATCACTCCCTCACCTCCTCTCTTCTAAGGTGATCAAAGCCTAAGTTTAGCCCACAGTAGGTAAAGCACTCACCTGGCCTGCAGCATGAACTGCACAAAGGATCTGTGCAATCTTCAGTGTGAGCATGGATCCCTCTGCCATGTCCTACCCCAGGTATTCAGGGAGCTCTGAGCCTGTGTCACTGGACACAGTGATTGCTCAGAGATTCAGCTACACCCTGAACCCTAACATGCAGTCAGAATCCCTACAGTCACAGCATGCAAGGCTCCCACAGTCATGGGGTGCTGACTCTGCCCTGCAGACCTGTCCCATCCTTGGAGAGAGTAGCCGTGTACCCAGAGTCAACTGCCTGTGTTGCTCCACCTAGGCAGTTCTAACTCCAGAGCCAGTGATATGTTTAGAAGATGGGGGTGCCTCACAGTCTTCTCTGGGTGCTCAGCCCCTGTCAACTTCCCAGCTAGGCTCAAACTAATAGGGCAAATTGAATTTTTCTTCTTGTAAAATCCCGTGATCACCAATGTGCCCAAGAGCTGCTACAGTTTTCAAAATGGCATCTTCTCACTCCAGCGCTTGGAGCCTTTGTAGGAGAATGGGGATAAAGAAATGTGCTTTTCTTTCACTGGATCAGGTGGGTACCCTGCTCACTTTAGGGTTTGACTTGAAGACAGCGTAATCTGCCAGGCTCTCTGTCTTGCAATAGGGCTTGTGAAATGGGCTGTCGCAGTTTGTTCTCACCTCACTCTCCAAAGCTGGTGTATCCTCCAGCTCTTGGCTGTGGGGTCATGTGGGGGCTGTGGTGTCCTCACTCATTTCTACATGTCTGCACTTCGCATGCTGTTCCATGGCATCCCTCTTCCTTCTGTAGAACTTCTACTGCAAATTTCTCTCCAACTCTCCCCTGGGAATGCACTTCCTCTGCCTTTTTTTCTATTTTCCCCTCCTCAAAAGCAATATTTTCCCTTTTCAGCTATCTTGGAATGATGATTACTTCCAATGCAGGACACCCTTTAGACTTCCTAGTAAGGCTGCTCTTGTGGTAAATTCTATTTTTGCCTATCTAGAAAATACTGTATTTCTCCCTCACTTTTAAAGGATAGCTTGGTTGGATATAATATTTTTGGTTGGAAGTTTTCTTTTTTTTTTCCTGTTAAGACCTTGAATATGATCTCACTCTTCTGGCCTCTAGGGCATCTGCTGAGAAGTATGATGTTAATCTAATTGGTCTTCCTTCTATGTAACTTGATGCTTTTCTCTTAGTCTTTATGATTTGTATTCTCTCATTGTCTTTAACTTTTTTAACTTTTATTTAATAAATATAAATTTACAAAGTACAACTCATGGATTATAGTGGCTTTTTCCCCCCTAACTACCCTCCCACCCACAACCATCTCATCTTCCACTCCCTCTCCCATCCCATTCTTCATCAAGATTCATTTTCAATTATCTTTATATACGGAAGATCAATTTAGTGTATACTAAGTAAAGATTTTAACAGTTTGCACCTACACAGAAACACAAAGTACAAAGTACTGTTTGAGTATTAATTATACCATTAATTCACATAGTACAACACATTAAGGTTGACAATATGCCTTGGAGAAGACCTTTTTTGGTTGAGTTTGCTTGGGGTTCTTTGAGTTTCTTATAGCTAGATGCCCACATATCTTTAAAGATTGGAAAGTTTTCAACTACTTCATTTAGCAGGCTCTCAATGCCTTTTTCCTTTTCTTGTAATTCAGTATTACCTTAATGTGAATATTTCTTCATTTAATGCTGCCTCATATTTCATGTAGGTTTTCTTCATTTTAAATTCTTTTCTCTTTATTTTGGTTTGAGTTATTTCAAAATTCTTGTCCTTAAGGTCCAAATTCTTTCCTCTATTTGGTCTTTTCTGCTATTAAAGCTCTTAATCATATTTTTATACTTCACTGAGTGAAGATTTCATCTCCAAAATTTCTATTTGGTTCTTCTAAATGGGTTCTATCTCATTAGTAATATTTTCGTTTATGTCAATTATGAATTTCCTTATTTCTTTTTTTTAAATTTTTTAATTTGACAGGTAGAGTTTTAGACAGTGAGAGGGAGAGATGGAGAGAAAGGTCTTCCTTCTGTTGGTTCACTCCCCAAATGGCCACAACAGCCAGCGCTGTGCCAATCTGAAGCCAGGAGCCAAGTGCTTCTTCCTGGTCTCCCATGCAGATGCAGGGGCCCAAGCACCTGGGCCATCCTCCATTGCCCTCCCAGGCCACAGCAGAAAGCTGGACTGGAAGAGGAGCAACCAGGACTAGAACCCGGCACCCATATGGGATGCTGGCACTGCAGGTGGAGGATTAACCAAGTGAGCTATGGCACCAGTCCCTTTCCTCATTTCTTTAGTGTATCTGTATTCTCTTACATTTCATTGTTTGCTTACAATCATTATCTTAAATTCTATAGCTGTAATTTCATAGATTTCCTTCAGCTAAAGATCTAGTTCTGCAAGAGTATTGTGTTCTTTTGGAGGCGTCATACTACTTTGTTCACATCTCCCATGTTCCTACATTGATGTCTGTCTGGTGTTTTTGTCCCTTCTTTTCTATGGAGTAAATTTTGTTGTAAGAGTTTATGGTTTAGCTAATACATAAGGCATCCCTTGGCTTGATGATTTGGCTTTGGTTCTAGGCGAGCCCAGGAGTGTATTCTCAGTGACTTCTTTTGTCTTGATCAGGGACTGCTGTGTCTATAAGTGACACAGTAGACTGCTGCAGTTCAGAGATATGAAGAAGAGTTTCTTTGGTGTGTGTGTCTTTAGTCCACAGAGAGTTCATTGACAATTTGCCTGGTGACTGTGACAGTCCAGGGCTTGTTCCTGGTGCTGGTGCAGACAGGGGTGACTGCCCCTTCATCCTACTGGCAAGCCTGAGTGATGCTGGGACTTGTGACATCAATTGCCCAAAACTCCCACTGTTGCAGGATTCAGGGGATTTGTCCTCTGCCCTACACAATGCCCTGACTCTGTGATGCAGCCAGTAGAACAGACACACTGTGTGACTTTCTGATGCCAAGTATAGTGTTATGGGGGAGTGGGGGAGGGGAAGGGAGCAAGTTGGCTTCCCTGCTCCAAGCCCAACAATTGCTCAGACTGCAGTCAGCTCTTCAGGCTGAAGCAAAAGTCAGTGGATGACTGTGGAATTCCCTCTCAGCTAAAACTGCAAGCTGCAAGGTGTGCAGTGATAGCTTCCTACCTTGGCATGGTAAGATGCTGGCTCGTAGCCTGAATCTGGCTGTGCCACATGGCTGGCTGCACCAATGTCTTTGTCTTATCTTGTTTCACAGAGTCTTGGGTTTATTTATCTATTTATTTTTCACTTCTTTGCTGAAAAGTTCCATTAGACCACTTGTAATGCAGTCCTTCCTTTGTTCTTTTCATGCCTTAGAGCAGCTTAAGTAATTGTGGTTATATCCTATTCAGCCATCTTGGAACTTCTTTTAAAGTTATTATAGGGAAAAAAGAAATGCGCAACTATACTGTATTTTCCAATTACTTACAGAATTAACTTTCTTGACTCGTGTGTGTGTGTATGTGTGTGTGTGTAGTTTTGTGCATTTAAAATCATTGTCTGGTGTCTCTTACTTTCAGCCTGAAGATTTTGTTTTAGTGCTTACTATAAGGTGGATCTGCTAGCAATGTATTTTCTCAGTTCATATTTATCTAGGAAGATGTTTTGCCTCATTTAAAAAATTGAAGCATACAACTTTCACCTTTGAAGTATACAATAAAGTTATACACATATATATTTGTGGAAATACAATATATAATTTCAGTACATTTTCCTTAGCCTCCTGAAGAAAGCCCCCCTGCCAAATAGCACTTATTACTGCTGCTTGGAGACTACTTTCTATTTCTGTGTGTTTGCCTATTTTGGATATTTCACATAAGAAGATTCATACAATATGTGGATTTTTGTTTCTTTGTTCACTTAGCATCTTTTCAGGGTTCTTTCATGTTGTATCATGCATCAGTGCTTCTATCTTCATTATGGCTAATAATATTCTATTTATGGATATGCCACAATTTGTTTATCCATTCATCAATAGATTGCTTGTTTTTTATTTTGATTAATACAATTAAGAATATATATGCAGAGATTGTTATGTATATGTGTTTTCAGTTCTTTTGGGTATGAGCCTAGGAGTATAATTTCTGGACCTTATGGTAACTTGATGTTCAAATTTTGATAATCTGCCCAGGTGGTTTCTATAAAAGGTACATTTTTACATTCCCACCAACAATATGTTGTTTCTAAGTTTACTTGAATTTTTTCCCAAAGCTTTTTATTGTCTCTTTTCGATTATAGGCATCTGGGTACATATGTAGCGGTATTTATATCATCGTAGATTTGATTATGTCTTATTGCCCTCTGGTTTCCATGGTTTCTGATGAGAAGTCAGCTGTTAACCTTATTCAGGCTGCCTTATACATGAATCACATTTTCCTTTATTGATTTCAAGATTTTGTTTAGAAATTCCATTTAGAGATCTTGACTATGATATGCCAATAATAGCTTCTTGCATTTATTTTACATGAAATTCACTGGGCTTCTCGGATGTTTGTATTCATGTTTCTCATGAAATTTAGAAATAGTTTAGCTACTATTTATTCAAATGTATTTTCTGTTCCTTTTCTTTCTTTTCTTCTTTTTTTTTTTCTTGATAGGCAGAGTTAGTGAGAGAGAGACAGACAGAGAGAAAGGTCTTCCTTCCATTGGGTCACTCCCCAAATGGCCGCCATGCAAGTGTGCTGTGTCGATCCAAAGCCAGGAGCCAGGTGCTTCCTCCTGGTCTCCCATGTGGGTGCAGGGCCCAAGCACCTGAGCCAACCTCCACTGAGAGCTGGACTGAAGAGGAGCAACTGGGACAGAATCTGGTGCCCCAACCGGGACTAGAACCCGGTGACATTTTGATGATGTTAATTCTTCCAATCCAAAAATGCGGAAGATTATCCTATTTTTCAGTGTCTTTCCTTAATATTTTGTAATTTTCACTGTAGAGATTTTTCATATCCTTTGTTCAATTTATCCCAAGGTATTTAAATTTTTTGTAGCTATTGTGAATGGTACTGATCTTACAAGCTCAATTCAATGCCATGATATTGTTTGTGTATACAAATGCAATACCAAACTCTCTTAAGAGTTCCGAAAATCTCTTAGTAGGTTTTTTAGTTCCCTTACATATAGGATCATGTCATCTGCAAACAGGGATAATTTGACTTCCTCTTTTCCCATTTGTATACCTTCAATTTCTTTTTCTTGCCTGATGGCTCTGGCTAAGACTTGCATTTGAATGGTAGTGGTGAGAGTGAGCATCTTTGTCTGGTTCTGGATCTTGGGTGGAAATACTTCCAACTTTCCCCATTCAATATGATGCTGGCTGTGGGTTTCTCGTAAATTACCTTGATTGTGTTGAGGGATGTTCCTTCTATACCCAATTTGCTTAATGTTTTTATCATGAAAGGACATTGTGGTTTATTGAATGCTTTCTCTGCATCTATTGAGATAATCATATCATTTTAATTCTTCAGTTTGTTAGTGTAAAACATCACATTTATTGATTTGCATATGTTGAACCATCCCTGCATACCAGGGATGGGTCCCACTTTGTCCAGGTGAATGATATTTCTGATGTGTTGTTGGATTTTATTTGCTAGTACTTTATTGAGCTTTTTTTTTTTTGCATCTATGTTCATCAGGGACATTATTGTATTGATCTCTTTCTTTCTTGTATCTTTTTCTGGTTTTGTAATTAACATGATGCTGGCTTCATAGAAGGAGTTTGGGAGCAATTCTCTCCCTTTCAATTGTATTGAATAGTTTGAGAATTATTGAAATTAGTTCTTTAAAAGTTTGGTAGAATTCAGCAGTGAAGCCATCCAGTCCTGGGCTTTCTTTCTCCCCAAACTGAACTAATTTTGCACATACGTTAAGACTGGTACAATTGGTAGATAGTGGCCTTCAAGATTATTCTATTTGACAGACTAGGAGTAATATTGAAAGAGCTCTTATGGGAACAGAGTATTTGTGGCAGCTTAATCACATGATATCTGCATGAAGATGGTAATACCAGACCCTGCCAGGTCCTGCTAACAGACCCTTGGGTATAATAAAGTGGAGCAGACTCAAACCATTCTGCATTATCAGCCAAGCCACCACAGAGGGGACTAAGGTCTCTAAGGTCTCCCTGATGTCTTTGGACCATTTACAGAGTCCCTGTTGTCCTGCTGTGGCTAAGGGGAGGATACAAGCCCCCCCTACCCTCAGGGCTCTTACTTTCCCAGGGACAAAAGTACAGATATCCTGGGGTAGCTCATCCCGGCCTTCTCCTACTGCTCCCACTCTGCAGCACGCCTGTTTCTGTGAACGCACATACCCCTGAGATTAGCCTAGTGAGCCCCCCACTGGCAGCAATGTGCCTTCTTCCAGGCTTTTGGCATAACTGACAATCTGCACAAGAGCAACCAGCACTCAGTCCTCTGGTGTGCTCTATTTCTGTTTATGTGTTGCCCTTCCTGTTTGCCTGATCCTCAGAGCAGAGAAATTCTACCCAGGCAGGCTCTGCAGGAAGCAGGAAGAGGGGTGCTTCTTTATAACTCTTCTTTGTGGAACTGCTACAAACACGGTATCATGCATGTCTCCCTTGGTTTCATCCTCACTACAGCTCTGTGAGCTAGATTGTCCTCATTTTGCATAGGTGGAAACCAAGGCTGAGAGAGGTCAGCCAAGGTGCCCGAGGTCACAGAGCCAATAAACAGGACACCAGAATGCAAGGAGTCCCCACCTGTGCCCTTCTGACTGCCAGTCAGCGGCTGTGAGCCTAGGTAGGTGCAGACCGGCAGCTCCTCTCAGTGTCAGATGCAGAGAAGTCATCAATTGCATTGCTGGTCTAGCATCTCCTTTATTGATGGGTCTCGAAACCCCAGTTGCTTATATTAATCAGCGCAATTCCAAAAATGTGACGACTCCAAAATGTAATTAACAGTTCATCTTTTTTTTAATTAGCAAAGTGAATGATCTTTCTTTTCTTTTTTTTTTCTTTTCATTGTTTATTTGACAGGTAGAGTTATAGACAGACAGACAGAGAAAACGGTCTTCCTTCTGTTGGTTCACCCCCCAAATGGCCACTATGGTCAGAGCTGTGCCAATCTGAAATCAGCAGCCAGGTGCTTCCTTCTGGTCTCCCATGCGGGTGCAGGGGCCCATGTACTTGGGCCATCCTCCACTGCCCTCCCAGGCCACAGCAGAGACCTGGGCTGGAAGTGGAGCAACTGGGACTAGAACGCGGTGCCCATATGTTATGCTGGTGCCACAGGCAGAAGAATAATCAAGTGAGCCACAGTGCCAGCCCCAATGATCTTTATTTTTTGTTTTCAGTTTTCTTTCAGAAATATTCTCAGCTTCTTGAAGGAAAAAAGTCTTCAAAAGAATTAAATCTCATAATATTAGAGTGTATGAAAAACAATTTTAACAGTAAACATTAATGTACCTGCAGTTCAGTTGCTGACTATACACAATGTAAGGATCCCAAATCAATACCAGGAGTGTAGTCTTATGATGACTTTAGGCCAAGTGTATAACTGCATAGGATCAAAAATTCCTATATGAGCATTTTAATTTGACTACACAAGGAAATAGACTTAATTGTGAAAAGGAGCACATTGCTATTAGATTTTTTTAAAGATTTATTTATTTGAAAGTCAGAATTACACAGAGAGAGGAGAGTCAGAAAGAGAGACAGAGAGAGAGAGAGTTCTGTCCATCAGCTGGTTCACTCCCCAGTTGGCCACAATGGCCGGAGCTGCACTGATCCGAAGCCAGGAGCCAGGAGCTCTCTCTGCGTCTCCCATGGGGATACAGGTACCCAAGGACTTGGGCCATCTTCTACTGCTTTCCCAGGCCATAGCAGAGAGCTGGACTGGAAGTGGAGTAGCCAGGTCTCGAACCAGGGCCCATATAGGATGTGGGCACCTCAGGCCAGGGCATTAACCCCTGCATCACAGTGCCAGTCCCGCTATTGGATTTTTTCAGCATTCACTTTGTGATGTTGTGGTATATGCTTGCTCATTTTCTCACATATCAGTTAAAGACATGTGATTAAAATGATAATGATAGTTTTATTATGAATGCAAATTATTGAACCATTTAAAAAATTAATGCATTATTTTTAAAAATAGAAGTTTGTATTCCTTTATAAAAATTTTAAAAAATATGGTTGACAGCCAGCGCCACGGCTCACTAGGCTAATCCTCCGCCTAGCGGCACCGGCACACCGGGTTCCGGTGTCCGGGTCCCGGTTGGGGCACTGGATTCTGTCCCAGTTGCCCCCCTTCCAGGCCAGCTCTCTGCTATGGCCAGGGAGTGCAGTGGAGGATGGCCCAGGTGCTTGGGCTCTGCACCCCATGGGAGACCAGGAAAAGCACCTGGCTCCTGGCTCCTGCCTTCGGATCAGCGCAGTGCGCTGGCCGCAGCGTGCCAGCCGTGGCAGCCATTGGAGGGTGAACCAATGGTAAAAGGAAGACCTTTCTCTCTGTCTCTCTCTCTCACTGTCCACTCTGCCTGTCAAAAAAAAAAATATGGTTGACAACCAAACAAAAAATAGTATATTTATTGAAAATTGAGGCACTAATCAGATTGATCCCATTTCAGCCTCACCTTGCACAATGTCCTCCATTAATGACAATTTACATAAATGTTGCACCTTTGTTAAAACTAATGTACCAGTATTGATATGCAAATTTTCCCCAAAAACCTTTTATTTATGGAATACAGACATCATGCATTTAATAAATACAACTTTAGGAGCGTAGTTTTGATTTTTGTGTGTTGATTTTATATCCTTCTACTTTACCAAACTCTTCTGAGGGCCAATAGTTTCTTAGTGGAGTCTTTTGAATCCCCTGAATAGAAAATAATCAGAACTTACTAAAAAGGGCTGTATGACAAAAATTTGGGAAACTTGTAAGAAATGGATAGATTTCTGGACACATACAACCTACCTAAATTGAACCATGAAGACACAGAAAACCTAAACAGACCAATAACCAAGATGGAAATTGAATGAGGAATAAGACCCTCCCAGCAAAGAAAAGCCCAGGACCAGATGACTTCATTGCTGAATTCTACCAGACACTTAAAGAACTCACTCCAATTCTTCTCCAGCTATTCAAAACAATTGAAAGGGAGGGAATCCACCCAAACTCCTTCTATGAAGCCAGCATCAACTTAATTCCTAAACTTGAAAAAGATACAACAAAGAAAGAGAACTACAGACCAATTTCCCTGCTGAGTATAGATGCCCAAATCCTCAATACAATCCTAGCCAACAACACTTCAGAAAGATCATTCATCTGGACCAAGTGGGATTTATCCCAGGTATCCAGGGATGGCTCAACATTCACAAATCAATCAATGTGATACATCACCTTAATGAATTGAAGAAAAAAAAACACATGATTATCTCAGTGGAGGTAGAGAAAGCATTTGATAAAATACAACACCCTTTCATGATGAAAACTCTAAGTAAATTGAGTATAGAGAGAATATTCCTCAACACAATTGAGGCAATTTATGACAAACCCATGGCCAGCGTCCTATTGACTGGGGAAAAGTTGGAAGCATTCCCATTGAGATCTGGAACCAGACAAGGATGCCCACCTCACCATTGCTATTCAATATAGCCCTGGAAGTTTTCAACAGAGCCATTAGGCAAGACAAAGAAATCAAAGAGATACAAATTTGGAAGGAGGAAGTCAAACTACCCCTATTTGTAGATGACATGGTTCTACATATAGTTCATCTTTAAACAGATTTCCACATCTGCAAGGTGACAATAATATAGCAGTATTCTTATGAAAATTATGATAGCACAGCTGGGGTTTAACCAGACCTTTTGGTATAAGGCATTGGACTGGGTGCTCCCCATGTGTTGTCTCCCATCTGGGTAAAAACTCCCAGGTGTAAATGGTGTTATCCTCATGATAAAGGTAAGAAGACAGAGACTCAGGGATGTACATGGCCTGGGCAGGCAAATGGCCACGCTCAGTGCATTCATTATGAACTGCTATGCAACACCAACTCAAAAGACTGAAAACAGGACATGTGCTATCTATAATGTTTGCAAGTCAGGAATCCAGGAGTCTCTCAGCTAGGTGGTTCTGCTTGGGGTCATTTATGACACTGAGGCTTGCAGAAACTGTAGTCATTTAAGCATTAAATGGGGAAGAAACTTCTTCCAAGCTCATGCACACGGTTTTTTGTAAAGCCTCAAAAGACCCGCTTCCAGCCTTACTCATTAGGCCCCTCCACTGGGCTTCCTCAAGATGGGGGAGCTGATTCCCTTCAGCATGAGCAAAGCAAAAAAGAGCCCACAAGTGTTCCAAAGTGGTCAGCCACAGTCTTCATTAGAACTGAAGTAGTGGGGGATAGCACTGTGGTGTAGTGGGTAAAGATCCCATATGGGCACTGGTTCAAGGCCTGGCTGCTCCACTTCCATTCCTGCTCTCTGCTATGCCATGGGAAAGCAGCAGAAGATGGCCCAAGTCCTTGGGCCCCTGCACCCACATGGGAGACCCAGAAGAAGATCCTGGCTTCTGACTTCAGATTGGTGCAGCTCCAGCCATTGTGTCCAACTGGGGAGTGAACTAGCAGATGGAAAACCTCTTTCTCTCTCTTTCTCTCTCTCTCTCTCTCTCTCTCTCTCTCTCTCTGGCTCTGGCTCTCTCTCTGTGTAACTCTGACTTTCAAATAAATAAATAAAATCTTTAAAAAGAGATGCAGTAGTGGAATGGATCGTGTCACTTAGCAGGTCAAGCCACTATAGCAGGATTTACATACTGAAACAAGACACCAAGGCCATTCAACAGGAAGTAGTCTTTTATCAGGTGGAATTTCTTACCCAAAATCCTGATCTCAGAACAAAGAAGAGTTTTTCCTTATATATGGCTTTAGCCTCTTTGTCTCCCCTACATGGTTACCTGCATACATTTGTTTGGATATTCTAATGTTACATAGCAGCATGAGAACATAGTCACTGAAGATTTTTTTCCTGCACACATACTGGGCTGTAAGCTCTCAGGAAAAGGTTAGCGTCATTGTTCTGTACTAACAAGCAGAACCTGAAATGGTTGCATACAAGCAGATAGGGATTCTGCTGGAAGCATTCAAAGGCAAACAGATAACAGCCACATTTCATTCCAGGACAGATGCCTCCCTGTCTTCTTCTGACCTTGGGAAGGCCTCTACCACAACTTTCATCATGTCAGGTAGAAACATGTTTAATTAAAAGACAGAGGCCTCTGGTCTGGCGTTGTAGCATAGCAGGTAAAGCCGCTGTCTGCAGTGCTGGCATCCTATACGGGCACCAGTTTGAGTCCCAGCTGCTCCACTTCTGATCCAGCTTTCTGCTGAGGCCTGGGAAAGCAGTAGAAGATGGCACAAGTCATTGGGCCCCTGCAGCCACGTGGGAGACCTGGAAGAAGCTCCTGGCTTTGATTGGCGCAGCTCTGGCTGTTGCGGCCATCTGGAGAGTAAACCAGCAGATGGAAGACCTCTCTCTCTGCCTCTCTCTGCCTCTCTCTGTAACTCTTTCAAATAAATAAATAAAATAAATCTTTAGGTGATTGGAGCCAAGATAGCGGAATAGTGAGGGTGCACACCAATAGTCCGGGAAAATTTAGTTTAATAAAAGTGGAGTTACGGCAGCCTCAGAAAAAGGATCAGGAAAAAATTGCAGAGGAAACTCTTCCGGATCTAGTGGCTGTGACTTGGAGGACCTACTGGGAGAACAAGGTCACCCACCGTGCAGAAGCCGAGCCACAGGAGCCACAGGGTCTGCGGGCCAGTGCAGGAAGGGGAGTGGATGTCACACAGACACCAGCAGGGAGAGCAGGGACACCCAGGGCTCCGAGTCCACACATCGGTGCTGGAAGGAGAGGTTAGCTCAGTAACCCAAGACATTGGCGGGGAAACAGCGGTCAGAATCTAGAGGGGAGCAGGAAAGTTCACAAGACTGACTACAGGAGAGAAGGAAAAAAAGGTGGGGGGGTACTGGTACAAACGAGTTTCTCTCTAGTTTCTCTCTCCACCAACCTTGCAAAGGCGAGCAAGAGACAAAGAGCAGGCTCCACTCTGGATATACATAACAACAGGGGAGAGTTAAGGAACTGAGTTGCTACAATTCAGTAGCCTAGGCAACCCAGCGGGAGTCCAGAAGAGAAACAGAGCCTCCACAGACTCTTTGGGTAGAAACCAGAGATTGGAAGCTAAATACCACCAATTCTGCACAGCCGTGTGGTATTAATATATAAATATATATATTAATATATATTAATATATAAATAAAACAATAAATAAATAAAAAGAAATTTACCATGCATAACCTGAGGGTGTCACCTTTGCACACCCGTAACACGGAAGAACCAAGCAGAGCTCTGAGGCCACACCCATCTCAAGCCTCCAAGGCTCCTCCAACAGCAGGCAGTCCACTTAACACAGACATTGTGGGGAGCAACTGGGAGCAACTCGGACTAGACTAAGTTACTGGAATTAAGACTTATTCTATGCATCTGCTCTCCCACAATATGGCGCTGGGAGAGGAGGAAACAGCTTCTACGCAGCTGCCTCCAGTTCAACCAATAAGCAGCAGGACCTGCTCCTGATTGGAGGAGAGCAGCGTACTTGGCATGTGGGTAGCAGAGTTGGCATTGGTGGAAGAGGATTATAAAGGAGGAGAGAGACAACATGCACCAGGAACATCTATCTGAAGGAACACCTGTGCAGCCCTCGAGAGAGCCGGCCGGCGGTGTGCCGCTCCCCCACGGAAGTGGGGAAAGTGGCTAGGGGGAACCGCCCTTCCACAGAGGTGGAAGGGACGGTAGCCAACCCTGGAAGAACCAGCAGCAAACCCAGGGAGGGCCGAGCAGACGAAAGAACAGCGCAGGGTCCTGTGTCGTTCCTCCACGAAGAGGGGGAGCGACAGACATAGTATAAAATAAAAAAAAAACGCACAGTGAGGGAAGAATAATTAAATATGCCAAGCAACAAACACAAACATTGAGGGAACAAATCAACAATGACACTATGATGCCTCCAAATAAACAAAACACCACAAGCCAACATTATGAAGATGATGAGATAGAAGAAATGCAAGATACGGATTTCAAAAAATTTATGATAAGAACATTTAGAAGTTTTCAAAAGCAAATCCTTGAACTACAGAAATCCTTATTGGACAGGATTGAAAATCTCTCTCGTGAAAATGAAATTTTAAGGAAGAATCAAAATGAAACGCAGAACTAGTAGAGCAGGAAAGTGTGATAGTGAAGAGAAATCAAAATGAAATGAAGAGCTCAATAGATCAAATGACAGACACATTAGAAAGCCTTAAAAACAGAATGGGTGAAGCAGAAGAGAGAATATCGGACTTAGAAGACAGAGCACAGGAAAACATACAGTCAAACCAAAGAAAAGAAGAGGAAATTAGAAATCTAAAACATATTGTCGGGAATCTACAGGATACTATTAAAAAAACCAACATTCGAGTTCTAGGAGTTCCTGAAGGCATGGAGAGAGAGAAAGGATTAGAAGGCCTTTTTAGTGAGATACTAGCAGAGAACTTTCCAGTTTTGGAGAAGGACAGAGACATCCTAGTACAGAAAGCTCATAGAACCCCTAATAAACATGACCAAAAGAGATCCTCACCATGACACATTGTAATTAAACTTACCACAGTGAAACATAATGAAAAGATCCTAAAATGTGCAAGAGAGAAATGTCAGATTACTCTCAGAGGATCTCCAATTAGACTCACAGCTGACTTCTCATCAGAAACACTACAGGCTAGGAGGGAATGGCGAGACATAGCACAGGTGCTAAGAGAGAAAAATTGCCAGCCAAGAATATTATGTCCTGCTAAGCTCTCATTTGTGAATGAAGGTGAAATAAAGACTTTTCATAGCAAACAGAAATTGAAAGACTTTGTGGCCACTCGTCTGGCCCTGCAAAAGATACTTAAAGATGTGCTACGCTCAGAAACACAGAAACATGGCCATCAATATGAAAGAAGGTAAAGGAAGAAAACCTACCAATAAAAGAGCATGGGAAGCTCAAAGTATATAGTAGAAAATATCTCCGGGAAAATGTCAGGGCAAAGTCACTACGTATCAATAGTCACAGTAAACATTAATGGACTTAACTCTTCAGTTAAAAGACCACGATTGGCTGATTGGCTCAAGGAACACAACCCAACTATTTGTTGCCTACAAGAAACACATCTCGCTAACAAAGATGCATGTAGACTGAAAGTGAAAGGTTGGAAAAATATATTCCATGCCAACAGAAACAAAAAAAAAGCAGGTATAGCCATATTAATATCAGACAAAATAAACTTTAATACAAAAACTGTTAAGAGAGACAAAGAGGGACACTATATAGTGATTAAGGGTTCAATTCAACAGGAAGATGTAACTATTATAAATGTATATGCACATAACTACAGGGCACCAGTCTATTTAAAAGACATGTTAAGGGAGTTAAAGGGAGATTTAGATTCCAATACAATAGTACTGGGGGACTTCAATACTCCACTCTCAGAAATAGATCATCTGGACAGAAGAACAACAAGGAAACAGCAGATTTAATCGGCACTATTGCCCAAATGGATCTAACAGATATCCACAGAACTTTCAATCCTACATCTAAAGACTTCACATTCTTCTCAGCAGTGCATGGAACCTTCTCTAGGATTGATCACATACTAGGCCATAAAGCAAGTCTCAGCAAATTTAAAAGAATTAGAATCATACCATGCAGCTTCTCAGACCACAGCGGAATGAAGCTGGAAATTAGCAACTCAGGAAACCCTAGAAAGTATGCAAACATATGGAGACTGAACAACATGCTCCTGAATGAACAATGGGTCATTCGAGAAATCAAAAACTTTCTGGAAGTAAATGAGGATAACAACACAACATATCAGAACTTATGGGATACAGCAAAAGCAGTATTGAGAGGCAAGTTTATAGCAATAGGTGCCTATCAAGAAATTGGAAAGGTACCAAATAAATGAGCTTTCAGCACATCTCAAGGACCTAGAAAAACTGCAGCAAACCAAACCCAAATCTAGTAGGAGAAGAGAAATAATTAAAATCAGAGAAGAAATTAACAGGATTGAATCCAAAAAAAATTACAAAAAATCAGCCAAGCGAGGAGCTGGTTTTTTGAAAAAATAAACAAAATTGACACCCCATTGGCCCAACTAACTGAAAAAAGAAAAGACCCAAATCAATAAAATCAGAGATGAAAAAGGAAACATAACAACAGACACCACCGAAATAAAAAGAATCATCAGAAATTACTACAAGGACTTGTATTCCAGAAAACAGGAAATCTATCAGAAATGGATAGATTCCTGGACACATGCAATCTACCAAAATTGAACCATGAAGACACAGAAAACCTAAATAGACCCATAACTGAAACAGAAATTGAAACAGTAATAACAAAGAAAAGACCAGGACCAGATGGATTCACTGCTGAATTCTACCAGACATTTAAAGAAGAACTAACTCCAGTTCTTCTCAAACTATTCAGAGCAATCGAAAAAGAGGGAATCCTCCCAAATTCTTTCTATGAAGCCAGCATCACCTTAATCCCTAAGCCAGAGAAAGATGTAGCACTGAAAGAAAATTATAGACCAATATCCCTGATGAACATAGACACAAAAATCCTCAATAAAATTCTCGCCAATAGAATACAACAGAAAAATATATACAGAAAAATCATCCACCCAGACCAAGTGGGATTTATCCCTGGTATACATGGATGGTTCAACATTCACAAATCAATCAATGTGATTCACCACATTAACAGACTGCAGAAGAAAAACCATATGATTATCTCAATAGATACAGAGAAAGCATTTGATAAAATTCAACACCCTTTCATGATGAAAACTCTAAGCAAATTGGGTATAGAAAGAACATTCCTCAATATAATCAAAGCAATTTGTGAAAAACCCACGGCCAGCATCCTATTGAATGGGGAAAAGTTGGAAGCATTTCCACTGAGATCTGGCACCAGACAGGGGTGCCCATTCTCACCACTGCTATTCAATATAGTTCTGGAAGTTTTAGCCAGAGCCATCAGACAAGAAAAAGAAATTAAAGGAATACAAATTGAGAAGGAAGAAGTCAAACTATCCCTCTTTGCAGACAATATGATTCTTTACTTAGAGGATCCAAAGAACTCTACTAAGAGACTATTGGAACTCATAGAGGAGTTTGGCAAAGTGGCAGGATATAAAATCAATGCACAAAAATCAACAGCCTTTGTATACACAAGCAATGCCATAGCTGAGAAAGAACTGCTAAGATCTATCCCATTCACAATAGCTACAAAAACAAATACCTTGGAATATACTTAACCAAGGACGATAAAGATCTCTACGATGAGAATTACAAAATCTTAAAGAAAGAAATAGAAGAAGATACCAAAAAATGGAAAAATCTTCCATGCTCATGGATTGGAAGAATCAACATCATCAAAATGTCCATTCTCTCAAAAGCAATTTATAGATTCAATGCAATTCTAATCAGGATACCAAAGACATTATTCTCAGATCTAGAAAAAATGATGCTGAAATTTATATGGAGACACAGGAGACCTCGAATAGCTAAAGCAATCTTGTACAACAGAAACAAAGCCAGAGGCATCACAATACCAGATTTCAGGACATACTACAGGGCAGTTGTAATCAAAACAGCATGGTACTGGTACAGAAACAGATGGATAGACCAATGGAACAGAATTGAAACACCAGAAATCAACCCAAACATCTACAGCCAACTTATATTTGATCAAGGATCTAAAACCAGTTCCTGGAGCAAGGACAGTCTATTCAATAAATGGTGCTGGGAAAACTGGATTTTCACGTGCAGAAGCATGAAGCAAGACCCCTACCTTACACCTTACACAAAAATCCACTCAACATGGATTAAAGACCTAAATCTATGACCTGACACCATCAAGTTATTAGAGAACATTGGAGAAACCCTTCAAGATACTGGCACAGGCAAAGAGTTTCTGGAAAAGACCCGGGAGGCACAGGCAGTCAAAGCCAAAATCAACTATTGGGATTGCATCAAATTGAGAAGTTTCTGTACTGCAAAAGAAACAGTCAGGAGAGTGAAGAGACAACCGACAGAATGGGAAAAAATATTTGCAAACTATGCAACAGATAAAGGGTTAATAACCAGAATCTACAAAGAGATCAAGAAACTCCACAAAAACAAAACAAACAACCCACTTAAGAGATGCGCCAAGGACCTCAATAGACATTTTTCAAAAGAGGAACTCCAAATGGCCAACAGGCACATGAAAAAATGTTCAAGGTCACTAGCAATCAGGGAAATGCAAATCAAAACCACAATGAGGTTTCACCTCACCCCGGTTAGAATGGCTCACATAGAGAAATCTACCAACAACAGATGCTGGTGAGGATGTGGGGTAAAAGGGATACTAACCCACTGTTGGTGGGAATGCAAACTGGTCAAGCCACTATGGAAGTCAGTCTGGAGATTCCGCAGAAACCTGAATATAACCCTACCGTTCGACCCAGCCATCCCACTTCTTGGAATTTACCCAAAGGAATTTAAATTGGCAAACAAAAAAGTGGTCTGCACCCTAATGTTTATTGCAGCACAATTCACAATAGCCAAGACCTGGAACCAACCTAAATGCCCATCAACGGTAGACTGGATAAAGAAATTATGGGATATGTACTCTTTAGAATACTATACCGCAGTAAGAAACAATGAAATCCAGTCATTTGCAACAAAATGGAGGAATCTGGAACACATCATGCTGAGTGAACTAAGCCAGTCCCAAAGGGACAAATATCGTATGTTCTCCCTGATCGGTGACAACTGACTGAACACCAAAAAGGAAACCTGTTGAAGTGAAATGGACACTATGAGAAATGGTGACTTGATCAGCATAGCCCTGTTAATGAACAACTTAATACATTATCCCTCTTAGTATTTTTTTTGTCTGTTCTACTTAATATGACTGGTTTAATTCTGTAATTAATACACAGTTATTCTTAAGTGTTGAAAATTAACTGAAATGTGATCCCTGTTAAACATAAGAGTGGGAATAAGAGAGGGAAGAGATATATAATTTGGGACATGCTCAAGCTGACTTGCCCCAAATGGTAGAGTTAGAAACATACCAGGGGATTCCAATTCAATCCCATCAAGGTGGCATGTACCAATGCCATCTCACTAGTCCAAGTGATCAATTTCAGTTCACAATTGATCATAATGAAAGGACTAAGAGTCAAAGGGATCACATAAACAAATCTAGTACCTGCTAATACTAACTGATAGAATAAATAAAGGGGAGAGTGATCCAACATGGGAAGCGAGATACACAGCAGACTCACAGAATAGCAGATGTCCTAAACAGCACTCTGGCCTCAGAATCAGCCCTAAAGGCATTCAGATCTGGCTGAAAAGCCCATGAGAGTATTTCAGGCATGGAAAGCCAAGACACTGTGGCCAAAAAAAAAAAAAAAAAACCCAAATGAAAGATCGCTGTGAGTGAGATCCCAGTGGAAAGAACAGGCCTTCAAAGAAGGAGGTACCTTTCTCTGAAGGGAGGAGAGAACTTCCACTTTGACCATGACCTTGTCTAAACAAGATAAGAGTCAGAGAACTCAAAAGGCTTCCATAGCCTTGGAAACTCATGACTGGTGCATAGGGAGATTACTGATGCCATAAACAGGATTGTCAATTTGTAAAGTCAACAACAGGAGTTACTGTGCACTTACTCCTCATGTAGGATCTCTGTCCTTAATGTGCTGTACATTGAGATTTAATGCTATAACGAGTACTCAAACAGTATTTTTCACTTTGTATTTCTATGTGGGTGCAAACTGTTGAAATCTTTACTTAATGTATACTAAACTGATCTTCTGTATATATAGAAAATTGAAAATGAATCTTGATGTGAATGGAAGGGGAGAGAAAGCGGGAAAGGGGAGGGTTGCAGGTGGGAGGGAAGTCATCGGGGGGGGGGAAGGGGAAGCCAATGTAGTCCATAAGCTGTACTTTGGAAATCTATATTCATTAAATAAAAGTTAAAAAAATAAAATCTTTAAAAAAGAAAGAAAGAAACAACCATTGAAAATACAGTAGGAGCCCCATGTTCTTCCCAGCGCCCTCTCTGGTGGAGGTAATCACCATTTAACTGCATGTCATTCACATGCATGCTTTTTCCATGTTTTTTCCACATATGGATGTGTCCACACAGAATGACATTGTTTTTCATGCTTTACAAATTCACATCCTACTTTGTTCCTTCTTTGCACAGCATGTGTTTTTTTAGATTTTACAATATTTTTAAATATATTTCTAGTTGATGCACTTCTATCATTGATAGAAGAGTCTCCTTTTGTCAAGGCACCTGTTGAAACTTTAGTGTCCAGTGTTTCACCATTATAACCAATGCTTCAATAACAATTCTTGTACATAATCCCATTATACATCTTTAGATGAGAGATGCATCCAAATCAGTGGCAGTCTCTTTAGAATACATTCCTAGGGATGGAACTGCTTCACCACATCATATACATAGGATATATATATTCATGGGGGGTCTTCAAAAAGTTCACAGAAAATGCATATTATGAAAAACTGCATGAACTTCAAAAAATGTTTGCACAAAAATAATTGTATCTTTTAATTCCATTTTTCTATGAACTTTTTATGGTGATAAAATATGTTGGGAATTAGCCAGCTGAAGTAAGTTTACATAATCACAATTTTGTGGACAATGCCCAAAGCATCACAATCAGGAGCATGCACAATCAAGTGCATGGCTTCTTCTACCCATCCGACCTGACCAGTGTCTTGACCTTGGCCACATGGGTGTCCTAGAGTTTCTTCACACCCATTTCACATGGTGCTTGTTGGCCTTGACATCCATGACAAACACCAGGATGTTGTTGTTTCTGTCTTCATCATGGTGGACTCAGTGGTCAAGAGGAACTTGATTATGGTGTGGTGGTTAAGCTTGTTTCTCCTGGGGGTACTCTTCCAAGGAGATCTGAGCTGCTGCCCAAGCTTTAGTGTGTTGTGCCACCAGAATGTGGGTGACCTGGAGATCTTTGTGTGGGTTTGTGGGTGTCTGTGCTGGGAACACCTTTCAGCACTGCCTCCTCTGCATTCAAAGGCTTTGCTTTGACTTTGCCTTGGAGAGAAGTAAGAGTTGATGGAAGAGTCTGAATTTTTGTAGGTGCTCTCATATACCTTTTTTTTTAAAGATTTATCTATTTATTTGAAAGTCAGAGTTACACAGAGAGAGGAGAAAGAGAGAGAGAGAGAGAGAGAGAGAGAGAGAGAGGTCTTCCATCCAATGGTTCACTCTCCAACTGGCTGCAATGGCTGGAGCTCTGCTGATCCAAAACCAGGAGCCAGGAGACAGGAGCTTCTTTTGGGTCTCCCATGTGGGTGCAGGGACCCAAGCACTTGGGCCTTTCTCTATTGCTTTCCCAGGACATAGCAGAGAGCTGGACTTGAAGTGGAGTGCCAGGCTTTGAACTGGTGCCCATATGGGATGCTGGCACTTCAGGACAGGGTTTTAACCCACTGCGCCAAAGTGCCGGCCACTATATCTTTAATTTAGCTAGATATTTCCAAAATGATTGCACCAATTTACAGTACCATCAGCAGAAGACCATAGGGTCTCATTGCCTGCTTTTTCTCCAGCATGTAACCTCACATGTTTTTACATTTTTAAAAAATATTTTATCTATTTATTTGAGAGGTAGAGTTACAGACAGAGGGAGAGACAGAGAGAAAGGTCTTCCATCTGCTGATTCACTCCCAAAATGGCTGCAATGGCCAGAGCTGGGCCTATATGAAGCCAGGGGCCAGGAGCCTTCTCCGGATCTCCATGTAGGTGCAGGGGCCCAAGGACTTGGGCCATGCTATGCTGCCTTCTCAGCCCCCAAGCAGAGAGCTGGATCAGAAGAGGAGCAGCTGGGACGTGAACCAGTGTCCATATGAGATGTCGGTGCCGCAGGCTGAGGTCCAACCTACTATGCCAGAATGCTGGCCCCTGTTTTTAAATTTTTAACAATCTGACTCATATTCAATCAGAATTTTTAGAGACCTGTACTGTTACTCCAAGATGGGTTGCCTTCTTTCATAGTGCCTTGAACTATATGCTCAGGAATATGGGCCAATGACTTTAAACCATATTATATGTTTTATAAGCATGTTATATATTTTATATTAGATAATCTTATAAATATCAGCTTATAAGAGTTTTTTCCTAGTAGAAAAAATATACATTGTATGCTTGTATATGGTGAGGACTGATATAAAATGATAGTTTTTGAAACATTGACAATTGAATTTAAGCTATGTAACTGATCTACATATATTGAATTATCTAATGCTGCATCTCTTAAATGGACCTGAATTAGAAAGCTGAAAAGTGGATCTTCAAAAATTCTAGGTCTACAATGGGAAAACCTATAGTTCAATGTTTACTCTGTGGATTCTTGACATTTGGGATAGTGGAAGCTCTGTTATTCAGATATTTCCAGCACAATGTGAAAAACGAGCAGAAGACAATTCGGGGATCAGCATCAATTTGGTCTCTTGAAAAAGATGTGCCTCAGCAAATTAACCATGGCTCATTGCAAAAAATCTATGATGAACCTGAATTTGAACATCTGAAGTCATATTGTGAGCCAAGTAAGTATTTTCATTTTCTCTGTTCGCCATTTCAAGGGAAGAATGCAGTACAAATTTGATAGCTGGAAGTATAAGAAAATGTCCTTTTAGAGCAATTTTTAAATTATGAAATGGTTCATTGTATGTGTATATTTATACACAGAAAATAGTAAAACAGGCACGTGTGTACTTACCACTTAAACATTATTTACATAACCTATATCTGCTTTAGATAACTTTCTTTTTTTCAAAGAAATAAATTAAGAGTTCCCCCATGCACACACACACACACTCTCCTTCTTTCCAAGCATGGAGGTAGCTGCCAATCCACTTTGGGTGGCATCTTTCTCATCTCTGCCTTTTCCACTCCCTTATTATTCCTAAGCAAAATCTGGCAGTATATGGTTTTAATATACCCTGCTGTACATATCCTTTTGGAACTTGCTTTCTCCACACATCATTATGTTTGTAAGATATTTTCCCCTGGGGCCAGCATTGTGGTGTAGCAGGTAAAGCCACCAGCTGCGACACCAGCATCCCAAATGGGTGCCAGTTTGTGTTCTGGCTGCTCCACTTCCCACCCAGCTCCCTGCTAATGGCCTGGGAAAATCAACGAAAGATGGCCCAAGTAGTTGGGCCCCTGCCACCCATGAGGGAGACCCAGAAGAAGCTCCTGGCTCCCGGTTCCTGGCTCCTGGCTTTGGCCTGGCCCAGCACTGGCCTTTACGGCCATCTGAGGAGTGAACCAGCAGATGGGAGATCTCTCCACCTCTGTCTCTTCCTCTTTCTCTGTAACTCTGACTTTAAATAAATTAATTAATTAAAAGAATAAAAGGTAGTTTCCCTCCAATGTTTACTCCCGGGAAGACCTAACTTAACAAAATAAACCTAGAGAGACAGGAAAAGAATAAGAACAAAGAGAAATGAAAGCCATGACCAGGCCTCTGTGCTGTGGATCTCAGCTCAGCTTGGCCCTACTCTGCATGGCAGGTGCTGGCTGACATCCAACAGCTGATTTCCCTGGGCCACACCCTGGTGTTTGATCTTAGTCTCACTGCTTGTGTGGTGACAGCACAAGAGGAAGCGATCAGGGGTGAGGGCCCAGGAGAACAGTGCTCTCTCAGTGGAGGGTGCTCTTTCTCGGGGTGAAACAGCTGGTTCGTGTCTTTTATGTTTTATCCAAGAAACCTTTGCCTGTCCCAAGTATACAAAGATTACATTCGATGAGTATGTTTCCTTTTAGAAATGTTCAAGTTTGGGGTTTTACCTAAGGGCCAGGATCCATGGTGAGTTAACATGTGTGAGGCCGTGAGGTAAGGGCTCATGGCCGTGTTTGCCCTTGGACATCAGGTGATGCAGCACCATTTGTGGGAACTTGGCCTTTTCCCATCTCAGAACCTTTATCAAAACCAATTGACCATTCACGTGTGGCTCCAGTTGTGGACTCTATTTGGCTCTTTTAAAAAATCATGTGGTTATGCCAGATCTTTTGCTTACCCATAAAACTATTGGAAACACTTATTCATTTCTAGCCCCCTCAAAAATAAAAATAAAAACCTACAGGAATTTTGAATGGCATGGCATTGAATCTATAGGTTAACTTGAGAACTGGCATCTTCTTCATATTGCTTTTTTTTAATTTTTATTTATTTATTTATTTATTTATTTTGACAGGCAGAGTGGACAGTGAGAGAGAGAGACAGAGAGAAAGGTCTTCCTTTTGCCATTGGTTCACCCTCCAATGGCTGCCGCGGCTGGTGCGCTGTGGCCGGCGCACTACCCTGATCCGATGGCAGGAGCCAGGTGCTTCTCCTGGTCTCCCATGGGTGCAGGGCCCAAGCACTTGGGCCATCCTCCACTGCACTCCCTGGCCACAGCAGAGAGCTGGTCTGTAAGAGGGGCAACCGGGACAGAATCCGGTGCCCCGACCGGGACTAGAACCCGGTGTGCCGGTGCCACAAGGTGGAGGATTAGCCTAGTGAGCTGTGGCGCCGGCCTCATATTGCTTTAACTGCATCCCACATAATTGAGTATGTTGTGTGTTCACTCTCATTTGGTTCTGTTTTCATATTTCCTCTTGGATCTTCTCTCTGGATTATTCTGAAGTTTATTGTCGGGTTTTCAAATATCCGGATACTTCTGTAGTCTGTTGGTCACTGATCCCCCATTTGATCATATTACGTTCATAAAATATACTCCATCACTCAATCCTTTTACATTTTTTGAGGTTTGTTTTATAATCCAGATTATGGGGAATGTTCCATGGATGCTTGAAAATCAAAAGTATATTCTGCTACTGTCAGGTTGAGTGTTCTCTATATATTTCAGTTAAATCCTGTTCACAGTTCACCCTGTATCCTTGCTGATTTGGGGACCAATAGTCCTGTCAGTCACTAACAGCGGGTTTTTGAAAGCCTCAACTGTAATTCAGAAGTTCACTTTGTCCCCTTGCAACTCTATCAGTTTTTTGTTTCTTATTTTATTTTATTTTTTAGGGCCTGTGTATGGCATATTTATTTTCAGCATCATTATGTCTTTCTGGTAGCTTGATCCTTTTGTCATTATGTAGTATCTCCCTCTGACTCTGGCAATTTTCTTGGTTCTGAAGCATTTTTTATCTGCTATAAACATAGCCACTCCTGCTTTTTTGATGAACAGATGCATGGCCTATCTTTCCTTAACCTTTTATTTTCAATCTACCTGTATCACGTTGAAGTGAGTTTCTCAGAGATAACATAATGTTGGATCATTTTTAATCCAACTTGCCAATCTGTGATTCAGTTGGTAACTTATATCATCTGCATTTAATAAAAATGTTGATATATTAGGGCTTAGATCAACCATTTTGTTATTTTTCTATGTGTGTATGTTTCTTCTGTTTCTTGGTGCTCTGCATCTTAACTTCCTGGCGGTTACTTGAACAATTTTCACAATTCCATATTGATTTGTTTATAGCATGTTTTAAAAGATGTATTTATTTAGAGACAGACTTTTTTTTATTTAGAGAGAAAGAGACAGAGACAGAGATCTTTCATCTACTGGTTCTACTCTCCAAATGCCCATAATGGCCAGGTCTGTGCCATGCCAAAGCCAGGAAAGGCAGGAGCCTGGAATTTCATCCAGGTATCCCAAGTGGGTGGCAGGGATCCAGGTACAACAGCCATTACCCACCACCTTCCTAGGCGTATTAGCAGGAAGCTGGATCAGAAGCAGAGTAGTCAACTGGCACTTCAACAGTTAAAGGGATGAAGGTGATCTAAGCTGTGACTTAGCCCACTGTGCCACAACACCTGCCCCTTACAGTACTTTTTAACATACTGCTTTGTATAATTTCCTTAGTGAGTGCTTTAGATGTTATGATATATATATATATATATATATATATATATATATATATATATATAAAATTTATCACAGTCTCCTTGTACCACTGTTTGGCCACTTCAAGTGCAAGAAATGAAGTTCTTAACCTCTCCAATTTTAAAATTCAATCATCCTTAGTATTTCTTGTACGTACACAGAGAACCACATCAGAGAACGTGTTGTAAAATGAGAGTGATAGACAATTATATTTACTCCTGTTTTTGTCCATTTTGGTATTGTTTTCTGAAGTTCCAAGCCTTCTTTTATCATTCTAAGCATTTCCTTCTGTTCTTTAAGGTTTGGTTTTCATTTTATTTTATTTTATTTTATTTTATTTTATTTTATTTTATTTTTTGACAGGCAGAGTTAGACAGTGAGAGAGAGACAGAGAGAAAGGTCTTCCTTTTTCCATTGGTTCAGCCCCCAAGTGGCCTTACCCGCTGGCATGTTGCAGCCAATCCAAAGCCAGGAGCCAGGTGCTCCCTCCTGGTCTCCCATGAGGTTGCAGGACCCAAGGAACTGGGCCATCCTCCACTGCCTGCCTGGGCCACAGCAGAGACCTGGACAGGAAGAGGAACCACCGGGACAGAATCCAACACCCCAAACGGGACTAGAACCTGGGGTGCAGGCGCCACAGGCGGAGTATTAGCCTAGGAGCCGTGGTGCTGGCCCCCTGTTTTCTTTATTTTCCCATGATTCCTGAAGGATATTTTCAGCTCACTGTTGATGGTTCTTTCCTTTCCACACTAGAACATGTTTTGCAACTTCTTCTAACCCTCCATGGTTTTAGAAGAGAAATCCACAGTATTCACTTGGGTGTTCCTTTATAAATATGTGATCTTTACTCTGGTTGCTTTCAAAATTTTTTATTTGGCTTCAGTTTTCAGAATAATTATGTTGTTTCCTGACATCAATGTCTTTGGTTTATCCTGTTTGAAACTGCATCCAGCCTCTTGAAGCTTTGACCAAATTTGGGAATTTTTCAGGTTTTATTTCTCTTTAGATTTTTTATTTTATTAGAGAGAGCAGGAGAGGGAGAGAGGAGGCGAGGAAGAGAGGGAGAGAGAGAAACCTCCCATCTGTGGGTCCACAACAGCTGAAGCTGGGAGCCAGGAAATCACTCTAGATCTCCCACAGGAGTAGCAGGAATCCACCTACTTGAGCTTCCCAGGCTCCGCATAGGCTGGAAGCTGGTATCAGGAGCTGAGCCCGCGCCTCGCCCCGCCCCATCCCTCCACCCAGCCCCGCTTCCTCTCCGCCCCCTCTGTTTCCCGAGCCTATCAGAGCGCGGAGGAGGTGGGGATGATCTACATATTCATGAGGCCGCCAGCTAACCCACAGCCAGAACTTGCCTTCCTCTTCAGAGCCTAGGCGATTGTGATGTCAGGAGTGACGTCTTAAGTTATCCTTAAAGGCGCAGTACCCTCCCTGACCCCAGATGGCTTTGCCGCCCTGAGTGAAATCTTTGCAGGCTCGGTGGGCGCACACTGCCCACCAAAGTGTTCAGTCCTGGGGGTCGCAGACAGCTCCAGGGAGCCTGGGAACCGGTTCAGGACGGAGCCCAGGCCCTCAGCCCGCCCCCAAGGACAAGCGCTGATCTCTGCCCGTCACAGCATGGGGGCTGCTGTCCGGTGCGCCTCTGGTTCCGGATCAGCTCCAGGTCCAGTCCACCGCCAGGTTCCGTCGCTCTGCGGCCGCACTCGGTCCCGAGCGCGCCACTTCTCCCCTCCCCTAGGTACGCACCTGCCCTGCCCCGCCTGTGCTCCCCGCGGTGGCCGGCAGAGGGCGCGCGAGCGTCCGAGTCGGGCCCTGTCAGCTGGAGAGCGTGGACAAATTTAACCTTAACCAAAAATGTCTCCCCGCAGGGGACGCGAAGTCGAGGGAGGGAGCCGTGCTGGCTTCCGTGCTTGGTGGCCGTGCCCGGAGGGGGCCCTCCCGGCAGGGTTCACGGCCATGTAAACAGGGCTGCGTGGAATTCGCACAGTGTCCGCGTCCTCAAGCAGGGATGCAGGGTCCACGCTGGTCCTGCTGGGACGCAGAGCTCAGTGGAGGAACGGGGCCGCCATGGCCGCGCGAGTCTGAGTGGGAGAACGAGTGCATGATCACAGCCCAACCCGCCGGGCGGAGGTTCCACTAGGGCCATGGTAGAGACGGGCAAGCTGAGGCTGGAGGAGGGGGAGGGTGGGCCAGGCTGAGGCTGAGCAGGGCCGGCTGCAGGGCTGTGGTCACTGGGGACCGCCGTCCAGCGCATCCTGAGCCGGGGGTTGAGAGACCGGCGGCCGGGCCCTGGCCACACCGGCTCCAGCCCCAGGACGCCTGAGTTCCAAGGGAGCCAATCCCACACATCGCCACATGCGCTGCCCTTCCCTGAGAGGCCCTTGGCCGGCCGCGGGGTGGGGAGGAGCCCCTGGTACCCGCTGCGCACTTGCCCCTTCTTGCCCCCACTGCACACCTGCCCCCGACCGTCCTGTCCGGCCGTGGTCACCCCCGACCTCCCTGCGGGCTCCCGGTCCGGGTGGGGCCCTGGTTGGGAGGGGGCTGGGGTCCGGGCGGAGCCCCCTCCCCCACTAAGTGCCCACCGCAGTCCCCCACCACGCCTCCCGGAAGTTCCTCTCCGGCCTCCGCCGTCCACGTGTCTGTGGCTGGGAATTTTTGGCCGTGATCTTTTTAAAAAAGAGATTGATTTGGAAGTGGGAGTGAGAGACAGAGACAGAGAGAAAGATCTTCCATCTGCTGGTTCACTCTCCAGCTGTCCGCAGCTGCGCCGATCAGGAGCCAGGGTCCAGGAGCTTCTTCCGTGTCCCCCACGCGGGTGCAGGGGCCCGAGGACCTGGGCCATCTTCCACTGCTTTCCCAGGCCACAGCAGGGAGCTAGACCGGGAGAGGAGCGGCTGGGACTCGAACTCGCCCCCATGGGGGATGCAGCCAGCGCCATCGTCTCTTTAATCAAATCTCCACCCGCCCTGCGCTCTGCTCTGGGCCCGCTTTCGGTCTGGGCGCCGTTAGATCCCCGGGCCCTGAGAGCAGCCCTGGGGGCTCCGCCCCGGTTCTTGGATTCCGCCCCTCGAGGGCTTCAGGCAGCGGAGTGTGGTCCGCCCGCCCGCCTCCCTACCAAGCACTGCTCGGGGTCTCCCCGGGGAGCATGCGGGAGCCCTGAGCCTGGGAAAGCGCGGCCCG